>NW_024704783.1:289666-641314 GCF_018977255.1 Callorhinchus milii | reverse complement strand
TACAAGGACCAGATATGTGGCCGTGACTTCAGATACTCAGTAGAGTGTTAATCTTTCACACTGGAATGTAATGGTGACATGACTGGACTGCAATTGGGACATGACTGGACTCTAATGAAAACACGACTGTAATTTAATGGTGACAAGCCTGGAATGTAATTGTGAGGTGACTGGGCTGAAATGTTGACATGACTGGAATGTAATTGTGACATGACTGGACTCTAATGGTGACATGACTGGACTGTAATGGTGACATGACTGGACTGTAATTGTGACATGACTGGACTGTAATTGTGACATGACTGGACTGTAATTGTGACATGACTGGACTGTAATTGTGACATGACTGGACTGTAACGGTGACATGACTGGATGCAATGCTGACATGACTGGACTCTAATGAAGATACGACTGTACTTTAATGGTGACAAGCCTGTAATGTAATTGTGACATGACTGGGCTGAAATGTTGACATGACTGGAATGTAATTGTGACATGACTGGACTGTAATGGTGACATGGCTGGACTGTAATAGTGACATGACTGGACCGTAATTGTGACATGACTGGACTGTAATGGTGACATGGCTGGACTGTAATAGTGACATGACTGGACCGTAATGTTGACATGACTGGAATGTAATTGTGACATGACTGGACCGTAATTGTGACATGACTGGACTGTAATGGTGACATGACTGGACTGGATTTGTGACATGATTGGACTGTAATGGTGAAATGATTGGACTGTAATGGTGGCATGACTGCACTGTAATTGTGACATGACTGGACTGTAATGGTGACTTGACTGGACTGAGATGGAAAGGGAACGGCAGCGCTTTACACTGGCAGCTCCAGTGTGAACGTCAGTCACTGTGAGCAGCTTCAGACACTGTAACTTCAGGGCCACTCATGGCTGATTGTCAGGAACATGGGGTTGAGGGAGGAGGGGCCATTCTGCACATGCGTGGACCTGGGTGGTCCTCATTGTAAAGGACTATCACATATCTGTAATGTACAGCAATATTGATAGAGATTAATGCAGAGAAGAAAACATTTAGTTTGGGTCCAGTTTACAAAGATTAAAGCTATTAATATTGGAGACGGTTATTTATTTACATACACGCACCTTCCATTTCGTGGGCTGCAACTCGGCAGCTCACAATATTGATGTTTGCAAGCAGTATCCTGTAGTTTCTCTAATCATCAGATCATTTCTTCAAAGAAAAATATCAGGGTATAATAAATAACCGATGGTTATGATATTTACATTCCATTCGTCTTCCAAACAGTATATGTGCATGTAGTTTTCAAACCAATGAAACAATTACATTTCTATAGCACATTTCACGTCTTGAGGACACCAAACGTTATTCAACATTCAGGGACTGCGTTGCATAGGATGGGGCAGAAAAGCTGCCGATGGTAGATGCGAGTTTGAGGTTTTCGGCGGCCTGAGGCTGAGGCAGTGGCGATGTTGTAGAAGTGGGGAAAGGCAAAGCGGCTGATGGCACGGATGTTGTGTAGAAAGGACAGTGGAGGGTTAAACAAGACGCCAGTGTTCGGGAATCGCTCAGTGAGGTGGAAGTTATGTTGTCAGTGCCTGAGGCATTCAGGCGCTGACAGCAGACAACCAGGAGAGCCATGTGTCTGTTTCAGCTGCTGGAGACAGTCAAGCAAAAAAGTTAGTTAACAATCACAAGTGATAGGTTTCTACCCATTTATTTTGGAATCGCAGTTTACAGTCATGGTCAGCTCAACGTCGATGCCACTGGTTCAAACAGGACCCAATAGCCACAAACATAAAATTGTTCACAAAGATGGGAGACGGTTAAGTTTTACACGAAGCGAATTCTGCACTATATTATAGAGAAAAGCTTTTACAATCCCAAACACTGAACAAGACTCAGAAACATTTTATTTGTATGATGATATTGCAACACAGATACACGTTAAGGATTCGTGTAATGTACAAAAGGGAAAAAGATTATCTATACCAAATTTGCACTGCAGTTTGTACGTAAGGAATAAATTTAGCATTTCAGGAATAAAATTGTTTAACGGATAAACACAAGCACAATATCGATTCAAACTCGATTAGAAAAAAAGGAACAAGCAGGCAGATTGCGACTCACACAATAGCTGTGACAATCCAAACAATGTGAATTATTTTCCCTCCACAGAGTTCAACGGTTAATGGTTTTACGTCCACCACTGGCAAGTTACATTTGCAGAGAAAATATCGATTTCAGGCTCACAGGTAAATTAAACAGATTTAACAAGAATGACAAACTCTGAGAAAAATGTGAATGGCGGATTGTTCATTCACTGATTATTTGAACAATCAACCCATCACAAAAAAAACATGATTAAATTAAAAGTTTCAGATTTGCAGCCATATATGAAAGTGAACAGAAACTAGCAGGATTACTTTTGTACTTCCTGCCATTGCCAGAATTAGCCACAAGTAACACATTCTAAACTTGCTTTGCAGCACACAGGAAACCGTGCACAAACATTTGTAGTGTATTGTCAGCTCTGTACTCACAAACACAAGTAGAGTAGCATAGAGAAACATTTTCAGATAATACAATTATGGCCAAAGCAACAATAATATTATCAATTTTATAATAACATTCAATACTAGGGAAATCGATCGTTTTAATAACAGTCTCAGATGGGAACATAAGAACACCTAATGTCAATCTAAATATCAATTGTAGTAATTGAGGAGACTGAAGTGCGTCATTCTTTTGTCAGACACACAGTGAAAGAGGCACAGAGGTAATAAAGATCATCGACAAAATAAGATGTATAGGTATTTTAAGTTATAAAACCACGAGGACATGTGGGAGACACACATTGTCTTTTTCTCATCCAAAGGACTTTGATGAATTCATTCCCAAACTATGGGAAGTCCTGCCGAAGTGAAAGACACCATCAAATGTAAATTTGTATTATACTGTACAGCATAAGCGTCACACAAGCGCCAGTTGAATATGGCATTCATGATAATAAATGAAAGTACATTTATTTACCTTAACTTCCCCCTCTCTAAGGTCGACATCAGACTTTGCCACTGTTCAACAATCTGAAAAGGGTTAAGTTTCGAATAAAGGTTGATTAAATTTGGATTGTATTCCCTTCAATTCAGAAGGTTGAGGGCTGATTTTATTGACGTACTTAAGATAATAAAGGGATTTGACAGGGTAAATAGCTCCAAAACAAGGGGGCATATTCTTAAAATTAGAACTATGTCATTTGAGGGTGAAACCAGGATGCAATTTTTAACTTAAATACTGAGAGAAATCTAGAATTCTCTTACCAAAAGGCCGTGGATACTGTACTCTCACCTTTCAGTTTGAGGTTAAAGATTTTTAGCAGGTTAGGTTTTTAAGTGGTTAAGGGATAGGGAGAGAAAGCGAGAAACTGGAATGTGAAAAGATTAGTTGAGGTACAGATTAATTATGAAATAATTAACTAGCAGAATAGGCTCGACGGCCTGAAAGGCTTACTCATATATTTATGTTATGTTTCTATGAAACGCTAACCTGGGAGAGGTCAGGATAAAATTCTGATAAGGTGACTCAAGAGAAATCATAAAAATGTAAATGGGATTCAACAATTAATCCCAAAATAATACTGAAGTGTGAACCAAGAAAGTAGAACACAATTCCAAATGACAAATTCAGGATTGATGGAAAGAAGCGTATCTATACAGAGAACTCAGTGAACATTTGGAACAGGTTACAAGAAAGCTTCATTGAAGCAAGAACTTTCAGTGGCATTTAAATATTTATGCTTTCCTGGGAAAGTGGCAGAGTGGATTTTCTTGATCCCTGAGATTGCAAGTTTCAGTGCGCCTTCTTTGCAAAAAACACTGTTATGTTATTGGAAACCAATATCATCAAAGTGTTATGGTTGTAGAATTTGTTATGCCAAATAGGCAAAGGACAAGTGTCACAATCATACATTTACTTAGAAACCGACATAATGTTTAATAAAGCTGACAAATTAAAGCCAAATGTATCCAACAATGCCGAAAAATATCATGAACAACAAATTACACATGTGTAGCGATTTTCACATGCAATTTTTCAATCCAACTGAAGAAATGTGTGTCTGTCTTACAAACAGCAATACTAAAGCATCTCATGAAAAGCAAAATAACGTTTAGAAAAAATGTACAAACCGTTTAGATATATAGTGATGGACACTTACTATTAAAACAGCATCTACGAACAGCTGTAAAACACAAAGGCCTTTCAGATACACACACAAAATGTCATTTCCACATGGAGGTAATATTAATTTGATATTCATATATAGTTAGTCAGGCTTGAAAACAAAATATTGGTTCATTGTTTGTGTAAAAAATTACATATTCACTGAAATTAATGGAAATCAATATTCTCACAACTTACCAACTGAAAGTAATCAACAGTTCCAGGCTTGTAGCAGACGCACTAGCACAATCGTTGGCAAATTCACATGCAAATACCCACTAATATTCCAAGACTTTGTAAACATACACTTCAGAATACATTAATGAAAGGGACTGCACAATATACTAAACAGAGTGTCGTGACAGTATAGATTATATGATGGACTATTCTGATTGATTATGGCATTATCGTGGTCAGTAATGCAACATATTGCAATAATTTTGCTTTTTCTACACTGGCTTTAAGTAATCGCTGGATGTTGATGTTGTCAGTGTTGGAGTGTGGTTTTATGTACATAAGTAACTCAACAAAATATTACAGTTTTACTTTGGTCAGAAAGGACCAGGATCGTTGTGGGAACCAATCCACTATATTAAAAGGATTCAAGCCAAACAATTTTTAATTCTAAAGCAGAAATATGTGATGGTAGTTATTCCACAAGCAGTTGCTAGCTTGGAATGGCCCAATATGATACCAAGACTGAGACAGATTCATATTTCATGAACAGAGTAAATATCCATGTTGTTGTTGTTGTTAATTGTGATTCGATTGTTAAGAGCCAACATCGTGCTATTCTGTTCAACAATATCTCAATCTAAAAATACAATCTATAAAAAGGAATCCCAAAGAATGCAATGTAGATTTCATTCCTCTTTTTATTTACCACGGAGGGTTATACCAACCATAATACATACTACAACCACAACACATTAATAGCGTCCAATTACATACATAAAGATTTAACAGAGGTGGAGTATGACTCGGTGCCGGGTGTGTATGTGTGTGTGTATGTGTGTGTCTGTGTTTGTGGTGCGAGAGGGCGGTTGTTTGGTGGAGAGCGTAAGCACTGTCGAAAAAGAAGATTTTCAGACTGGTGTTAAAATAGTGGAGAGAGGGAGCACGGCGAATGATTGATGGTGACTGTTCCAGACTTTCGACGAGTCGTGTCTGATTGCTCCAATTGGTGTAGCGGAGGTACGTCGGAGAAGAAGAGGAGACGAGTAGCAGTCGAGCATTGGCGCCGAGTGGTGCATTGGGGAGTGTGGAGATCGGACAGGTAGAGAGTTGCCAGGGAGAGAAGCGATTTGAATACGAGTGTGAGGATTTTGGTCCGAGTAAATATGCGGGCAGCAGAGTTTTCAATGAGTTTAATGTTTTGAATAGTGGAGCTGGGGAGATATTGAAGGAATGTTTTTGGTTAATCGAGGCAGAATGTGACAAGCGCAGGCACAACGGTTTTGGCTGCATTTGGAGTAAGATTGTATACTAGGCGTAGGACGGACCAGGAGAAGTATCATTGAGATTTTGTAATAATCCTTACATGTGTTAAAGCTCCTTATTAGATCTTCTAGGCATCACAAAGCGCTTCACAAGATATAAGTTAAATGTGGTGATTGTATATTGTGTTGGTCAAACGCGGTACACAACTGCACACAGCAGTGTCACATAAAGAGTCATGGATTGATTGACTTTTTTTTTTGTGAAAGGATTATTTCCCCAATAAAGCGATTCATCAATTGACTAACACGTGGGTTCCGCCTTAACGCGAGTTAAACAGAGGCATTTGTTTGGAAAAATGAAACTTGACTAATGTTTCGGGCTCCCTGGGAATCGAACGCATGTCCTTTCTAAACACTACGGTATCGGACTCCATTTCCGTCTTTAGTTTCACCAGTTCTCCTCATTATCATTCTCCTTTTTAAAAAAATAGGTGTTTGATGTGCTCTGACGTAAATGCACTTTGATTCTGAGTATTTCTCTGAAATGTCTCGAAGGCATGATTAGGCGGTATATCAAATGCAAGGATTATTATTATTAAAAAGCAAACAGGAGATTCGAATCGCGTAACTGCCAGAGAAATTAAGATTAAAAAAATTTCTACAGTATACCTGCTACCGTGTTTACTTGTTTTTCATACTTTGGCAGTTGAATGTTTGACGCCTTTATCCGCCGTGGTTTGTGCGGTTTAGGCATTATATCCGGTAACGCTGCTCGGCTAACAACACAACAGTGGTTCAGCTGCACGTGAGCCTTTGTCATTTGAAACTCTGTCCAATATTAACCCTTTCATACAGCTTTCATTGAGCTGTTATGGTCGTTACCAACTGTACAAAGTACCTTCTCTTTGCCCAACAGTGTGGTGTATTCATTATCTTCTGTCCTGTGCACGGCACAAATAGGACCTCAATTCATCATCTCATTTAAGAGGCTCAGGGAAACAGATTGTGAGGGAGAGAGTAAGCCACAGCGTGACAGATAATGTGAGAGAAACAATGTGTTTGTGAGTGAGAGAATGATTGACACCGTGTATGTGTGAGAGAGAAAGAAATTGTGATTGAACGGTGGACAAAAAGAGACTTCAGAAGTAATGACAGACAAGAAGGTTTTGTTTGCTATTTCGCGCTCCACAAGTGTTTTTGGATGGTCTGATGGTAAGGTGAGGGAAATGTAAACATCAGTACCGACAGAGAAACGGCAGTGATCCTTCCTCACAGCTCAGCCTCTTTATCTTACACATTTTTCCACTTTCAGGTTCTCATAGTTTGTCTGTTTTAAAATATTCACTTTCTGTTAATTTCCACTAAAATAAATGAGAAAATGACGTGAGGAGTGTTTGGTAACGCTGAGCGTTACGGCCAGGGTTGGGGAGAGTGTTAGTACATAGTCACGATTTGTGTTCAGGTTTAGGGCTATGAATGTACCAGTGGGAACTGATATATCAGAGGAAGGAGGATTTACCAGGGAAAGAGGCCTTCACAAATATTGCTATACTATCGTAATCCTCACTTGTGAAAAGCGACCTATAACATAATCAAGGCGTCTCAAAGCGCTTCACGGGACAGACTCTAAAGTGTAGTGACTGTATATTTTTGAGCCAAATGCGGCAGATAATTGCGCACAGCAGTGTCTCACGAACAGCCGTGCATTGATTGACCAAATTATTATTATTATTCGGTGAATGGACTATTTCCAGGGAAAGCGCACAAGCAATTGACTAACAAGCGGGCTGTTACATACTGATAGGTAAATATAGAAGCTTATGTGCAGTTTGGAAACTTGCCTTATGTACTGCCCTACATGAGAATCTAACGCAGGTCCTCTCGCGGTCAGTGTCCTCAACACTGTTGGGCCGGACTCCATATTGGCCTGCAAATGACTACAACAACAAAAATAAAATTACATTTGTATAGCGCTTTTCACATCGGGAGGATGTCCCTATGCCATAGATTCGTTTCGCTTGAACTCCTTTGTGAAAATGAGCGACTCGTATGCTGCTATTCAGTTCGCCGATATAAATTATTTGATTTTAAATATACAGGGGACAGGGTCAGGGTTAGCAATTAGGTTCAGAGTTAGGTTAGGGTTACGGGTAGGGTAATGGATATTTCATGTAGAAATGCAGTACCAGGATTTGGGGTTTGTACAAAAGGAAGAGTCTCCACAAAATTGAAGTATTCTAATATTTTTTACATTGAATAAGGTGCATTATCACGTGTTCGAGACGTCTCTAAGCGAATCACAGGATACAATCTGAACTGTAGTCAACGAATCTTTCGTGAGCAAAATGCGGCAATCGAATATGCAACGTAGTGATCCACAAATATTTGTGGATAGAACAAAAAAAACAATTATTTATTGCATTTCATTCTCAGACATCAAGCACTTTGATTCTTACTATTTCTGTGATACGCCTCGAAAACGTGATAAGTCAATATATCAATGGCAAAGGATTACTAATATTATCACTTTTAAAACGCAGATTGGAGATTGACAACGGTTTTCTGTCTAAAGAAAGGAAGAGACAAAATTACTCTGATTCTGATGTTGCAACAACAATTCTGATGTTGCGGTAAGTTGTTTATTTCCCATTGCAGCTAAAACTTTGAGCCGTTTTTAGCAGCGACCTTTGTGAGGTTTGTGCTTTATATCCGGTAACGCTGCTCACCTAACACTAGAACTGTGATACAGCTACACATCAGCGTTTGCTGCTTGATATCATGTCCAAAATTAATGATTTAATACAGCTTGATCTGATCTGGTATGAAGGCCAATACCTGGAAAAAAATCCATTTACCTTCCAAAATAGCTTTGCGGGATCTCTATCATTTTTGATGAACAGGGCACAACCTGACCTCAATTTATCATCTCATCTAAGGAACACAGAAAGAAAAACAGAGACCATGAGAGGCACAGTATGTGTGTCTGTGTGAGAGTTTTGGAGTGTGAGATACACAGCATGTGAGAGAGACAAAGAGAGAGTGTTAGAGATAAAATGTGTGAGAAAGTAGAGTATGGGAGACACAGTGTTTGATAGGGAGACGGAGAGAGAGAGAGAGAGAGAGAGGGAGAGAGAGAGAGAGAGAGAGAGAGAGAGCGAGAGATAGAGACAGAAAGAAAGAGAAAGGGTGATACAGCAATTGACTGCTACAACAATAACAACAAAATTACATTTGTATAGCGCCTTTCAAGTCGGGAGGACGGTCCAATGCCATGGATTCGTTTCGCTTGCACTCCTTAGTGAAAATGAGCGACTCGTATGCTGCCATTCAGTTTTCTGATATAAATAATTTCATTCCTAATATTACAGGGGACAGGGTCCGGGTTACGATTTAGATTGAGAGTGAGGGTGAGGGTTAGGGGATAGGGTTATGGATATTCCAGGGAGAAATGCAGTACTAGGATGTGGGGTTTGTACAAGGAGAAGTGGCTCCACAAAGTTGAGGTGTTAGAATAATCCTTACATTTAATAAAGTTATCCCGAGTTCGAGACATCTCAAAGCGATTCACAGGATCAACGATCAATTGTAATGAACGTATATATTGTGGGCAAAATGCTGCAATCGAATATACACCGCAGTGTTCCACAAACATTTGGGGATTGAATGAGCAAACAATTATTTATTGCGTTTTATTCTTTGACGTCAAGCACTTTGATTCTTAATATTTCACTGATATGCCTCGAAAATGTGAAAAGTCAATATATGAAAGTCAACGATTATTTTCATTATTACTACTGAAACGCAGATTGGAGTTTGACAGCGGTTTTCTGCCATAGAAATGAAGAGACAAATTTTCTGTACATCAACTCTGATGCTGTGGTTAGTTGTTTATTTCCTGTTGCAGCTAAAAGTTTGAGACATTTTTAGTAGCGCAATTTGTGTGGTTTCTGCTTTATATCCTGTAACGCTGCTCAGCTATCACTGCAACTGTGGTTCGGCTGCACAACAGCCTTTGCTGTTTGACATCATGTCTAATATTAACTGTTTAATACAAATTGAACTGAGCTGGTGTGAACTTCCACACCTGGATAAACTCCTTTATTTTCCACAATAGCTATGCGGGATCTCTATAATTTTTACTGAACAAGGCACAAACTGGACATCAATTCATCATCTCATCTGAGAAGCTCAGAAATAGCAAGAGAGACAGACAGTATGAGAGGCACAGTATGTGTATCTGTGTGAGAGCGAGATTTTTGGAGTGTGAGATACACTCCATGTGAGAGAGACAAAGTGAGATTGTTAGAGATAAAATGGGTGAGAAAGTATAGACTGAGAGCACGAGAGGCACGTTGTGTAATATAGTCAGAGAGAGAGAGAGAGAAAGAGAGAGAGAGAAAGAAAGAACGGAAGAAAGAAAGAAACAAAGAAACCAAGAAACAAAGAAACAGAGAAAGAAACGAGGATAACGAGAGAAACTTAAAGGGAAGGAGAGACACAGAGAGACTTCAGAGGAATATAATAATCCTTCCATTTGATAAAGCGCCTTATCATTTTTTCGAGGCGTTTAAATTCGCTTGAAAGTATAGATTCTGTCTCTCTCCAAATGCGGCATATAACTGCGCACATAAGTGTCACTCAAACAGTCGTGGATAGAGTGAATGAATAATTATTATTACTATTATTGTTCTGTGGATACGTTTAGGATTTGATTTAACCGTGGGGAAGTGTTGCACCAGGGGATAGTGGGTGCATCAAAGAACGAAGCATCACAATCATTGAGATCTTAAAATAATCCTTTCATTTGTTGAAGTGGCAGATCACGTTTTCGAGACGTCTAAAAGCGCTTCATAGGGTACATTTTAAACTATGGTATATGTTGTGAACGAAATGCGGTAGACAGTTGTGTACCGCAGTGCCCCACAAACAGTCGTTGTTTCATTGACCAAATTATTATATTATTAATATCATTGTGAAGGGATTATATCCCACGGAAGGCGATCCACGGATTGACTAACACGCGAGTTGTTACTTACCGCTATGTAAGCAGAGGCGTGTGTCGAGAGATCAAACTTGGCTAACGTTTCTCCCTGCCTGGGAAACAAACCCAGTTCCTCTTCCTTGCGAGATTCATGCTCTGACCACTGCTCTGCAGGCCTCCATTTTAACCTGTAGTTAACTCATTTCGCTCGTTCTCTGTGTTTAAAATGGGCCTGTCATGTGCTGCTTTTAGCATTTCTGACATGAATGAACTTTAATTCTTTATACTGCTCTGAAAGCCTAAAAAACTAGGTAAGACGATAAATCAAATGTAAGGATTATTATGACTATTAAAAAGCAGATTGGAGAATCAAAGCTGTTTTCTGCTCAGAGAAATGAAGTGTGAAACTTATCCACATCAACTGCGGTGTTGCGTTCTGCCGTTTTTCTTCCTTTTTGTAGTTAAATGTTTGAGCAATGTTGTGCAGCAAGATTTTTGTGGTTTGTGCTTTACATCAGGTAACGCTGTACAACTAACATGAAAACGGTGGTTGAACTACACATCATCCTTTGCCGTTTGAGAAAAAAGTCCAATGTTAACATTTCATACGCTTGAATTGTGCTCTATGGACTCTAACAGCTGGAGAAACACACTGCTCTATCGGCGATATCGGGGTGTGGGGGTTGGGAGAGGGGGGGGTGGTTGGGGGGAGGGGTGTGGGGGGGTGGGGCTGTTTGTTGGTGGGGATGCCGGTGGGGTTGGTGGGGTGTGGTGTAGAAACAGAGAGAGAGAGAGAGAGAGATAAGGAGAGAGAGAAACTGAGAGTGGAAGATAGATACAGATAATCTTCCTGAAAAATGACATATATACAATAAATTTGTTGATTTTTGGGCAGACGGCGCCGCGTGTTAATGGATCTGGTGGTATATTGAGGGAAATATAATCAGAGAAATCACACGAATCCTTTTGTTAAAGGTGAGAATCTTTGTCTCACTTCTATTTCCACATCAGCTGCACACAGTTTGTCGGTTTTTAGTTTTTCTCTTTCCCTTAATTTCCACCAAACACATAGGAAGTTGAGGTGACGGGGTGTCTTGTGAGGCTCAGGGTTAGGTTCAGGGGTTGGGATCTGTGTTCACTTTACGTTTAAGTTCAGGCTTAGAGTTATGGATGTAGCGGGGGAAGGGTTGTATCTGGGGGCGCTTTTGTACTATGTGGAGGTCATTTCACAATCATAGTGATTTCATAATAATCCTTAAATTTAATAAAGTGCCTTGTCGTATCTTCGAGACGTCTCAAAGCGCTTCACTGCCTATACACTGAAGTGTACAGATTGCATGTATTTTGTGGGACGAATGCGGCAGGCATTCGCACAGCAGAATGTTCCTCAAATAGTCGTGGATTGAGTGACCAAATAAGATTTTTTATTATTTTGGGAAGGGATTATTTCCATGGGACAGCAACCAGGTGACTAACTGCGGTTTGCTACTTACTGCCAGGCACACAGAGGCGTCTGTGTGGAATAACTGATGACTCGCCCTGCCGTATTCATGCCCTCTCGCTTGCGAGGGGATTGTTTTAACCAGTAGTATATAAAAGTCCATATTATCTTGCAACTGACTAATTTCGCTCGTTCTGCTTCATAAAAATGGACGTTTAATTTGCTGCTTTTATTTCACCGACTCAATCGCACTCTGATTCGTTACATTTCTCTTAATAGCCGAGAAGATGTGATTATGCGCTTCACGAAATGCCAGTATTTTTATTGTTATCAATAACAGAATGGAGATTAAAATTTGTTCCTGTCCTGAGAAATGAGGAGACAATACTCCTCTGTATCAATTCCGGTGTTGTGTTTAATTATTTCTCTTCCTCTTGCAGTTAAACGATAGAGCCTATTTGCAGGAAGTTTGATGTGGTTTGCGCTTTGTATCCGGTAACACTGCAAAGCTAACACGACAGCAGTGGTTCACCTGCACATCAGCCTTTCCCGCTTGATACCAAGTCTATCATTAACCTTTTCATACAGCTTGAATTGAGCTGAAATGTCCTCTAAGACCATGAGAAACGTAGCGAGATCTATAATATCTGTCTTCAGTATGTCACAAACTAGAGCTAAACATAATGTCTCATCTGAGAAGAACATAAAAACAAAGGAAGAAGAGAGAGCGAGATAGTCAAAGAGCGAGAGAGAGAGAAAGAGAGAGAGAGGGAGAGAGGGAGAGAGAGAGATTGAGAGTCTGAGAGACACATTCTGTGGAGAGCGAGCGATTGAGAGTCTAAGAGACAGAGTTTATGAAAGTGAGACTATAACAGACAGAGTAAGAGAGAGAGAGAGAGAGACGATGGTGGGGGGCTGTGGTGGTGGGGTGTTTGGAGAGATAAAGAGAGAGGCTGAAGATGAAAGATTCTCACAGAGAGACTTAAGAAAGAATGACAGAGAGTCAAGCAGGTTTTCTTTGCTATTGGTCAGCCTGCAAAGCCGGTTCAGATGATCTGATGGTTTTTTGAGGTAAAGTTAAGCACATCTACCCCCAGTGAAAACATCGAGATCCTCGGTCACTGCTCAGCCTCTTTGTCTCACCTTTTTTTCACTTTCAGCTTCACACAGTTTGTCTGGCTCTAGTTTAATTATTTGTGTTAATTAGCACCAAATAAACGAAAAGTTGAGGTGGGGGGATGGCTGGTGAGTCTCGGAGTTAGGGCCAGCTGTACGGGTCAGGGTTAGGGTTTGGGTTCAGAATGAGGGTCAGGGTTAGGGGACTGGATTATGGATGTTGCAGTGACAAAGGCTCCAGCAGGATCTGGGGCTGTACAAGGGGAAGGGCTTCACAATATTGAGAAACTAAAATAAGCCTTACATTTGACAGAGAGCCTTATCAGCTCTTCGGGACGTCTCGGATGGCTACATGCTGCGAGGCAAACAGAGGCCTGTGTGTTGAGAAAGGAAACTTGGCTAAAGTTTCTCGCTGACTGGGAACCGAACCCGCTCCTCTTCTTTGCGAGATTCAACCTCTGACCACTACCATTCAGGACTCCATTTGAACCTGAAGTTGGGTAGTTTCGCCCGTTCTCCATATTTAAAATGGACGTTTCATTTGCTGCCTTTCAGTTCTCTGACGCAAAAGTATTTTGATTCTGAATACATCTCTGAAACGCCTCTAACACGTGGTAAGGCGACATATCAAGAGAAAGGATTATTATACTTAAAAAGCAGAATTGGAGATTCAAAGCGGTTTTCTATCCTGAGAAATGATGCGACAAATCTTATCCACATCAACTCAGATTTTGTGTTTGGGTTTTTTTCTTCCCCTCGCAGTTAAATATTTGAGCAATTTTTGCAGCGGGATTAATGTAGTTTGCGCTTCGTATCCGTTTACACTACAAAAAACTAATACTACAGCACTGTTTCACATACATATCAGTCTTTGCCGTTCCACACCATGTCTAATATTAACTTTTTCATACATTTTGGTTGAGGTGATGTGGATTCTGTCACCATGAGAAACTCGCTTATCTGTACCCGAAAGCGCAGCGAGATCTTTCACATCTGTACTGAAAACAGCACAAAATGGATCTAAACTAATCGTCTCACCTGAGAGGACCTTAGAAACAGAGGGGAAGAGAGAAAGACAGAGAGACTGGATTGTGTGTTTTGTGCATTATATCCGGTAAAGCTGCTCCGCTCACACAGCAACAGTGGCTCAGCTACTCACTAGGCTTTGCCATTTGAAACAATTTCCAATACTGACTCTTTCATATGCCGGAATTCAGCTTGTTTAGAGTCTAAAACCAGGGGCATCTCGCTGTTCTTACGGCAATATCGTCTCGGGTTCTCTAATATCTTTCCTGAACACGGCACAAACTGCACTTCAATTTATAATCGTATATGAGTGATCCAAAGTGATGTAGGGAGAGACAGGGAGAGAGTATGTATGTGTGTGTGTGCGTGCATGTGTATGTATGAGAGAGAGAGAGAGATAGAGAGGCAGAGTATCTGAGATTGAAAGAGAGACACAGGGAAACTTCAGAAAGAATAATAATAATAATAATAATAATCCTTGCACTTTATATAGCGCTTTTCACGTCGGGAGGACGTCCCAAAGCGCTTCACAGAACATACTGCAAAGTGAATTGACTGTATATTTTGTGGGCGAACGCGGCAGCGGTTGCGCATAGCAATGTCCCACAAACAGTCGTGGATTGAAGTGACCAATTTTATTATTGTTTTTGGTTTTGGAGGGATTATTATTAGGCTCTGTGTGGAGTAAGGAAACTTGCCAAAGGTTTCGCCTCTGCCGGGAATTGAACTCAGGTCTCTCGCTTGCAAAGCGAGTGCTCTAACCACTGAGCTACAGGACTCCACAGAATGACAAAGAGACACGTAGGCTTTGTTTGCTGTTGTGCAGCCTCCGTAGCAGATTAAATGATCTGATGTTGTGTTGCGGGTAATGTAAGCACGTCTACCAACAGGGAACTCAGAAAGATCTTCTGTCAAAGCTCAGCCTCTTTACCTCACTTTTATTCGACATTCAGCTGTTACGTTTTGTCTGCTTTTAGTTTTTCTCTTTGGCTAATTTGCACCATATAAACGAGAAGCCGAAGTGAGGGGTTAAATTGTGAGGTTCAGGCTTAAGTCAAGGTTAATTGTTAAGCCTAAGGTCAGGGATAGGTTTGTATCGCGGGAAACGTCTCAACCATGGTGAGGGTGTGTACCTGGTGAAGGGGGCTTCACAAACATTGAGATACTATAATAATGCTCAAATGTAATAAAGTGACTGACCACGTCTTCGAGACGTCTGAAACCACTTCATAGGATACCTTTTGAAGTGTACAGACTGTATATTTTGTTGGCCAAATGCTGCAGGCATTTGCGCAACGCACTGTCGCACAAATCGTCGTGGATTGAGTTTCCAAATCTTCATTATTATTATTTTTTGTGAAGGAATTATTTCCGACGGAAAAGCGGTCAGCCAATTTCTAACAAGCGGATTGCTACTTGCTGTAGGGTAAGCACTGACGTGAGTGAGGAATTTGGAAACTTAACTAACAGTATGCGCAGCATGGGAATCCAACCCAGGTCCTTTTGCAGCAAAGATGATTGTTCCAACCACTGTTCTACAGCCCTCGATGGTCTGTGCTTTATATTCGGTAGCACTGCGAAGCTAAAACGAAACATTGGTTCACCTACACATCAGCCTTCGTTGTTTGAGACTATGTCCAACATTAACCCTTTCCTACAGTTAGAATTGAGCTGGTATGGACTCAAAACCATGACAAACTCATTTCTCTTTACCCGATAGCGTAGCGAGTTCTTTAACATGTGTCACAGGGCACAAACTGCAAATCATTTTAGATTCTTATCTGAGAAGTCCAGAGAGAGAGAGAGAGAGAGAGAGGGGGGGAAACAGTGGGATAGAGAGAGTGCGAGAGAAAGTAACTGAGCGTGAGAGAATGATAGAGAGAGCGAGGGAGAGTGTTCGAAAGCCAGTGTGTTTGTGAGAGTGTGAGAGAAACAGTATGAGAGAGGCACAGTATGAGAGAGAGCGAGAGAGAGAGAGAGAGAGAGAGATGCTGAGAGGCAAAGATGGACACAGTGAGACTTCAGAAAAGGAAGACAGACAAAGAGGTTTTATTTGCTGTTGGGCATCCTGCGAAACGTGCTTAGATTATGTGATGGTATGCTGAAGGAAAGGTAAGCCTATTTAACCACAGGGAAAACAATGGTGTCTCTCATCCTTGGGTGCGTGCAAATAAATCTCTTCTGCAACCAATACAAGGCATTGGTACCCTTTCTAGAGTTCCAGGTAACTGCTTGTAGAACAACACAGCATGTCCCCTGTGGAAATTTAGAAGCTGCCAATGGATTTCGAAGTCAGACCGCGCCAAAGCATCTGGGCTGACTGGGTTACCAACGACTGCTGAAGGCCCAGTGGGCGGCGTGTATATAACAGGGGAGTTATTGTGTTGTTCCAGTAAAATACATCATGAGCTGTTTTGTGGTCAGTGGACAGAGAGAGAGAGGGAGAGAGAGAGAGAGGGAGAGTCTCGGGTTGTGTGCGTCACAGGCAATTTGATGTTGGGGGATCCAAGAGCACAGTGATCGGCAAAAGCTACTCCTCTATTTTCTTACGTGTGGTTTATTTCCAAGTCTGCAGTGACCCCATAGCCGACACAGACACAAGCTTCCAGGCTTTGATCCTCACCATAACCTCCTGATCCTCATGATGAAGCCATTTTTTGTTTCCCTCCTCGGTGAGTATTTTATTTGAAGTAAATATTTTCCGGCAAATAATTTCTTTTTGAATTATGAATGCTTCTGGAATATAGGAGGAAGAAAGTCGTTGAATTTCCAAGAAAAATTAATAACTATTCCAATGTATGAATGAGGCAAGTGAGGAGAGTTTTGAAATACTTTGAAAAAAAGACACGTGAGCCCATCAAATTGTTCATGAATTATTTCAAGTGCTAGGAAACATTTGAAGGATAATATATTTATTCCAAACGAGGATCGTCCCTGGTGTTGTATTAACAAACTCATGTGTTGTCCTTTAGTATTCCTTTTAGCATCACATTCGTTCCAGTGAAAGTTCAGAAATGTCCTTTATATATGTGAGTCCTTTTCCGGTATGAAACACAATACTCGAGGTAAATTGCTGTTTTTGTGACCCACTAAGTGACATTTTGAACGAAGTAAAGAAACTGTTAACAGAGCTTTAACAGACCCTGAGTCATTTTTCGAAAAGTGAATTCTATGAAAAGACGATATTTAAATTAACAAAGATGCAACTTTCAGGAAAGGTCACATCCCAATATTGCATCAATCAAAAATAAACTGACAGATATAGATTGTTACATTAACTAAGCAATGTCTGAGAAGATTGTGTTCTATGACAAAACCAAACTTTTGCGCAATTTTAGTTTCACTTTTCTTTGCATCGTGAAGATTGCCTTGGAAATGCATAAAAATCCTGTAAATTCCCGGATAAAAAAAACTTTAGACGAACTGTTAGCATAAGGGTGCAGAATTAACATACTAACAATGGGTCAAAAGGGGTGTGAGGTCGTGGAACATATGCAGTCATTACAAGGAAAGAGGGTTGAAGGAAACATGAATGGGTATGTTAGTAACGGTTTGTAAAGGACAGATAAGTGATTGGAGGAAGGTATAGAGAGAGTCGGATGAGAGTGTAAAGACAGGGAGAACAAAGAAGGAAAAACAGGTGGAAAAGATCGGAGGAGCACGAGGGAAGACTTGATGGAAGATCAAAAAACTTGAATACCCAGACATGACAGATTGGAACCTCGGCTGCTGAACGCCCCGACCCGCGGTAGTATTGCTTTATTGTATTCCCTCCATGGTGTAAATTTATGGAACAAGTAAAGTTTGGCTTAACAGATTTTGTTTAAACGGAATGCTGGGTGACCTTTCTTGATATCCAACATTTGGCGCCCAAACAGGACCCAGCAAAGTAAATCTGTTAAGCCAACACGGTAACCGTCAGAAGGACTTGACGGTGTGACTCGTGAGTGTGGAACGGTGCGGTTATACCGTCAGAAGGACTTGACGATATTAATCGAGCATCGACTCGTAAGGGAATACTTATCGAGCGACGGCTAGTTAGTATTGGAACAGAATTTGAAAACCAGTGGGAGTGGTACCAATTGGTAGATAGGATTACAAGCGAAGCTACAATGGAGACGTGCGGGTGGCATGAGAAGTTCCAGAGAAGGTTGAAGAAGAAGCTACGCGGCCCAATAAAGGAGATAAATTGGCAAGTGGAAAGACAGCTGGAGGCACGGTTGTCCGGTATAGTTAACTGTATTCAAGAAGAGGGCAGAAATCGAAGGGTGAGTGATGAGTCTAAAAGAACAGCGCTGAAAATGGTGTTATGGAAACAGGGAGTTGATGTCGGGAAGCTGCAGCAGCAGTTATCTAAGTCAACAGAGGCGCACACTGACTTTAGAGTGGAAAGTTATCAGGCACAGGAGGAGCAACAGGCGGCGATTGATAAGTTAAGTGCGCGGAATCAAGACCTGGAAGCAATGTGTAGCAGCCTACAGCTGGGAGCTCAGCAGACAGGGCTTTGCGGAAGAGTAACAACTGTTTAAACCAAGAAATCGAAATAGCGCAGTTGGAAATACAGGAGCTACAACAACAATGTGTGGACTTGCAGGGGGATTGCCGAATAGCCCATGCCAATAAAAACAATGAGGCACTAAACTCCATATTGCTTAAACAGCAAGGAATGGCGGTGGCCAAGTACAAACAGACATGCAGGATCAGCGGGCTTGCGCCTGTGATGCACGAGGGATTTCCGGGGGGGATGATGATGAGATAGACTGGGAGGTTTCAATGAGGAAGCGGCGCAATACCAGAAGGATGAGGGGTATGGTCCGCCGCAGAGCGAAGGACAGGCTTGTGCACTCACAACTACCACTGGATTTGGGTGCCCAGCGAATTTTGGGGCCAAACAGATAACTGGTACTAGCGAGACGTATACTCCCTTGTTATCTACGGAGCTGAGGCAGCTTGTAACCGAATTACTATGCCCGGTGAAATCTAACCTCTCCCCGGCCACGTGGTCGCAGCGCTGGCAAGAGTTTGAAGACCGTGTTGGCAACGAGTTTACCAAAGCGGACCGTATTCGAGTCTTATTGGCCAACATAAAAAGCGCTGTTAAGGGTCGAATGGATCAGTGTCTCTGGCACGACCCTCAGGTTACAGTCCAGCAAATCCAAGACCTAACCGCGATGCGCTGAATGTGAGGTATAAACCACATATAGATTTGACTGGAACCACTGCCAAGCACCAGGAACACCCAACGGCGATCCACCAGCGATGTGGCGAATCTACGCAGCGACTCAGACTCACGGGGCTGCCATTCCCACCGAGAATCAATGGGAAATGAGCGCCGCTTACCACAGGGTATGTGTTATCAAGCTACCTAAGGTAATGCGTCCCGACTTGCGTCCCACCTATATTATTGAGGGAACTGCTTGGGGAGCCCTTATGGGACACCTAAATCGGGCATATCCGGTGGTCATGTGCACGTTGAAAAAGGAAGAGGAAGACATAGCCGCCGCACGCTGTTCAATGGGGGATACTACAGGGGAGTGTCAGGTGTCATGGGTTGAGGGCATTCACGGGGGTAAAGGGCCATATGGATTGGACTCGAGATCCGGTCCAGGGAGCAGCAGGGGGGCAAACCGCCGGGTATGTTTTAGGTGCAACCAGCCTGGACATTGGGCCCATGACCAAGCATGTCCCAACAAACGGGGTAGCCATGGCAGGAACCCAGGGAGAGCTGGCTCTACCTCGCCTCACACCGGTGAGACCCAGGTAGTGCAGCGCATGTCCAAATTGGAGAACATGATGACACAGTTAATGATCAAGTCTACCGGAGCGCTTGCTGTTGCTTCTAATGTTCCTGCGCCGAGCACCGAATGAAGGTCCTGCAGTGATGGGTCAATAGAGGACAGTATTCCGTTTAACAAAGCTCTGAGCTCCCGCCCCTTTATTGCCATCACTGCACATACGAATATCAAACAGCTTATGCTGGTTGTTTCGGGAGCTACCCATACCATTATCCATTCCCGCGACCCAGATTCTGACTCCTGGAATTCGGAAAACCATGTATCCATTGCTGGACATGATGGCAAGCCAAGGTGGATTTAATTGCTCAGAGCCATCCATTTTAACCACCGGTGGGGGGGGATTGCTTTACATATTCCGCGCCCTTTTTGATGAACATGCCGAATAAAATTGGGATACTAGCCAGCTGTAATATGCAGAATCACGGCGCGATAATAGATTACTCTAACCACTGTCTGTGGATAGGGCCGTTTGACACCCCCTCCGCAAGACAAAATAGCAGCATACGTTTGCGTGATTGATGACAACCCAGTACTCAGTGTGCTAAAAAGCCAGAAGTGTATGTCCCCATCAGCAGCACACTTAAATGGGTCCAGAATTTTATTACGCAGTATGCAGAATTGTTTGCCAAACACAAACATGACTGTGGTCGGTTTACTGAAAAAAACGATTAACGGGCCAACGCACCCACCTTGTAAACTGTACCCCGACCCCATGAGAGCCAGCCTTACATCGCCACCATTCTACAATCACTAGAACAACAGGGGATTGTCGGGAGAGGAACCTTCACTACCAATTTTCCTCTATGGCCGGTTAAGAAACCGGACGGATCCTGGCGGTTGACGCTTGACTACCGAAAGTTCAACCAAGTCACGCCTACATGCTCCCCCGTTGTCAGACAGTGAGAATCAGAATGTCCTGGCTGAAGTTCCGGTCAACGCCACGATTTTCTCTACATTGGATATCTCCAATGGATTTTGCAGTAGACCCTTGGACCCATGCGATCAGCATAAATTCGCGTTTACCTTCCAGAATCATCAATACACGTGGACCTGCTTGCCTCAAGGGTTTCATAATTCCCCCACCATATTTCACAAGCGGGTGGCGTCGATTTTACAACAGTGCCCCCAAACAACCACGGGATGTATTATACAACACGTCGACGACATCTTGATTCCGTCAACCACTGAGAGTGAACACCAAATTCTTCTAGCTTCCGTATTCCGAACTTTACAACGTGCAGGGTTGAAAATTAACCCAAAAAAGATTCAATTAGCGAAGCCCTCTGTGAACTTTCTTGGGCTTACCTTAAGCCCTGAGGGCCGAACACCCGATCAGCACAAGATTCAGATTATCCAACGTTGCCTCTGCCTCAGATACGAACGGCCCTTCGTTCATTCCTTGTTCTGTTTGGATACCAGCGGGTGTTTATTCCTCAATTTGCGGTGCTGGCCAAACAGTTATATGCTCTGGTGCACGGTCCTGGCGAGGAGTCGACCAGCTCTATGTGGAGGGACGTCCATACTCAGGCTTTCACCAGGCTCAATCAGGCCGTCATCCAGGTCTCCTTTTTTGATCAACCCTGACCCAGCACAACACTTTCATCTCGAGGTGGCTGGCACCTAGCACATTATCGCCGCGATTTTGATGCAGATGGTACAGCAAAAGCTCCAGTATTTTTGCGTATTGCGTATTTTTCTCGAATTTTGACTGGGGTCGAGCAGCGGTTTACCCCCTCCAACGAAACATCTTGGCCGTTGTGACGCCTATTCAGAATTTCACATCTATCATTGGGTTTCAGAAGACTCCCTTGCAGCTTTTACTGACGCCCGGGGACACTTTGATTTCCTCGCAACTATTAAGTCGCTGGACATTGACGATTTCTACTACGGCGAAAACCACCATGTGGTTTCCCCAGATGTTACTGACGCCCGGAGAACCGCATGAGTATCCACTCCCCACAACCACCCCCACCCGCCGCTTTCCTTTCCCTCCTCACATATCAGTCAAAAAACGATCCCCGATGGCCAAGATGTTCATATTGACGGCTCATCTTTCCATGTTAATGGCAAGGCACACACTGCTTTTGCGGTTTGCCTCCCCAACCGTGTTTCACAACACTCACTAACAGTCCATTCGTCACGGTATGCCGAGCTCGCTGTCTTAGCTGTAGCCTTCCGGGCAACAGCGGACACTCTTTCCAACGTTTGGTCTGACGGTGCTTTTGTTTCCCCTTTATGTATCCCGGAATTTTTGCACATCAGAGAGAAAACTCCTGTGCCACACTCAATTGCTCCAAGTAATTTGGCATTATCTCCAGCAGCGACCGATGCTCCCGTGATTCTCCTCATGCCGAGGGCCACAGTCAAGCTGATAGCTGCGGTACGGAGGCTGCCATGACGGTACCGGTGTAGACAATGCCTCACTGGACTGTCAGCGCTAACATGCTTACCGCAGATTTGTCCCTGGACCAACTACAGAAGACATTTACGCTGTACACCGAAACCATTCAGTGGCTCCTGCAGGACGATCCCAGAACTCCGGCATCGGCCTACTCCTGGGTTTCCCAAGTATCCCTTGCACTACCGTCTCATTCGGTTACCGAGCCACTCCTCGTCCACAGGAACACACATGGACACGTTTCTGTTTGCGTGCTCCCCTCATCATCCGAGTCCCTTTTTCAGTTATATCACTCTGACCCGGCCGGCGGACATTTCTGTACCACCACGTATCACAAAATCTCCTCCGCGGCGTGTCGGCCAGATACGAAAGAGGACATACATCGGCTCATCAGTCGCTGTTTGGTGTGCTTGCAATACAATGCTGCCCCCTCCTCTCGCAAATCCTGCTTCACCCCAGCGCCACCACCAGAGAGTCCCTGGACGCATGTCCAGATTGATTATATAGGTCCCCTCCCCACTACTATAAATGCCCTGGTAATAATAGATAAATTCACAAAGTGGGTGGAAGCCTTCCCCACGAAAATTGCGCCGTGGTCACCACGGCAAAGATTTTATTGGGTGAGGTGATCACCAGGAGGGGATTACTAATAGTGGTGGATAGTGAACAAGGAACCCATTTTCCGGGGGCAGTGAAACAAAAAATTATGCTGATTATGGGGCTAGATCAAAAATTTCGCATTCCCTTTCACCCCCAATCATCAAGAAATGTGGAAAGGAGCAAACGCACCATTAAAACCATGTTAAAAACATATTGTGGCGATAACCCCACTCAATGGAACAAGGCCTTGCCCCAATGTTTAATGACGATTCGCGCCACCAGACATGCCTTCACGAATATTAGTCCCACCGGGCAATGACTGGAACACTGATGAGAACCCCAGAAAACTTAACTTACAAGGTGGGTTCGTTCCTCTCACGTTCTAACCCCAAGGAGAAATTAGCCTCCAAGAAGGGGTGAATGAGGATTGGATGAAGAAAACCGTTGAGTGCATCAGTCACACAAAAAAGTATGTAGCGCAACAGCTGGGAAAAAAGCAGGCAACAAATGCAGAAGTAGTATGACTCTAAGTTAAATCCATAGGAATACGAAACTGGCAAGGATGTCATGGTAAGGAAATTGGGAAAAGGAGCACCATTTGACCGCATATTTAAAAGTCCATTTGAAATCATAGAACAAATGGGACCGGCTGTTTACCCAATAAAGGATTTGGACAAAGAGACAGCACCCAGGTGGTACCATGTAAAGCAGTTGAAATTGATATCTGACGATTGAACTACTGAGAAACATATACTATGCTTTATCCACAGGGACTGACTAAGGAACAATGGCGGTGTGGATCGGCGATTATATTCGGCTTGAGGAGATAGTTAGGTGAGTGAGTAAATATCACTTGGTGACACCTCATATTATTCGGTATCAAGGTGGGGAATATTAGCATAAGGGTGCAGAATTAACATACTAACAATGGGTCAACAGCGGTGTGAGGTCATGGAACATATGCAATCAGTACAAGGAAAGAGGGTTGCAGGAAACATTATTGGATATCTTAATAACAGGTTGTGAACGACAGATAAGAGATTGGAGGAAGGTATAGAGGGAGTGGGATGAGAGTATAAAGTCAGCGAGAACAAAGAAAGAAAAACAGAAGGAAAAGATCGGAGAAGCACGAGGGAAGACTTGATGAAAAATCACAAAGCTTGAATACCCAGACAGGGCAGATTGGAAACTCGGCTGATGAACGTCCCGACCAGCGGTAGTATTGCTTTATTGTAATCCCTCCATGGTGTAACTTTATGGAACTGGTAAAGCTTGGCTTCACAGATTTTGCCTAAACGGAATGCTGTGTGACCTTTCTTGATTTCGAACAGTGTAAACTGTGGTTATTTTGAAATCTTTGTCAACATGTTGTGAATATAGGAATTGTGGGGCCATGTACCAAAGAGATTCCACTTCATCACTCACCTACACCTTCACCTCACTTTTCAAGCCCAAACCATCCTCTCCTACCACTCCAAATGCTCGGAGATGGTGGGCTTCCAAAATTCAGAGTAGCCCCTCTGCTGCTTCTGCCATTACTTATAGCCATCCTTCCCCTCCTGCCTCTCAAAAATTGTCCTCCACCATCGCTATGTATAATAATAATAATAATAATAATCCTTGCATTTGCATCTCATCACGTCTTCGAGACATCACAAACATTGTCACAAGATACACTGTGAAGTGAATTGATGTGTATTTTGTGGGCGAAGCGTGGCAGAAAATTGCGCAACGGAGTGTCCCACAAGCAGTCTTGGATTAAGTGATTAAGATAAAGTGAAACAATTGTTACAATGATTGTTTATTTTAAAGGCATATTCCCACCGGAAAAGCAATCAGCCCATCGACTAATAAACGGGTATCGATTTACTGATAGGTTAAAACATACTTGTTAAGAAAGGAAACTCGCTCAACAATTTGCTTTGCCGGCCATCGAACGCTGGTCCCTTCCACCAGCTTTGTTATTTTGTCTCGTTGAGACTCCTTAAATAAATGCCTCCAGTACGGTTCTCACTCTGTCAAAATCACCAATAAATTCTCCTTTTCTGACACCAGGTCTCACACTACCTACTTGTCCTCATTGATCTCACTGTCGCATTTGATATTGCAGACTATTCGCTTTCTTCCTTGCCAGTTTGCTCTTATATGCACATCACAGTCTGTCGTTGACTGATTTGATTGACACCTATCCCAGCGTCTCAACTTTCTCTGTCAATGATATCTTCTCCCTTCCCTGGATCGATGAATGTGGTGTTTCCAGGGGCAGCATGCTCGGTCCTCTCCACTTTAATTTATACACCTATTGTTATTGCATGCTGCACCATTTTGGTGCTATTGTGATGCATGGGGTTTACATTCACATGTGTGCCGATCGCACCCACTCAATCTCTCTAAATCGGTGGGTTTTCAAATGGCTGTGTGTGAAATGCAACAAGTATCAATGAGCACGCTGCTTGCAGACGATTGTGGACCTGCAGCTCAGTGGTCAAAGCATTCTCCTTGAAAGCGAGATCCGGGTTCAATTCCCAGCAGGGCGAAAATTTGGGCAAGTTTCCTAACGACACACAGCTCCGTTTGCCCAGCAATAAGTAGGAATCCGGTTGTTATTCGATTGCCACATCGCAGCTTCATAATTCCTTCAACAAAATTATGATAAATTGGTCCTTCAATCCACTACAGTTTGTGTGGAAAATGCTGTGCGCAATTCACTGTCGCGTAGACTGCAGCAAACTTCCATACTGCCGATCAAGTTAGATATATTTTGTCCCAAGAACAAAACTGATTATCTTAGACAGGGAAAAGTAAACTGCGAACAGTGCTGTAATGTGCAAATATTACTGAATTTGTTTCCTTTTTAAATCGATTGTGTGTTTAGATTTCATAAACACATTTTGCAGCTCTTTATGCTATTTTAATGTTGCCCTAATTCAGTACAGCTGTATGCTGCATTTAGTATTTGTATGCTTAGTATTACCTAACATATGAATAAAGACTGCTGAAATGGTTTACGGTGTTCAAGGGAGATGCGTCACCCGGTCCCTGCGGAATGCAACCTGGGTTATTGCGGAAACTAAAGATGTTAAAAAGGAATTTGACAACCGGCACATAAGAGAATTTTAAGCGAAATAAAAGCCGACTGTAATCAAGGTACAGTAGTTGCATGAATATAGAACTGCCTGCGAGACCGAGAGCAGGTAATTGTAGTGAACAATTCTTTTTTCTGACTGGAGGGAGGTGTTGCAGTGTTGTAACCCAGGGCTCGGTATTGGGTCCACTGCTCTTTTGTATCTTTATAAATGACATGTATTGTGAAAAGGGAGCACAATTTCCAAGTTTACTGAGCTAAGAACAGCAGCAAACGGTAAGGAGGATATGAGCAGATTGCAATAGGACACAGACAGACAGGTGATATGGCCAGACAAGTGGTAGATGACGTTTCATGTGGAGTAATGCGAAGCGATGAACTTTTGGCGGAGAATGAAGAGAGGCAAAGTGAGCTAAATTGCAAAATCTAAAAGGGGGTGAAGGAACACAGATACCTGCAGTTCATGTCAACAAATCTTTGAAGCTGGCAGTCAGGTAGGTAAAGCTGTTTTGAAAAAGCATATGGGATGCTTGATTTATAAATAGGGATATAGAATACAAAAAATAGGAGGTTATGATGAACTTTTATAAAATACTGGTTAGGCAACAGCTTGAGTATTGTATTCAGTTCGGAGTACCACGGTTTATGAAGGTTGCCAAGGCGTTGGAGAAGATGTAAAGGAGATTTACCAGGATGGTACGAGAAATGAAATGAAATGAAAACAGATCATGTTCTGTTACATTCTGAACCCAAAATCATATTCTACAACAGTCAGCATACTGTGTTTCACAGCACATTTTAATAATATAATAACACATAATAGAGAATATAGTAAACTATAACAATGATTTACGTTGCATGTTACACTTAATGATAATAATATTAGTCATGGTTGAATATATTAGTGTTGGGATGTGAGGATGGGAGCGACGTGTATCTCAGAGTGAATACACTATGAATTTCCTGTCCAATGATGACAGTTTTGCGCAGTCGGTGAGGGTTGTGGGCACGCCGGGTGGGGGTATGGGGTGGTGGGTGAGGAGGAGGGGCTGCAGAGGCATTGGTGAGGCGGGTCTGGGGTTCGAGTTAAATGCATGTGACAACGATTGCCTGCAAAGTGTTTTGAGGCTGATGAAAGGCAAGGATTATTATTTCTCTCCATCGTGTCTTTGCTGCTCCTCTCTGAAACTTGGTGGTCTCTACACTATTCCCATCTCCTGCTCTCTCCCCAACGCATCTGTGCTTGAGTTCGCTCTCCCACAAATCGGCAGGACCCGGAATGGCAAATCGGTCACTGTGAGCGGTGAGTTTTCCCACTCAAATTTTGTTAACCCTAATGTGCAGCCTTAACGTGTAGAGTGACCCGAGCTGAACAGGAAGCGAGAACGTTTGTCAGACAGATCTTTCAATTGCAATACATGTAGAGTGTACATGGCTGGACGGCAGAAATTATCCCAATGTGTGGTTCCCAAGATCTGATTCTCACAAGGCTCTGCCTAATTCTCATGGTGATTAGGTTGACAGAGGTCCTACCCATTCTTTAGAATACATTAGAATACACAGCACAGAAACAGGCAATTCGGGCCCAACTGGTCTATGCAGGTGATCATCCTCCCCATGATCCTCCTCTGCCTTCCTCAACTAATCGTTCAAGCAGAACACTCTAATTCATTCACTGAAACCACAGGATTTGCTATGTATACGACATTTGACTGTTTCTCATTATCACGAGTGGATACTCCTAACGATGGTGATGGGTTTGCACACGATTCAGATACCTGGCAGCACCGACCCCCTCCCCGGAAAATTTTTTCACCTCCTCATCTCCTCATCCCTCCCCATCCTGTCTGTCACTCACTGTCAGAATTTCAACCTCTTCAATTGTTCTGTGCAGATGAGATTTTACACCGAGTTCCCGTCTGCCTGTTCAGGTGAACATTAAAGATCAAAGAGAATTAATCTCTCCCAGTGCCCCTGTCGATAATCCTCGAAAGGCGTTTGGTTACTCAATCCTTGGCTATTTGTGGGGCAGTTTTGGTCGAAATTGGATGCCTTGATTTGCTCACAAAATAGGCATTCATTCATTAAACCGTTAATCGTGTGGATCGCTTTTGCACGTCTCGACTTCGTGATTAGGTGTTATTTCAATTGTAACTATAATTAAAATGTCACTGTTTGACGAGTGATTATCATTGTTGAGAACAATCATTCATATTAATCATTAATATCATAAATAATATTATTTAATAACAATGTGCGTTAATGAAATATGCCGGTGTTAAATCCACTTTGCCGCTCTATATCAGTCCACCTCAGCTCTATATTAGCCCAGCTCAGCGCTCTGTCAACGCAGATAATCCCTGTGTAATCTTAGCTCAGCAACGTGTCAAACCAGCTCAGCCCTGAGTCAGCCCACCTCAACACTGCGTCAGCCCATCTCAAATCATCTCAGCGCGGATCACGCCCTGTGTCTGCACGGCAGTGCACAATGTCAGACTAACTCAGCGCTGTGTCAGCCCTTCTCACTCCAGGTGAAGCGCTTTGTCGGACTAGAGCAGCCTATGTCAGCCCAACTCATCTCTGTGTTAGCCCGGCCCAGCCCAGACACTGTGTCAGCCCTGGTCAGCGCCTGTATCAGCCCAGCAGAGACTTCAGTTTGCCCAGCTCAGGCCAGCTCAGTCGAGCTCAGGCCATGTCAACCCAGGTCACACCTATATCAGCGCAGCTCACGACCAGTGGCAGCCTGGCTTAGGTCAGCTCAGCTATGTATTAGCCCAGCTTACACCCTATAGCAAACAGTCTCAGAACTATTTCCGTCCTGCGCAGTCGCTGTGTCTCTCCGACTCAATTCTGTATCATCCCAGCTCAGCCGTTTATCAGCCCAGCTGCACACGGTGTCTGATCAGCTCAAGCCCCAAGTCAGCCCAGCTCATGCCTTATATCAGCCCAGTTCAGGACGTATGTCAGTGCAGCTCAGCCCTACTCAGCCCTGTGTTAGCACTGGTCTGCACTTTGTCAGCCCAGCTCAGGCCTTGTTTCATCCCAGCTCAGCTAAGATCTGCAATAACTGAGCCGAGCTCAGCCTGTGTCAGCCCAACTCAGTCCAGTTCAGGCCCTGTGTCAGGCCAGCTGAGTCTTGTGTCAGCCCGGCTCAGCCCTGTGTCAGCCCGGCTCAGTCCCGTGAAATCTTTGCTCAGCAATGTGTCAAACCAGCTCAGCCGTGTATCAGGCCATTTCAACATTGTGTCGACCAGTTCAGGTGATCTCAGGCCCCATGTTAAACAAGCTCAGGCCCTATGTCAAATCAGCTCAGCTCTGTGTCATTGGAGCTCAAACCTTCGCCAGCTGAGCTCGGCCGTTTGTCAGTCCAGTTTAGCCCAGCTCATCCAATCTCAAGTCCTGGGTCAGCCCAGGTTACGCTGTGTCAGCGCAGCTCACTTCCTTTGTGAGCCGGGCTGGGGCCCTTGTATACCATGGCTGAGCGCAGCTCTGCCCTGCGTGAGCCCAGATCAGTCACTGTGTCAGCACAGCTCAGCCCTGTGTGTGCCCAGATCAGTCATTGTGTCAGCACAGCTCAGCTCTGTGTGTGCCCATATCAGTCACTGCGTAAGCCCAGCTCAGATCGGTGCCAGTTTGGAATTGGAAGTATAATTTGCGATACAGATCAGCCATGATCTACTTTGGCTGAAGAGGCTCGAAGGGCTGAATGACCTCAGTTCTTTGTCACCCCAGCTAAGGCTTGTTTCAGCCCAGCTCCCTACTGTGTCAGCCCACCTCAGGTCATGTCATATCCCATGTCAGCCCAGCTCACGCCCTGGGTCAGCAGAGCTCATCCTTTTGTGAGGCCAGATCAGTGACTATGTCAGTCCGGCTCACGCCCTGGGTCAGCCTGGCAGAGAACTGTTTCAGCTGTGCCCTTTATGAGCCCAGATCCGTCCCTTCAGTCTGCTCAGCTTTGTGTCACTTTGGAATTGAAAGTGTAAGTTGAGGTACAGAGAAGCCATGATCAAATTAAATGGCGGAACAGACTCGAAGGGCTGAGTGGCCTCCTCCTCTTCCTATGTTCCTTTCTTCCTACGTCATCGCAGGTCAGCCTTGTATCAGCCGATCTCAGGACTTGTTTCATCGCAGCTCAGTTAAGCTCTGCAACATCTCAGCAGAGCTCATTCCGGCGTCAGCCCAGAAACGTTTGGTCAAGCCCTGTGTCAGCCCAGCTCAGACCATCTGAGGCCCTATGTCAGCCCAGCTCAGCTTTGTTGACTTCCCCGCTCAGCCTTGTGTAAGCGCAGCTCAACCCAGCTCAGTCGGTGTCAGCACAGCTCATCCCAGATCAGACTTTGTCAGCACAGCTCAGCGCAGCTCAGCACTGTGACTGCGCAGCTCAATACCTGTATCAGACCACCCCAGGCACTGTATCAGCCAACCTCAAGCCCTGGTTCAACTCAGCTCGGCCAAGTCCATGACCTGTTTCAGACCAAGTCAGTTTTGTGTCAAACCAGTTGAGCCCTGTGTATTCCTTGCTCTATACTGTGTCAGACTAGTTCGAATAAGCTTGCATGGAAAATATGTCTCAGAACTGGTTCAGTCCAGCTCAGTCCCTATGTCTGCCATCTCAGTTCTATAAAATCCAAGCTCGGCTTTGTATCAGCACAGATCCGCACTGTTTCATTCCAGCTCATGTTATTTCAGGACCTGTCAGCTCAGCTCAGGCATAGTATCACCCGAGCTCAGTCCAGCTCATCCCTGTTGACATCCCAGCTCAGTCCCGTTTCAGCCCAGCTCAGGTCCTTTGTCAGCCCAGATCAGCCCTACGTTAGCCTAGTACAGCCCAGCTCAGCTATTTTGACAACCCAGCTCAGCAATGTGTCAGCACATACTAGCCCTGTTTCAGCCCCGATCAGGACCTGGGTCAGCACAGCTCAGCCCTGTTTCAGCTCAGGTCAGGTCTTGTTTAATCCCAGTGCAGCTCTGCTCTGCAAAAGATAAGATGAGCTCAACCGTGTGTAATTCTAGAGAACACAATTTCAAGCTATGCTTCAGCCCAGCTCAGCCCAGCTTAGTCATTGTGTCAGCGTAGTTCAGGCCAGCTCATGATCTGTGTCAGCAAATCTCAGGCCTGTGTCATTACTGCTCAGCCATATGTCAGCCATGCTCAAGCAATTTGTCAGCCGAAATCAGCCCTGTGTCAACCCAGCTGAGTACTCTGTCAGCCCAAATCAAGCGTGTGTCGTCCCAGCTGAAATCTGTGACACCCCAGCTCTGCATATTGTCAGCCCAGCTCAGGTTCTGTGCCAACCCAGCTCAACCAATCTCACCCCAGCTCAGAATGTGTCAGCACAGCTCAGCCCAGCTCAGACTTTGTCAGCACAGCTCAGCACAGCTAAGCACTGTGCCAACCCAGCTCAACACTGCGCCAGCCCAGCTCTGGCGCTGTGTACACTCAGTTTAGGAACCTTGTCAGGCCATTTCAGCCGTATGTCAACTCAATTCAGGCCTTGGTACATACCAGCTGAGCTCAGCTGTGTATCAGCCCAGTGAAGTCTAGTTCAGGCCCCGTGCCATCTCTGCTCACTCTCTGTGTCAGACCAGGTCAGCCCAGCACATTTGCATTAGCGTAGCTCAGGTCAGCTCAGCCGTTTGTCAGAACACCTCAGCCATGGGTTATCCCAGCTCAGCCCTGTGACAGCTCAGCACAGGCTGTTTATCAGCATAGCTCGGCCCAGCTCAGGCTCAGTGTTAGCCCAGCTCAGCACTGCGTCAGCCAAAGTCGAGTCCTGTGTAACCCCACTTAGGCAAGTGTTAGCTGAGCTCAGATCTTTTATCAGCCGAGCTCAGCCATGAGTCAGCCCAGCTCAGGGCAGCACAGCATTGTGTCAGGAAGCTCAGCCCTTATGAACCCAGTTTACCCATTGGTTGAGCCAAGTCATTTTATTCGGTTCAAAACAGCAGATAATACACAAATAAATGTAACAATAATACAGAAGACACAAAACGGTACTACCAGATTTCTGTTACAGCACTGGTCGTTTCTCGCACTGCTCCACGACCATTAAATCTGAACATACGTTCTATGTCCTTGTGCGTCCTGATCTTGTCTTGCTCTTCTTCTGGGTTTTACTTTGCAGTTACTGAGCTTTGCAGCCTTGGCACTTAATAATAATAATCCTTGCATTTGATATAGCGCTTTTCACGTCGGGAGGACGTCCCAAAGCGCTTCACAGAACACACTGTAAAGTGAATTGACTGTATATTTGTGGGCGAACGCGGCAGCCAATTGCGCACAGCAATGTCCCACAAACAGTCGTAGATTGAAAATGACCAATTTAATTATTGTTTGGTTTTTTTTTGGAGGGATTATTATTAGGTGTGTGGAGTAAGGAAACTTGCCCGAGGTTTCGCCCTATGCCTGTAATTGAACTCAGGTCTCTCACTTGCAAAGCGAGTGCTCTAACCACTGAGCTACAGGACTCCACTTCTACTTTATATTCTTAAAACAGATTTTAACATGAACGCAAGGCAACAATATTCACACTCGTAATACACGCACTCACATGTACATCACTCACACGCTCACAATCTCACACATACACACAGTCACACATAAAACACTCACACATCCTCTCTCGGGAGGGAGCGGTGTGGAGGGGGCTGCGATATACTGATGGTGGCCCTGCTTGCCACGCTGATAAAACGTACATCAATCTGACGTTACGGAACGCAAGTGAGAATTGCTGTGAGGCTGGTGAAGACGATGATCTTGTCTACGCCAATACCAGCTACATGCAATCGTGCACATTACACGCTGAGTGTGTACAAAAAAGTGAGAGCGGAGGGAGGGTGTCAGAGGAGATTGAGAGATAAAGAGAGAGTGACTGGGAGAGAGTTTGCGGGAGAGAGTGCATACACGGAGGGCTGAGAGAGTTGGAGGGAGGGAGAGAGAGAGAGAAAGAGTCATACCCGTCATACGCATTCACTTGATTTCATGAAATGTATACTTTTGATTATGTACAAGCTTGTTAATCGTTTACTAAATTTTACTACTTACATAGAAATTCGTGTCAGTTCATACTTCACCGCAGGTTCACAAATTCAATCGTGTTTACAATGGACGGTTCCCAGTGTTTAAACCAGTCTGAAAAAGCTACTAAGGTGGCTAAAGAAATCAGTCCTACCTCAGAACTAAAGTGAACTTGTCGAAGTGGGTGTCGTTTGCCTTTCAGGGCCTAAAATCATTTGTGTGCTGTGTTCCAGAGCACTGACGTACGAAGCGAGTTTACTTTGCAAACGGAAGTCCAGAGGTTGGTCTGTGCGCCACGATCTCCCAAACACTTGATAGAATGAGCATCCGATTTGAGAGCGCTTTGGAAAACTCTACCTTTGTAAGTTAATTGGCTTATCTTTCAGACAGCACAGGCACAGGCACAGTCACGATAATAATAATAATAATAATAATCCTTTCATTTGATATAGCGCTTTTCACGTCGGGAGGACGTCCCAAAGCGCTTCACAGAACACACTGTAAAGTGAATTGACTGTATATTTGTGGGACGATGTATCTACTTGCCATCTTCGGTGCTGTACAATCCTTTGAAGATGGGATTCTGTTGCCAGTTCGGCGCCAAGACGGCCCATTTCTACGCCCCATGGGGCTAATCGTGAGTCAGTTAATCCTTATTGCATAAGCACTTGCCAGACAGTGCACTCAACAGCATCGTCTGCGGAATTAGAAGTTTATAATCGAGCAGGAGTGCAAAAGTTCAGTACAGTCAGTAAGGCAGTAGAGGTGGGGCATCTTACACCTTATAATGTCTGTATTTCGATAGCCAGGATTCTTCCATGCAGTGTAGTGAGAAAGTGTACACTGCATTCCAATAAATGGGAATTCCTATGATCGGGTGGGTTGCACAGCAGAGAATCACCGTTTAGTTTGGATAATTTCAATCGTTGTTAGTTCCAGGTTAACACACGGCTGTGCTAAAATAAAAGCAGTGAGCCTCACCTACAGTGCAGTTCGCTGCAACATAAACCGAGGCGGCTGGTGTGTGTCATTATTAAAGTGCCCCCAGTACTGAGTGTGCATGTGTGACAAATGCTGGAATGTGGCGCTGTGTGTCTGTGTCTGTGTATGTCTGGGTGAGATAGCCTGTAATGTGCTCCCAGTGGTTAGGCTTGCACTCTGAGTTTATTTCCGAGAAAGCCTGCAGTGTACCGCCAGTGCTGAATGTGGCGCTGCTTTTGTATGAGAGAGTGGCTCTAATATGCCTCCAGTGCTGGGGGTTGGAGCTGTGTCTGTGTGTGAGGGAAGAGTGTCTGCAATGCGCATCCAATGCTGTGGGTTGGCCCTGTGAGCGGGAGAAGCTGTAAGTTGCCTCCAGTGCTAAGAACTTACTCCACACGCCTAATAATAATCCCTACAAAAACCAAAAACAATAATAAATTGGTCATTTTCAATCTACGACTGTTTGTGGGACATTGCTGTGCGCAATTGGCTGCCGCGTTCGCCCACAAATATACAGTCAATTCACTTTGCAGTATGTTCTGTGAAGCGCATTGGGACGTCCTCCCGACGTGAAAAGCGCTATATCAAATGCAAGGATTATTATTATTATTACTAATGGCGCTCTGCATGTGTGTGTGTTCGTGTGTATGTATTTGTTAAGCTGCAATGAGAGCCTGCAGTGCTGAGGGTGGCGCTCTGTGTGCATGCACGTGTGACGAAGTCAGGAGTGTGCGTCCAGTTTTGAGGGTGGCGCTGTACTTGTGTATGTGTGCGTGAGACAGAGACTGTAATGTGCACCCGGTGCTGAGGGTGATGTTGGTGTTGGTGTGTTTGTGAGAAAGAAAAAGAGTGAGAGAGAGAGAGAGAGAGAGAGAGAGAGAGAGAGAGAGAGAGAAGCTTTAATGTGCCCCCTTTGCTGCGGATGGCGCTGAAAGTGTATGTGTGTAAGACGCTGTTATGCGCTTGCGAGATGAGTGCTCCAACCAACAAGCCGCAGGACCACACTATTTCACGCTGAGAATTATTTCTCGACGGAAAGATCGCGGGGAGTACCTGTTACATAACGAGGGCTCAAACCTGCGTTCGTTGGACAGCGAGGGAGCAACTAATAATAATCCCTCCAAAAACAAAAAAACACTAATTAATTGGTCATATTCAATCTACGACTGTTTGTGGGACATTGCTGTGCGCAATTGGCTGCCGCGTTTGCCCACAAATATACAGTCAATTCACTTTACAGTGTGTTCTGTGAAGCGCTTTGGGACGTCCTCCTGACGTGAAAAGCGCTATATTAAATGCAAGGAGTATTATTATTATTATTATTATTATTATTATTAATGCTTGTCTTCATCAGGGTGGATGTAAGCACCGTCTCCTTGGAGCCAAACTGGAATGCCAGAATCGAATCATCCCTCTGTGGCGATCTGAAAGCAGGTTCACTAGCCAGGCGGGCCCGCTGTATATCATCACAGTGCTCATGAGTTTGCATCCCAGCCTGGCTCATTGACAGGGCCTGAAACCATAGACTCTTCACTGGTGGCAAGTAGTCGTCACACTCAAATCCTGTTCACTCAGCAAACCAAAGCCGCCATGGCTGGACAATGTTAGAATAAAGGATATGTTGTTTCCTCCTTTCGGTAAGTCACGTAAATTGAGTGCGAGTCAAAAGTGTTGCTGAAGATAGCAACAATACGTGAAGTGACCAGACGTTTGTTTAAATTAGCATCAATATGATAAGTTGTTTTTCAGACAGGCTGGTCGGATGGATAGCTGAAGAACATGCCTCAAGCAGGAAGCCAAGAACAAGACAGGACAATGAAAAAACTGATAGCGACAAAGAAATGGGGGAGATATCAGGTGCTGTGTCGTCGAGACAAGTCATTGTGATTTTATTTAAACAGTTGCGCGCTCAAAAGAAAATGAATGACACGTTCAAAGCATCAACGTGGAAACATGCATGGTTAAAGGAGTAACGTTTATACAAACAAAAATGCTGTTACAATATAAAAAATTATTCTGGACTCGTTTTGGGCCAGTGGCAGCACCGACACAGAGAGAGAGAGACAGACAGACAGACAGAGACAGAGACATAGAGAGAGACAGAGAGAGAAAGAGAATGAGAGAGAGAGAGAGAGAGAGGAAGAGAGGGTGAGAGAGAGAGAGAGAGAGAGAGAGAGAGAGAGAGAGAGAGAGAGAGAGAGAGAGAGAGAAGAAGAAGAAGAAGCTCTTTGCGGCATGTCAGGCTTACGGACCGGTTAATATGGTTTCGATTCAATAAATTTGTTGTTGCTGTTGTTTTAATTATCCCACTTATGTTGCAGTAAACCGTGTTACACCCAATTGGGATTGTCAGGTCGTTCATTAATATTTACATCACAGAAATCTCTTCAAATACTTACAACAAGTAGGCGAAAAGGTGACCATAGAGACGGAGCTATCATTGGCTTGATTTAAGCCGGTGAGAATCCAACAGTTACCCCCAATGCATGTTCTTGGTTCCTGCAAGTTTTGATCTTACCAATTTGCGCCTAATATTTTCCAGAATTAGTTAAGCAGAATGTGTCCCTTCGGGGAGATAATGTAAACTCCATTCCAACTTATGGAGATTTGCCGCTCAGTGGTGAGAGCACTCAGCTCGCAAGTCAGAAACATGCGTTTGATATTTCAAACAGGACGAAATGTCAGGCAACTTTCCGTACTCAACACGCCTAAGCTTACATCGCAGTGACTAGATCAATCCTACCTACTGAACACCGTAGTAAAATTCTATGATCTACAAATCTGGGTTGAATTAATAAACACATCAAATATTAAGGGTAGATCTAGCAGGCGGCTATGGGCAGGTTTCCGTAATGCAGCGATTATCACCTTCAACTGACAGAGGAATGTTCCCAAGTTAGAAACCTGAAGGAAGCATAGTTTTCCCAGTTTTTGTGTTCGCCTGCATCACTTACCAGCATTGATTCAGAAGGTTCCCTTTGGAAAACTGATTGTTTGGTATGATACTCCAATACACTATTAGTAATAGTCTAATACGCGCTTCGTTCCTGGAAGGTTGGCCAGAGCCAAGCCTTGGGGGCACCACTGTGTGCCTTTCGGTAAAGTTGAAGTTTGATTAACACATCCACATATATCACAATTGAAATCACTAACGGCCGACGAGATGTCACCTATCTCCTGTGAAAATTTAGTTGATATTGGGTGCAGGGACTCTCAAAGACCGTTTGAGAAAGTGCCACATAATAGATTTGTTAGAAAAAATGAAGCCGTTGGGATTAAGCAACATGGATTAGAAACTGACTGGGAGACACAAAGTAGATGGTAGCGGTGAATGATTGTTTTTTTCCTTGGCGTCCCAAAGGGTTCGGTATTAAGACGTGTGAACTTTTTAACATATAATATTGACCAGGACTTGTGTACGGAAAGCAAAATTTTAAAGTTCGCAGGCGAAGGGGGCAGACATGTGGCAGGTTGAATCTAATGCAGAATTGTGAAGTGATCTATTTTGGGAGGAAGAATGAACAGAGGCAAAATAAGAGAAACGGAACAATTTTAAATGGGGCGTGGTGTGGGAACAGAGACACCTGGAAGGGGGAGAGGGACTCAGACACTTACACAAATCATTGAAGGAAGCAGAACAAGTTGTCAAAGCATTTACAAACGCACAAGTGATCAAAGGTTTCATTATTAAAGGCAGGGAGTCTAAGAGCAATTCTGCTGAAAGTTTGCAATTCGTTGGTTCGGCCTCAACTGGAATAATGTGTACAATTCTGGCAAAGCAATTTAAGAAGCATGATGGCGCCTTGGAGAGGGTGCCGAGGAGATTCAAAAGAATGATACCAGGGATGAGGAGGCTTCGTGTTTGTAGAGGGAAAGGAGAAACTGGGATTATTCTCCTTAGAACAGAGAAGTTTGCGGAGAGATTTAATAGATGTGCTCAACAATAAGAGAGTTCTCGTGGAGTAAAAAGTGTGAAACTGTGCGTCGGGAACCAGAGTTCACAGATTGAAGTTAACTACCAAAAGATTCAGACGCAAGATGAGTAGACTTCGTTCATTCAAAGAGTTGTTACTGATGCATTGCCCGAAAGAGTGTTGGAAGAAGATTCAAGAATAGATTTGAAAAGGGAATTACAGAGGCACTTAAACGATGAAACATTTAAAGGTCTATGGGTTCAGATTGGAGAAGTGGTGCTAGCTGAGAAGCGTTTTTTCAAAGAGCCGACAGAGGCACGATGGGTCGGGTCGAATGGTTCCGTAAGATGTTATGAATCTAAAGATTTTTTTAAATCATACCTTTATGATAGATGAATAAATACTTATTTGTAACACATTCCCCCACCACCATCCTGCTCGAATTTGATATAAGGCCTGATCACGTTTTCGAGACGTCACAAAGTGCTACACAGAATATAACTTGAAGTGAATTCACTCTATGTTTTCGGGGCAGAAAAAAAAGATTGAGAAAATTTTTTTTATTCACAGCTGTTTTAACAGGTGACATTCTGCTTGAAATAGAATAAGCGCTCCAAAACGCCTCTCGGTATGGAGTTGTTGCTGTCTACATGATTTAGAAATCCATTTGTTAATCTTTCACCAAGTCAGAGTTTGATCCTTTACAATAACCTAATGAAGTTGAGACCTGCTAACATGGAATTGGTTATTTTATATCAAGTGCTCCATTGATTAGCGTTTGACTTCTCCAGGCGAGAAGACAAAACCAGTAACACATTCATATTAAAACGTTTAAAAGACGCATTTCTTGAAAATAATTTGAAATATTTAATGAACACCGGCATACATTTTGTCGAAAAATCCAAGTCTTCAGTCAAGTTTGATTCGGAATACGTACAATGCTGGCAATTAGTCGTTTGAGAAGAGCAGCGAGCTTCCCCACTAACTTGTTGCATGATCCTCCAAGGTACAACTCTGCTGCCTGCAAAAAGGTAGTGTTTCATCCTCCTGTGACTGCTATCTTACACTCACATAATGCACGTGAATGCAGTCTATCAGTTTACATGTAAATCAAGCCTCTTCCAGACAACGACATCTTTAACAGTTCTCGGTAGATTTCGGTTATAAATGACCGAAAGAATAAGATGCAAAAAACAAAGGTGACATTGCAACCTAAACCAGACTTCAGTCAAATGAGTATTCAATTGAGTTTGCAGGTTCCCTGGTCATGACGTCACCATTGTCAGGAGGGTGACCAAAGGCATAGTCTAAGAGGAGTTTCTTGATCCATTCAAGTAGACAAAGTAGATTTGTTGCGAAAGGTAGGATTTGAACCACTCCAGGACAGCACCACGGAAGTTGAGGTGAGAGAGGAAAGGTAGAGGAGGATATAATGGCCAACAGTATTAACGGCAACATGGCAGTTTGTATGCGCAGCATGGAAACCCGATTGTATGGGTTCGTATAGGAAGTGGCGGGAGAGGCAGGAGAGAAACTGGCAAACAACGTAACATTCAAGGACCTTGGAAAGGATGTTTGGAGATGGGACGGTGATTTCAGAGCACCGAAGATATCAGAATATGTCTGTTAATATCAGTATAATAACGCATGGTTATTCCCGCAATGCAGCCCACCCACATTAATAGTCTGAACGAATAGTAAGCACCTCTATAATAATAATTCTTGGATATGCTGTCGCACCGTACCACATCTTTGATCATTTCGCCGGTTAATATGTAAAGTGCAGTGGGGTCTGTTTCGTGGGCGAAACGTGCGAGCCAATTTGCAAAGCGAAATTGCATGTAGTTTCACCCCGCAAAGGAGTCGAACCCATTTCCTCTTGTTTGTGCGGTGAGGACATTAACCACGAAGCTCCGTTCTCTGTAATAATAACAATGTGGTCACTGAATCCGCGACTTTTTGTGGAACAGTGCTGTGCACATTTGGCTGCCGCGATCACCCACAAAAAATGCAATCGCTACACTTTACACGATATTGTATAAAGCGCTTTGTGACCGCTGAGCTCGGTCGTAAAACATTCTATAAAGATGATGATTACAATCATAATGCACTCTCTAAAGACAAAGATGATTACCATAAGTGGGCAAGTTTCCAAACTTCGCACACACGCTACTCATTAATTAATGGACCTCTATTCTATTTAGGCCTCAGAACGTGTGTAGGCCCCAGGCTCCATCTCTAAGGTTATTTCAACAAAAATAACAACAAGAAGGTTAAATTTGTATAGAGCCTTTCACTTCGGAAGGATTTGCTGGATTAACAGTGTGTATCGGAGGTCTGTAACATAAATAAAGCTGTGCCACCACCTGGGACAAGTTAGCGGAATCCCTCCCAACAAACGGAAGCCCAATTTGCCGTGCAATCTCAGAGCATCTCTGATGGTTTCAAGGTGCCCAGATAGACCTAATTATAAACTGAATTGCGTGCGTAACGGAGCACGGTTTGGGCCAGATGTTGTCCCACACCTGATCTATGCCAGGACACATTCACGTAGAATGAGCAGAAGTAGCAAACATGGGGTGAAGGGGAGAGAGAGCGATTGTCAGCCACAATGGCCACAGAACCCACTATTTTGCCCCCAATGCAGCCCAGCCACACCAAACGGCCTGGCCGACTCTAAAGGCAGACCGACAACAACCGTTGCATGAATTGCTAGTGGAAACGGAGGGTGGCGGCCCAAACGGCTAAAGAATAGGCCGCGGAAGCCAGGAAGGCCGCCAAGATGGCGGACAGGATGGCCGCCGTGTATGCGGTGATGAGGGATGTGAAGGCGGCGATCAACAAGAGGCGCAACGAGCCACCGGGCGAACACACAGCCACACGGAAAGAGGAACAGATATTTTAGATCTCTGCATCTCATAACAGAATGGGGATGGCGGTTTTGTCTGAGGCAAAGAACGGACGGATGGTGATAGAGGGAGTGAGGGTGGAAAGGAGGGAGGGAGGGAGCGGGAGGTGTGTGGCAAAGATATGTGGTGAGAGGAACAAGGAAGGGAATAAAGAATGGAGAGAGAGAAATGCACAGCACCCTGGAAAAGAGAATAGACAACTGTTAATTACATTGTGTGTCGTTCTTGCTTTCTGTGACACTCTTTCTGTGTGTCTTTGAGTCTCCACTCACTGCCTTTCTCTTTCTCTCATTGATTATCTCTCTCTCTGTCTTTTTGATTCTTTCTTTTACTCTGATTTTTTCCCGCTCTCTCTCTTTGTGAGTGAATCGTTCTCTCTCCGTCTTTCCCCGTCTCTCAATCAATCAAGTGCTCTGGCACTCTTCTCTGTGTGACGGGTGCTTTACCAATGCAAGTTGTTGTTTCTCGCTCTGTCTCTCTCTAACCCTCTATCTCTTTCCCCCTGACTGAACGATCTCCCGTGGCGCTGTCAAGAGGAGAAAAAAGAGAGTTCCTCTCTATCTCTCTATCTCTCTCACACAGAGCGCTGGCCGACAATTCCACAAATAATATTGCTCTCTCGCTCCACGACGGTTTTTGGGACACTGCTCTGCACAATTGGCTTCTGCGTTTCACCCACAAATTATTACACCTTTTAGCATCTGTGAAGCATCTTGATATGTCTTGGCAATACGATAATGCGCCATATCAAATGCAAATGCAGAAGATCTGATTGTTTCTCACTTACCTCTGTGTACACTTAAACACTGAAACGCTCCAATTGATTTAGATGATTATTCTCTGTCTCTTGTGTCTCTATCGCTCATCTTTTCTCTGTCTCTCTCTCTCTTTCTCTCTCCCTCTCTCTCTCTTTTTATCTCTCACTCTTTCTGTCTCTCTGCACCAGGATCCAGGACATGGACTCTGGCAATCATCCAGTCCTCACATCTCCTTTGGCCTCTAAGTTCATTGGGATCCAGGATAATGACACTGACTGCACTCCTTTCTTCGTATCTCCTGTAGACTCAATCCAGGAAGGATACTTGCATTTAATATAACGCCTTATAACATCTTAGAAACGTGCCAATTTGAAATGATTATTAACCGTGAAATGTGATCCACTAATTGACTAACAAGCTTGTTCCTACTTATTGCAATAAAGAAAGCCGAGTGGATGGAGTAATGGGATACGCCTAACGTTTTGCCCTGTCCAGTAGTCAAACTCAGATCCTCTGACAAGTGAAGCTTGTGATATAACCAACATGTTACAGGACTCCAAATTAATAGGCTGGTGTAGGGACTGTGTGTGCGATACATTTCCCAGAGCTGGCTAGTGTAGTGAGTGTGTCTGTTACATTGGCCACGGCAGGCCATGTAGTGACTGTATGTTTTACAGTGGGCTCGCCTGAAGAAGTCTCGTGCAGTGAGCGTCTCTCGTACTCTTCCCACAGGACCTAGTTTATTGATTGTGTGTGTCTCACTTCCCACAAGAGGACATTCTGTTGAGTGTGTGTGTCTCACACTGCCCACAAGTAGATAGTGCAGTGACTGGGTGTTTGTTACACTGCCCAACGAAGGCTACTGTAGTAACGTTGGTGTTGTACTGCCAGCTGGATGTCGTGGTAGTGACTGAGTGTTTGCTGCACTGCCCAGAGAATACTAGTGTAGTGACTCTGATGTCACACTGCGCACAGGAGGATGCTGTAGTGATTGTGTGTGTTAAGTTTCCCACAGATGGCTAGTGTAGTGACTGTGTGTGTTAAACGACCTACAGGATGATAGTGCCGTCTCTTTGTCTGTCATAGTGCCCACGGTTAACTCGTGTAGTGGCTGTGTTTGTTACACTGCCCACATGGGCTTATTTTAGTTGTTATGTGATTTACACTGCCCACAGTGGCAAGTGGCGTGACTGTGTGCGTTACACTGCTGACAGGAACGAAGTGTAGTGACTGATGTGTTACACTGCACAGAGAAGGCCAATGTTGTGACAGTGTCTGTTAAACTGCCTGCAGGAGGCTAGTGTAGTAACTGTTTGTTTTACATTGCCCAAATGGAGGCAAGTTTAGTGACCGTAAGTGTTGGTAAAGAAAGTTGCAATGAAATCGAAATCTCTTGTTGTCACAGAGAAAGACCAAGTAGCAAAACAGAAATCCTCCCCCTTCACTCAACCCCAACGCACCGGTGTCTGTTAAAACACAAGAAAAGAAACAGTCGATTCTCCCTTCAGCTGATATTAACCCCAAAATGCTCTTCTCATAGACACCCATTTCCTCTATGAGTGTTACCGCATTGCATTCGCTTAAAGTTAAAATAAACGAAAGATGTTTAGTTGTGAATCGGAGGAAATGGCTTAAAAAGTGTTGGTTTGCCATATGTTTGTGGTACAGGCTGGAGGTTAATGGTAAGAATCTCATTAAGTTTTTGTCCAGTCATTGTCACAATCAAAGTCCTAGATATATTGACTCCTTTCAACCTGTTTCACAATTGCAGTCGTGATTTCCTCACTTGTGGCGATATTTTTGCTTTAGGTACCTGGTATTAAGCTCTGAACAAGAATTGCCTAAATGGTTCAGAAACGGTATTATTTAACGGCCAACTGTTTCGAAAATTTATTTTCTGAAGTTTAATACAAACAATGAAAGTTAAAAGGTTACACCGTCACAGAAACAGAAAGATACAGGAACAATCATCTAACACTGCACACGAATTCTGCTTTCTGCATACCGCTTCTCCATCTCAACTTTCCCATTCCATTTCAATCATCTTTCGCTTCGCCACCAACGACAGCTTCCACCACCGGAACGAAATCTGCCAAGGATGATATGTGTTCTAATGGTTCAGTTCTATCCCGAAAAGTAATGATTCCTAAACAGTGCAGAACGGGCGCAGACACTGCTTATCCACATCAAAAAGAATGAACCTTCCCAAACAACCATTGGTTTTCTTATTGAAAGAACCTAAAAAAAATCTTTCGATATTCACATATCTACATTGTTTACCTAATATATAAACTAATCGATCATTAACATTACGGTCAGTTGTACAGAGAACAGAACTGTTATAAATAGATAAGGCTTTATATACAGACACTAGGCCTGTTAAAATCAGACCAGGCCTGCTATGCATGGACGGGGCATCACACAGAAACTAGGCAAGTGAAACACAGACAAGGGATTCTACATAAAGCGAATAATCCTGATATAGAGAGACCAGGAATATTATGCAGACAAAAGTCCTATAATACAGAGATCAGCCTGTTATTCCTAGACCAGGACTTTATATAGTGAACAGGCTTACTATACTTAGATCACATTCTGTTACACAGAAACGTGGCTTGTTATAAAGAACCCATGCCAGTAATACGGAGCAAAGGGCAGCATGCAAGAGACTAGAACCATTATAAAGATATCGAGCCTGTTAAACAGAGACCAGGCCTTTATATAGAGATCAGGACTGTTATGCACATACAAGGTCCATAGAATAATCACACCTGTTATACAGAACCAAGACCTATTGTACCTACAGAAGGCCTATTATATAGACAATACCCCTGTTATGCAGACACCAGCCTGTTATACAAACAACAGGCCTCTTATACAGATACAAGGCCTGTTCTGCAGAAATCAGGCCTATCGTACAGAAACCAGTACTGTCATAAAGAGATTAGCCCTGGTATACAGACACCATGTCTGTTGTGCAGACACCAGGCCTGTTATACAAACACGAGGCCTGTCATACAGATATAATAGCTGTTCTGCAAAAAACAAGTCTATTGTAGAGAAATCCGTCTTGTCATACAGAGGGTACGTATTTATGCAGAGCACGCCTGTTATAAAGAGCCCAGCCGTGTAAAACATAAACCAGGCCTCCTATGCATACACCAGGTCTGTTAAAGAGATATCATTCCTGATATACAGAAAACAGGATTGATTTAAGAGATCAGACCTGTTATACAACTACCAGCATGGCTATACGGAAACCAGGCCTTTTATAGGGAAAACATGCTATTTTTACAGAGACCAGGCCTCTTATAAAGAAATCAAGCCTATGCTAAACAGACCAGGCATGTACTACAAAGACCCGCTATATAGCGACAAGGCCAATTACATAGAAACCAGCCTGTTATGCAGAGAAGGGAGCCGTTATACTGATATCTGACATGTTATAAGTTCACGAAGCCTGTTATACAGAATCCAGGCCTTCTATATACAGATCAGTCCCATTATCCAGAAACATGCCTGTTAAGCAGTGATCAGGCCAATAATACAAAAAAAACTGGAATGTCATACAGCGATCAGGCCTGTTATACACAGACCAGGCTGTTTATACAGAGATGAAAACTGTTACAAAGAGACAGTTTTACAATGAACCCAGTGTTCTCTGACAAATATGTGATTGGCTAGTGCTGAGAGAAATAATGCTTAATAAGGATTCTCTCGGCTGACATTCGTACAGCTTGTCCAATATGCTTTTAACACGTCTTAAATCTCTTGACACTATTGACTGGCAACTGAGCTGGAGCCGGGAAATTAAGTCAAAAGACTGTGTTCCTTTGGATTTTGAACGTGGTGGGCGAGGGAATCAAATGTAGATTGCCAATCGAGCAGAGCCTTCTGGAGTGAGCTGAGACCACAGTACCAGAGTGAGAAGGTAATGGGTGACAGTGGAAATGAGGTGCAGAGTCGGAAGTATATGTGAAGTTAACTACAGAGTTAACTGACAGATGATAAGTTGAAATAACAGAACAGGCAATGTGTCGGGAATTTGTTTCTGAGATTTTATAGTTTGGGAGACTGTCCTGGAATACTATGTCTGCTGGAATTGTCTCTGGCTTGACACACGGCGATTCAGAAGCAATGAGCTGCACTGCGAGTTAGACACACTCCGAGTAAAAAGGAAGGGGCAGGAATTTCTGGATAGCTTTATCCTGAACTCGGTCACGCCTCAGAGCAGAGCTCAGGTACAGGAAAGAGAGGTCACTACTTCAGTCTGCAGAGTAGTGGGAACCTAGGAGAGGAAGAGGACTGGCCCCGCAGACACTGCTCTTCACCAGCAGGTAAGAGATAATCGATTCCTGTGGGCACAAGGAGAATGACTGTGGAGAGACAAAACTCAGTCAAAGGCACAATGGATCAGAAGGCTATCCGATACGGTGAAGAGGAGAAGAGAACCGTAGTTTTGATGGGGGTTTCAATTATTAGGGGAATAGAAACTATCCTTTGCAGCCAAGAAGCAGTGTCCCGAAGCGTGCGTTGGCTACCTGCTGCCGGTTAATTCACACAAAGCAGCTGAAGAGGAATTTGTAAAGCGAGGGGCAGTTCCAGTTATCCTGTGGAGTCCTGCAGCTCAGTGGTTAGAGCACTCGCTTTGCAACAGAGAGACCAGAGTTCAATTCCAGGCAGGGTGAAACCTTGGGCAAATTTCTTTACTCTACACGCATAATAATAATCCCTCCAAAAACAAAACAATAATAAATTGGTCATTTTCAATCCAGGTCTGTTTGTGGGACACTGCTGTACGTAATTCGCTGCCGCCTTCGCCCACAAATATGCAGTCAATTCACTTTACAGCATATTCTGTGAAGCGCTTTGTGACGTCTAGAAGATGTGAAAAGCGCTATATCAAATGCAAGGATTATTATTATTATTATCGTCGTTCACGTTGGGAGAAAAGGCGTAGGACAAAAAATCGGAAGGAGTTCCTGCAGAGGCAGCTTCTTGAATTACATTCTAAGTTCAAACACAGTTTAAAGACACTCAACTCCACACCCACGCCCCCCTCATCACACTCCTTATTGTAATCATTATCACTATTCCTCTGGCTTGGAATCAGGCTCCGCCAGTGTTAAGCACTGATATGGTCATCTGTGTGAAGGGAAAGCGCTTTTATTGTTACTAACTTATAATTTTGGTTTTACTATTGTTGTTATTGTTAACATTATGATATATGAGAATAGTTACATGATATCGGTATTACTAGTATATCATTATTGATACTATTATTACTAATATCCATACATATCACCAGAGAGAGACTGCGTGTGAGATACAGAGAGAGACTGTTTGTGTGAGAGTATGTGTGAGAGAGAGAGACTGAGCGAAACTTTGTGGATGTATGAGACTGTACCTGTATGAGCTGCCCCGGAACCCATCATCCTCCACATACAGTGTGTAAGACGCAAATAGAGACAGTGTGTGTGAGAGAGGTAGAGAGACTATGTGTGTGTGTGTTTAAGAGAGAGAGTGAGTGTGCGGTTAGACAGACAGGGACTGTGGGTGAGAGACAGAGAGAGACTTTGTGTGAAAGAGAATGTGTGTGAGACATAAAGAGACTGGGATGTGTGAGAGAGAGACTGTGGGTTTAAGAGATAGAAACAGATACTCTGTGTATGAGGGAGAGAGAGATTATTTCTTCGTGTGAGGGAGAGTGTGAGAGAGAGTCTGTGTGACTGTGTGTGAGTTTGTGAGCTGTCCCTGAATCCATTCTCGTCTTTCACTAGCACAGACATGGCAGGTTAATATCAGAGAGTCAGGACATGCCGCTCCTGCCCATCTCAGTCAGTGAGAGAGACAGACACAGAGACACAGAGACACAGACTGTGTGGACATGTGACTGTCTCTGTATCTCTGCCTCTCTCTGACTACAGCTCCCATTGCCATTTCAAATCATGTCTAATATTAAAACTTTTATGGCTTGAATTGAGCTGATATGGACTCCGTCACCCGGAGAAACTCCCTTCTCTTTTCCAGTAGTGTCGCGTGATCACTTTGGCTCTCTCACACTGACGCTCTCTCTCTCACTCTTACACTCAAATACTCACTCGTTCTGTCTCTCAGAATTACCCTCTTTCTGTGTCTCTCGCACTCATGCGTTCTCTCTCTTTCTCTCTCTCTCTCTCTCTCTCTCTCTCTCTCTGCCTCTCTGAGCGTGTGTGTGTGTGCGTGTGTGACAGGCTTTATGGCACAGCTCACCACTGTGTGTGACTCTCTCTCCTCTCTCCCACACTCAGGCGGTCACGCCAGCAACAACATCACGTCTCTCTCCCTCGCTCACCCTCACGTAACATCACCAGGTTGACCCATTCCAATATTACAACCGCACCCTGCGACAGACATGCTCCTCTCCTTCACTGATATGGGCACGGCAACTGCTCCCTGGTTGCTGGTGACTGGCAGCAAAAAGAAAGACACGACCAATTTCTCCCTGGTAACTAATGATTGAAAGCAGAATGAGAGAGACAGAGAGAGAGAGAGGGAGAGCGATAGAGAGAGGGACGCCCAGTATCACTGTTCCTGTTATTATCCACCAGCTTGGACTCAGTATTGTAATATCACTAGTAGTATTATATTATCATTGTTACTCTGTTAACCATATCGATATGGATCAACAACTTTGATTCATATAGCGCCCTCCATGCAGGATTGACTCTATTTTTTGTGGGTGAAAAGCAGCAGCAAATTGCATAACGCTACATTCCACAAAAAAATTCTTATAATAATGCTGTCTTCGATTCATAAACACACAGTCACTGCACGCAACATTATGTCATGTGAAGCGCTTTGAAGAGGTGGTAATTCGCTGCATCAAATGCAAGGATTACTGTTAAGAAGAACTTTAGAGATTCGAAGACGTTTTCTGGACAGAGAAATGTGGAGAAAAATAAAACTTGCCACGGAACCTCTGACGTTAGCATCAGTTCCGTTTGTTATTTTGTGGTTAAATATTTCAGCCGTTGTTGCAGGGCGTTTTTTTTTTATTGTGCTTTTGTATCCGGTAAAGCTGCAAAGCTCACACAATAACAGTAGTTCAGCTGCACATAAGCAATTGCCATTTGAAATCATGTTTAATATTGAAAATTTATACAGCTTCAATGAGCTGATATGGAATCCATCACCAGGAGAAACTCCCATATCTTTTCCCAGTAGTGGCGCGAGATGTTTCGCATCTGACCTGCATTGGATACAACCTGGAAATCAATTTCTCATCTGATCTGAGAGACTTAATGTGAACGAACCAGAAAGAGAGACAGAGAGAGAGACGAATTGTGAGAGACATAACGTGTGACGGAAACAAACAGTGTGAGAGACACATAGGGGGTGAGAGGGATGGGTTTCTGGGAATAGATAGATAGATTGATTGATAGATAGATGGAAAGACAGACAGGCGTACAGACAGACAGAGAGTCAGACAGACAGATATAAAATTAGACAGACAGACAGACAGACAGACAGAGAGAGAGAGAGAGAGAGAGAGAGAGAGAGAGAGAGTGAGGGGAAAGTGAAAGTAATGCTTTGTGTGGAGTAGAGGTAGACTGCGTGAGGAGAACATCACCTCGAAGACAGTTCAACTCCTCTGAGGCCACTGTAAGTCACTCCCCAACCAGGAGGATAAAAATCGTTTCATTTGGCAAAGAGCGTTTCATACAGGGAAGACATCACTTGATAGTTCAAAGGATATACTGGAAAGAGCATTCTTCTAAGCGAACGGAGAAGCTACGCTGAATATAGTGCGCCATAGAAGCGCAAGTTGTTGTTGCTGCAGTCGTGACAGTATTTTGCGAGTGAAGGTGCCAGAATAGTTTGCCACAGTATCGTCACACAAACAGCCGTGGAGTGAAACACCAATGCTTTTAGGATTTTGTTGATTAGGATAACACACAATAATAGGAACAACATTACATATAGAGCGCTTTTCACGTCTCAAAGCGCTGGAGAATACGCAAGAGAGCCTCGTCCGTAAATTCAACCCGGACCTCCTGCTTTTCCTTCAATTTTCAGAGCCCGAAGCGAGAATCATAACCCTCGACCAATTGACAACGTTCTCTGATTTGGAATTAACTTTCTGAATCAACTGCAAAATGTGACTATTTTCCCATCACTCATATTTCAATCGTGAGTTGTTCAAAGGGCACCAGCTCCAATTCTGTGAAGAAATCCAAGACTGTAACATAGGTGGTTTTCCTGTGAATCTTACAAATTTTTGTGATCTTATAAAATCCATAGCCAGTCCAACACATTGTTCACAGAACAGAAGCCAGCATGATCCTTACTTATCTAACCATTCGTCTCCAATTCTGGCAAACTATCTGCAGTGACTCCCCGATGCAACACTGTCACAGTCACTCAAATTTTTGAGATTCATGGGAATATCAACTGCAAGGATTATTATTAACAGCTGAGCTACTAACTAAAATCCAAAATATCCCAGTGATTAGCAATGAAGTTCAAATACCCTTCTTGAGTGTAAACGTATAGGTTAAAAAGGTAATTTCTATCATGAGCTCAAAGAATTTTCTAGAGAAAAAAAATCACAATTTGTTTAACTGCTTTGTCAATTATTTTAAAAGCTACCATCTATCACATCCAAGCTCCTGCTTTCTCCTTCTCTATATGTGAGTTGTAGATTTTCTCCATTTGGAAACTGCTCAAAACAGAGCGTTGGAGTTTTGTTTTAACTGAATGTTGTGTATTGTGGAGCTGGGGAGACCGCAAGGAGGGCATTCGAATAGTCCAGCTGGGAAATTAGATGGAGTGGATGAGTGTTTTGGCTGCTGTCGGCGTGAGGTAATAACCCTTTGCATTTAATATAGCGCTTTTCACGTCGGGAGGACGTCCCAAAGCGCTTCACAGAACACACCGTAAAGTGAATTGACTGTATATTTGTGGGCAAACGCGGCAGCCAATAGCGCACAGCAATGTCCCACAAACAGTCGTAAATTGAAAATGACCAATTTATTATTGTTTTGTTTTGGAGGGATTATTAGCCTCTGTGTGGAGTAAGGAAACTTGCCCAAGGTTTCGACCTCTGCCTGGAATTGAACTCAAGTCTCTCACTTGCAAAGCGAGTGCTCTAAGCACTGAGCTGCAGGACTCCACGAATGGATGGGGGCAGGCAATGTGGTGGAAATGGAAAAAAGTTGTCCCGGTCAGGAAATGGATTTGGGACAGAAAGGAGAGCTGATGTTCACTAGCTTTGCTGATTTTCCTGATTAAAATTTTGAGTTTCCTGCGCTACCTTCACGTTATCTGACATCAATGCACTTTGGTTCGGAATGACGTCTAGTTTGAAACATTGAATATTTCTCTCAGTACTCTGCAAGATGTGTTGAGGCTCTACCCTATCAAAGCCTTTCAAAATTTTGATCAGTAAGTACTAAATCACCCCTTAAACTTCCCTGCTCAAAGGAGGACAATCGCAGCTTCTCCATTGTCTCCATATAACGGTAATCCCTCACACCTAGTATCATCTTGGTAAATCTTCTCTGCACCCTCTCCTTGGCCTAGATATGCTTTCCAGAGTTGGACGTAACTGCTGGCGCTTAAAGAAAGAAAACCATGCAGTTTGTCCTCTGCGCAGTTCAGCTGCCATTGTTTGTCCAGCTCAGATCCCCATGTCAGATCTCACAGGCTTAATAATTACCAACAATTGTAGATTCACAGTGGGCGGAGGTATTATGGATAGAGGATGTTGTAATTCAAGTAAAAGCATCATGAGCTCTTTTTGCTGCTGCTTTTCCTGTGGTCATTGTTGATAGAGTGAGTCTCACAGTGTTAGCGTATTAGGGAAGTGGGTATTTGGGGATCACTTAGCTAACTGTGCAGCGATCGCTGCAAAAGCTAAACCTGAGATTTCCTGCGTGTGTTTTGTCTCCATGTCTACGGATGTCCCCCTAACAGCCCATTTCCGACACGGGTACAAGTTTCAATACTTTGACCCTCAGCAGCACTTGACCGTCCTCCGGATGAAGCCATTATATTTTTCAATTTATGTTTCAGTGAGTACTGTTTCTAACAGAGTCATCCCTCGCGTCTTGTTCGACCATCAACTGTTCTTCATTACGACACATCTAGGCCAAGACCCAAACCGCCTTTCCCCCAGTATGCAACACTGCTGGACTCCGCCACTCACTCTGAACGCCGGCAATTGAGACCCTGATCCATGCATTAACCCCATCAAGACGCGACTATGCAAACTCATTGCTTGACGGCCTATCCAGCTTTTCCGCCACAGGCTGGAGATCATCCAGAACACCACATTCTGTGTTTTCTCCCGCAAAAGGCTCCGCGACCCAGTCACACCCTCCTCACCCGCCTCCACTGTCTCCCCATCACTCCGCTGATACAGTTCAAGATAACATAGGTTAGAAGGAGAGGAGGGCGGGGGGAGAGTAGAGATTGGAGATTGTAGTAGAGGGGAGGGGAGAGAGGAGAGAGGATAGGAGAGCGAGAGACGAGAGGAGCGAGGAGACGAGCGGAGACAGTGGAGAGAAGAGGATAGAGGGGAGTAGGATGAGGAGTGGAGACAGCAGAGAGAATTCTAAGTTTCTACCACGGTTTGAGTGATAAACTTGCTCATGCTCGCTCACCAACTGGAGCACGGTGTTCCGGTTTCTCTGCTCGATTGCTCACTGTGGTGCCTATGCTGGTGCTCACACACACCCATTGAACGTCCCAACTCTAATCCCATTCCTTGCACTTTCTCTCCCTGTCGTGTCTGTGCTCGTGCCCATTTCCTCACTGGGGCACTTTATGAAGCTGACTTTAAATGGCTGCCCTGGAGTTAAGGACCGAATATTTATGGTGTGAGATATCGGGCAGATCAGATTACTGATTCTGTGAATTACAAAACTAATAATGCCTGCTTTGGTCGCGCTTTTTTGTCTTGTGCAGTGACAATTCTAGAGAGAAAGACGGTGGAATTTGCAGATCGGTGACACAAACTCACAGTTCAGAGCTGCTGTGGCAAAATTAGTTTCTGAGAGTGGCACTCGGCCTCTCTTCACCTCAACCTGGTGAACAGGAGTAGAAACCATTACACAATCCACAGGGGTTAATAGACTGGCTCGAATCTTTCTCTTGTCCCTCTTTCCCTCAGTTCCACCGTGGGTGACAACGGTTGGTGAATCTGGAAAATTCTTCCTATATCCCTCCGACTTGCCCCTTCATTCTGGATCGTCCTGCGCTCTGTGACGCTATCCTGTGTGAAGGGAACTGGGATGGAGTGAGGCGTTGGGCCATGGGGGTGGGGCTGTGCCTTAAATTGCTTTGCCCTGTGCAGTGGCTGTTCCCTGGTGGGAGGAGTTTCTGAGGTGCCTGTGCACTTGGGAGGGGCTGTGCCTGAAGGAATGCACTTGGGGAAGCGGGCGAATGTACTCGTATGAATGGTGGAGATGTGCCTTACAGTCAGGTCTGTTCCGTCGGCTGCTCTGCCTGAGCCATGTGGCCTGTGCCTGGTTTGTTGGGTTGCTGGCCGTCCCTGGGACTGGCTGTGCCTTGGAAGGTGGCTTTGCCCTGTACATATTAGTGATGCACTGGTGGAGGAGCTGTGCCTATGAGGGTCTGTGATGGGGAATGAGGAGCAGTGGGGATGGATGTTTCTGCACTGGGGGATGTCCATCTTTGGGCAGGGTAGTGGTAGCTGTGCAATGACGAGAGTGGCTGTGCCGTGAGGGAGGATTGTGACTTGGGTGTGGGAGGGGATGTGCCCTGGGGAGAGGAGATGAGGACTGGGGCAAGGAGGTATATGTTCTCTATGGGTAAAGCCTGTGGGCATGACCATGCCATCGGCCACCCCACTTCCCCTCTCCTGTCTTCTTCCCTTTTGAACCCTTCGCGGGTTTGAAATGCCTTCCACTTTCCTGCACTTTGCGAAGTCCTCTCGACCTAAAAGGCGCGATGCAACAGTAATCTTATTCTTGCCCTTGTTATGTGGGGATTGTGTCAAGGGGGGGCGGGGGCTGTGCCTGGTGAGGGGGCGGATGGGGTGCTTCGCTCGGTTGGGGAGGATCCCTTCCCTGTGGAGGTAGTAGTTGAGCAATGGGGAAGGTCTGTGCCTGAATGTGGCTGGAACTCGGTGGCGTGCCCGGGGTTTGAGGAATGGTTGGGTTGAGAGCTGGGAGTAGTTGTGCCTGAGGGTGTCGACAGTGCCCTGGGTGTGTTGTGCTTGATGGGATGTTGCTGTGAACTGGAGGAGGGTCTGCTAATATTAAATATATTTGCAATCAATCTAATATTTTAACACTCTTTAATATGTTAGTTTCATTATTAGGTAGATTTCCTCTGTATTTTACAAATAATAGACGTGATCTAACACTTAAACTTTGTTAGCTTTGTTTGAATGAAAGTCCGCTAAGAAACTCGTAAGTCCTTTGAAATGAAACAGCCAGTCGTTTCTCCACCTATGTTTTCCTGGAGACGTTTTGCTGACAATTTTGAGACGTTTCCTTGATTCATATTTTTATTCTTCCCTTGCTTGGTTGCATACATTTATAAGCAGAATGAATGTAACTTCAGATATTTTGATAATTTGGGTGAGAAATATAATAATATTAATAAGAATAATAATCCTTGCATTTGATATAGCTCTTTTCACGTCGGAAGGACATCCCAAAGCGCTTCACAGAACACACTGTAAAGTGAATTGACTGTATATTTGTGGGCGAACGCGGCAGGCAATTGCGCAGAGCAATGTCCCACAAACAGTCGTAGATTCAAATTGACCAATTTATTATTGTTTTTGGTTTTGGATGGATTATTAGCTGTGTGGAGTAAGGAAACTTGCCCAAGGTTTCGCCCTGCCTGGAAATCGAACCAACAAACAATCAAATGGTGTGCATGTTGACAAGAAATGACCTGGTTAGGGTTAGGCGTATTCTGTAAGCGCTTTGAGACGTCTAGAAGATGTAAAATGCGCTATGAAGTTATAGGATTATTATTATTGTTCTTATTATTATCACCTTCTGTTTTTGTTGATATGTTCAAGCACGTAAATTGTACACATTTGACTCAGCGACTGAACAATAACAAAAATAATAACTGTATACTGCAGCTTTCCTGTCAACAACAACAACAAAAAGATTCCATTTATAAAGGGCCTTTCACGTCAGCAGGACGTCCCAAGGCGCTGCAAAGTTGGGTCATGACCCGAGCAGGGGGGAAATGGTCAGGGTGAGGGGTGGTAAGGGAGGGAGCGAGGAGGGGGGAAATGGTCAGGGTGAGGGGAGGTAAGGGAGGGAGGGAGGAGGGGGAAGAGAGTCGAGAGGGGAGCTGAAGGCTCGTAGAAAGAGAAAGGTCTTGAGACCGGCCTTGAAGGAGGAAAGGGAGGAAGCGGCGAAGGCCCTGGGTGATAGAGTTCCAGAGCCTAGGGGCTGAGATGCTGAAGGCTCGACCAACGATGGAAGGGCCATTAAGGCGGGGGACGTGGAGCAGATCGGAGCCGGAGGAACGGAGGCTACGGGCAGGTAGTTAGGGGGATAGTAGTTCAGAGAGGTAGGAGGGAGCAAGGCCGTGGATGGCCTTACAGGTGTGGCTGAGGATCTTAGAATCAATCCTCTGGGGAATGGGGAGCCAGTGGAGGCGAGCGAGGGTGGGTATTTTGTGGTCCCGAAGCCTGGTGCGGGACAGTACACGAGCTGCAGAGTTCCTGTCCTCCCAAGTCACTGAACAGTGACTGTTCCCGCGGTTATATTTGGGCTTTTGGGGTGGGACTCGGGCTTGTGGGGTGGAGTGACATGGTAAGGGGGTTGTGTCCTGACGGAGGTGCAGTTCCCAGTTTGCTTCTGTGTCTAAAGAGGGTTTTGCCTAGGTTACAGTTGTTTCATGTGTGAGTCTGGATTCTGTGCCTTCAGCTCCCTGTGTGGTGGATAGTTTTTACCCTTGGGAAGAGTGAATGTACTTTGTTATCGGTTGTGCATTTGGGTGCGGCTGAGCCTTTTTGGGGGCTGGACACTGGTTTTGCTGTGTCTGGTGTTCTCTGTGACTGGGCGGGTCTATGCCTGGGTGGTGTTGATTATGCCTTCGGGCGATGGGGCTGTGATAGGTCACCGTTGGGATGTGGTTTTGCTGCGCCTGGGAAGATACCGTACCGGTTTGAGTGTAGGCTGTAACCTGGGCGAATGTGTGTGCCTTGGGGCATGGTTATTTGCCTGTAGTCGGCTGAGCCATAGTGCGGGTGCGGTGTATGCTGTGCACTGGGGAGGGGCGCATGGCTCTGCTTTGTGTGTGTGTTTGGGGGCGGGGTGTGTAGACTGTGCATTGGGTGGAGTGTGTTGTGCATGGCACGTGTGAGGGGGTTCTGTGGCTCTTCGTGTGTGGGGTGGGGGCGTGTGGGCTGGTGGGTTCTGTGCCCTGCGTATGAGTTTGTACTGGGCACTGGGGAGAGGTGTGCGGCTTTGCTTTCCAGGTGGGAATGTGCATTGTGGTCCTGTCTGTTCCTTGTTTTGAGGCTTTGGCCTAGGGGAGGGGCGGTGTCGTGATGTCTGTCTGTTCTGAGTGTTGCGTGGGCTCTGCCTTAATGAGAACTGTGACCTGTGGTGAACTTTCCCGTGATGTCTTTGCCCTGGGCTGCTGTGCATGGGTTAGTCTGTAGCTCTGCTTGTCTGTGACTGGGAACTGTGTATGGCTGGAAGGCTTTGTTCCCTGCAGCATGGTGTAAGGGTGCTATGCCGTTGGGGAGAGGCTGTTTCCGGAGAGGTTTTTAGGGGCTGTGCCTTGGGGTCGTGTTGTGTGGTATGCTGAATTCTTATGCCTAACCCCCACCCCCTAGCTGTGGCCAACCGCACTCAGTGGCATCCTAAAAACCGTCATGGATTGAACAAAGACATTTTTGCCAGGATAACAGACCAACCAATTGACTAATTGGTTCGTACTCATTCAGGGCTCTTTTCTTAGTCACCTCCTGTAAAATATCCATGGACTCTCTCTTGATGCCATCATCCGCAGACATGGGGTCAACTTCCACAGGTATACCGAAGATACTCAACTCTACCTCTGCCTCACCTTTCACTCCCGGAACACTGCTTTCTTGACAGAACCCCCTCCACGTACCCAGCACAAGGTACCGACCCAAACTTTCTTCAGTTGAACGTCAACGAGAACGAGACTCTCCTGATTGGCTCCTGTCAACGCCTCTTCACCTCAGGCGCTGATAGCATCACCATACAGGGTTGCACACTCCACCTTGATAAGTCTTTCCGGAACCTTGGGGCCTTCTTTGACCTTCAAGTATGCTTTCTACCTCAAATCTGCGACGACACGCTCAACCTTGACCCACCTACGCAGTATCGCCAAGCTCCACCACTTTCTCACACTGCGGTCCGCCCAAACCGACAGATACGCCTTAATTGCATCCAAGCTCAACTATGCAAACTCACTGCTTGTCCGCCTCGCCAACTCCTCCCTCCACAAGCTGCTGATCATCCAGAATTAACTCTGCAGCCCGTGTCCTCTCCCGTTCAGGCTCGGCGAACATATCATCCGACCATCATCCGGCTCCAACATAACAGAAATAACTCGATCCTTTGTTTACAAACGTAGCTGCAATAGGTACAACTTGTAATATAAAAAAAACTGTTTGTGTCATTGTGACACCCGGCTTGTGCACTGTATTTAACCAGCAGTCACTCCAACCATTAGAAGCACGATTGTTGTTGTAGTAGTATTTACCCCCAGGCACTCTCCCAATGTGAAAGGCGCTCTGTTGGTGTGCGTTGTATTGTATTAGCCTGGGTGACTGGAAGTCAAACAGGAAACAGACTCTTAATAATTTGTGTGATGTTTTACAAAGAGTGCGAGTGTAAGGCTGGTGAATGGCAGCATCCCGTGTGCTGGGAAACTGGAAGTTTACCAGACAGGAAAATGGGGCACAACGGGTGATTATGGCAAGAGCTATTTGTATCACACCTGGGATATGAAGACCGCAGTTGTGGTATGTTTGGAATTGGGCTGCGGAGACGCGCTGTCAGCATCAAAGAGATCTCCCTTTGGAAGTGGATCAGGACTCATTGTTACGTGTGATATTCGCTGCAAAGGGAGCGAGTCTGCGCTGCGGGATTGTCCCTCATGGACCTGGGGTCATTACAGCTGATCCCACTCTACTGATGTCGGTGTCATCTGCTCAGGTAAATTAATGTGTCTCATTGTCCTGTGGTCCTCGTGCGATAGGGTCGTGTACGGTGGTCTGGAGGGTGAAGTAAATGGGTCATCAAAGAGGGAGTTGCACAGGAGTGAATAGCGTGTGTGAATGAGCACAGCGTTGCAGCACAGAGCCGGTGTCGGTACAGCTTGGGAGAGTAACAGGGGGTGAGGAATTTGTGGGCTTTGTTGAGCATAGGTGTAGAGCACGGGGAAGGGGCACAGAAGGTGAGCACAGGTGTGTAGTAAATTGGATGAGAACAGGGGGGAAATAATAGGGAGTGACAAGCATATAGGATGACAAGCCGAGCGGCAGACCACAGGAGAGATGTGCACAATTGGCGCGAATAGATGGGAAGGCTCTTTACCACTAAATTGGGGTAATCTCAAGGACGAGCACAGCGGGGATCACAGGGAAGCTGAGCAGAGGATTGTGAGCAAAGGAAAGAAACATAACTGGGTGTGTTGAGAATGGAGAGGGGCTGGGGGATGTGAGCACAATGGTGGTGAGTACGGGCGGGTGAGTACAAGGGCTGTTCACAGGCGTCGGTGAGCAAAAAGGTTTGAGACCATGGGGCGGGTGTGAGCGCGGGTTGTGGGCTTTTTGTAGAGGGCGTTGAGAACAGGGTAGATGAGAGGAGCTCACGAGCGCACAGAGGGTTCCCGGGGTGTGAGCCCACGGGATGGTTGAAGGAAATGGTGAACATAATCAGAATTGAACGCTGGGAACGAGCGGTTGATATAGTGGGGGTTGAGCACCGGAGTGGAATGTGTTGAGTACAAGTGCTGAAACAGGGGCCATGAGCAAATGTGGGTGATCTCTGGGGCGGTGTGGTGAGCATCGTGGGAGAGTGTAAATGGGGCGAATGCGATTGTGGGGCAGAGCAGAGTGTTTGTGAGCGCAAATGGTGGGAGCACAGGTGGAGAGTTGAGCACGGGAAAGTGAGCTGGAAGTTGCACACGTGGAGACGTGAGCCCAGGGACGGGTTGAAAAAAAGGGAGGGGTGAACCAATTGGGCGTGAGCTACGTGGTCGAGCACGGGTGATTAGTACAGTGGAAGCACAGATGGGGCTGATTAAAGAGGGGAGGATGAGCACAGTGGGGAAGCACAAGGATAGCAGATCACATGTGGCTGAGCAGGGGGGACAGGTGAGTACAGAGCGGGAGCACAGATTGTGGGAGGGCACAGGTAACTGTGTCAGGGACGGTGAGTACTGTGGGTTGAGCATAGTGGGGTGAGAACTGGTGGCTTGGGAACTCAGAATCGTGAGCAGGCTGTTTCAGCAGAGCGGGGTAACCACGTTTGGGACTGAGCAAAGGGAAACTGAGCACTGTGATGCGTGTGACATTCGGAATGAATACAGAAAGGCGATGGTAATCACAGCGTAGTGGTGATACAAGGGGTGAACAGATTGTGGGAGTGAGCACAGGGGTGCGTGGTTGAGCAGAAGGCGCGGGAGAGCAAATGGCGCTGAGTGAGCAAAGGTGATGTGAGATCAATCGAGGGTTAACACACTTGTATGAGAAATGAGACGTGCGCATAGGGAGTACACGAACCTGAGCAGAGTGGTGGAACACAGGTGGTTGAGCACACGGAGTGGGTTAGTATAGGTGAGAGAGTATACAATGGGGGAGCATAGAAGCGTGTGAGCACGAGAGAGTAAGTACGGGGTTGGTGAGCAAATGGGAAGTGAGCACAGCGAGGGTAAGCACAAGGGGGAGAGCAGGATTGGGTGACAAAAGGATGGAGATGTGCACAAACGAGGCAAACATAGCGGTTGAGAAGAGGATCACGCGAGCAAAGAGGGAGGTGGGAGTAAGGGGATGTTAAGCATGGGGGAGGTGCGCACAATGGAGTGGTTGTTCACGGAAGGGGCTGAAAACAATGGGGGCGTGAACAGAGTTCGTGAACCCGGGGAGTGAGCCTAGTGGGTTTTAGCGAAAGGAAGGGTGAACAAGGGAGTAAGCTCAGGAGTGTTGAATCCAACGGTTGTGTAATCATATGGCGGGAGAGCACATGGGGTTGCACAGGGAATGAAGCACAGGTGGGGTTGAGCACAGGAGGGTAAGCACAGGGGTATGCCCAACGAGTTTTCAGGAAAGTGGTGGTGGGTGGTCGAGTGAGCACTAGGTGGAAGAGTACAGGGGGCTGAGTAGCGTTGGGATGAGAAAAGAATGGTGAGCACAGGGGCTTGAGCACGGGGGATGTATGAGCACATTGTTGAACACAGGGAGGTGAGCACACTTCCCCGTAACCAACTTTCACAACTGATCTGCTATCCCAGTGTCACACAACTTCTTCTAATCTAGTGTTACACTTGTAACCCTCAAGCAATGTCACACTTTCTTTGCTAAACCTGTGTCACGCCTCCTCTGCTACCCCAGCGTTGCACCTCCTCTATGAACACGGTTTCACACCACCTCTCCTAAAACAGGTTCACAACTCCTCTCTTAATCCAATATCATGCCTACTCTGCTAACCCAGCGTCACACATCCTCTACTAACACAAAGCCACACCTCCGCTACGAACCCAGTGATAACATACGGCTGCAGTTTGTGATGGTATAGATTGTGTTAATTGTATATATTTTTGAAGATATAGCTGTGGATAACGTATTGTATGTAATTTGCAGGAGGTAATCCCCCTGGACTGGTGAATGGAGGCAACCGTTGTGTGGGGAGAGTAGAGCTGTACACCAAGGAGTCTTGGGGGACAGTTTGTGTCGACACTCTCAACATGAAGATTGCAGGTGATATTTGTACATATCTAGGATGTGGATTTGCAGTATCAGCCTCAGGTGACGCTCGATTTGGAGAAGGCTTTGGTCTTTTGATTGGTCGGTCTGACAGTGGACACGGAAAGGATGATGACGTAATCTGTTCAGGTACAGACCTCAACAACAACGAGCATTCAGACAGCACCATGTGGTGGAGGGGCGGGTGGAGGTGGGTTGGGGAAGAGGGAGAGTGCTGCGGAGGAATACAAGGTAATGAGAATGATTAAGGGATGATGAGTGTTTGCATAGCGTAGAAATTATGAGAACCGTGGGTTGAGCATAGAGCAGATATGCATGAAAACATCATGTAAGGTGCGAATCAGGGATTGAATTGAGCACAGATCGGTTATCACTGTGGATGTTGCACTGTTATATTTGTGAATACGTGTAGAGTAAATGCGTGTATACGGGCTGAGGGTGAACATATGTTGCTCAGCACATGGGGTGATGGTGGTCACAGTGTTGTTGAGAATATGCGGTTTGGCACAGATTGTGAATGTGGGCACAAGTGTATTACTGTGACGATTTGACGTTGAGCAAAGGGGTGATCATAAGCCAAGTGGTTTGAGCGCATGGGGAGTGAACACAGTGCGTTTAGTATGAATAAATGGGATACTCTTGATCACAGTGAGGTGGATACACCTTGGCTATCCCAGGGTCACAACTCTATGCTATGCCAGTCTCAAACCTCCTCTCCTAACCCATTGTCAATCCTACACTCCCAACCCATTGTCACATATCTGTAGTTTGTGATGGTACAGATTAGTGTTAATTGTATATATGTTTGAAGTTTTGGCTGTGCGTAATGTATTTTATGTAATAGGCAGGAGGTAAAGCCCCCAGACTGGTCAATGGAAGCAGACGCTGTGCGTGGAGAGTAGAGCTGCATACAAAGGACATATTGAGGGAGACTTTGCGGCGAGAAACTGAACATGAAGATTGCAGGAGATATTTGTAAATACATGGGATGTGGATTTGCTATGTTAGCCTCAGGTGACGCTCGTTTTGGAGAAGCTTTGGATACTGTGATTGGTCAGCCTGACTGTGGACACGGACAGGATGGTGGCGTGTTCTGTTCAGGTACAGCCCATAATAACAGAATGCATTCAGGTAGCGTCGGGGAAGGGGGTTGGGCTGGTCGGCGTCGTGAGCACAATAGAGTGAATTTGAGCACAAGGGTTTGATCTGTAAAGTAGGTGGGTGATTATTGGCACAGTGGAGCCAGCAGAGGGCAGGTGAGCATGCGCTCAGTGGGCTGGGTCTCAGCCTTCGATGGGCGTCAGCACGGATGGACTAGCAATTTGTAGTTACAGTCAGGAGTGTGTTTGAGACCAGAAAGTTGTATGTGAATACAGGCTGTGAATCTGAATAAGGTTGCTCAGCACAGGTGTTGATTGTCATCCCTAGAATGGGTGAGCACATGGGTTCTGGCACGGGGTGCGAGTTTGAACACAGGTGGGTGAGAACACCCGTGTGATTTTGAGCTCATGCCTTTGAGCACATTGAGTGAGTGTGAGCACAGTGGGAATAAACACAGTGGGATAATTGTGAGTAAATTGTACAGGAAAGTAAGCATAGGCGAGAGTGTGTGAGCCCAAGTGTGGATAAGTACATTTGCGTACGCACAGAGGAGTGAATGTATATGCAATGGGAGAATGTGAGCACGGGAATGAGCACAGGATTCTTAGTGTCAGAACACTGGTTGACCGTGAACACGTTATGAGTGAACAGAGCGTGGGTGAGCGGTGGGATGGCACAAAGCGCTGAGTATAGTGGGAGGAGCTGAGCACATAGAGTGCCACTGATTGAAGGGGACGAGCAAAATCGGAGGGTCTCGGAAGACTGGGGAGAGGCTGAGCACCTTTGGAGTGGCTGAGCGCCGGGGTTGGATAATGTGCTGGGAGCTCAAGGGGGGAGTTAAGCACAAGGAGAGCATACTGGTTGTGCTAGCACAGGGGCTTGATTCAAGAGGCGTAGGTTGAACACATGGGGTTTGAGAACGCAAGCTTTGGGAGATCACCGAAGTATTAGCACGCGGGGCGCCCACGCCGATGAAAATAGTGTGGTGATTTCAGGGTGCGGTGACCACGGGGATAGGTGAGCACAGTGCGTTTGAGAACAAGAGAGTGAGCACAGTGGGTGATTGCGAAGGGTTGATTAGAACGTTGGTGGTGAGCACAGTAAAGGGTGAGAGCCACGGTGTGCGAGCACAGAGAGATGACCACAGGGTGGATGAGCACAGCGGTTTTTGCACTGGGTGGGTTGGTGCAGGAACATAGGAATATAGGAATTTGGATTAGATGCAGATCATTGGGCAACTCGATCCTTGCTGGCCATTCAATAAGCTCATGGCTGATCTTCCAGCCTCATCTCCATAACCCTTAATCCCTCTTGTCACCCTTCCTTTCCTAGCACAGTGGTTATGTAAGCAGAGGGGGTTGAGCACAAGGAGGTGTTAACACAGCGATGGGCGTGCAAAGGCAGGTGAGCACAGGATCTCTGAGCACAAAGGGGAAGAGTGCGCAGGGGTGGAGAGAGCAGCAGCAGCGTTGTGAACACGGGGTTGTGAGCAAAGGGTGGAGAGAGCAAGTGGTGGGTGAGAACAGTGGGGTGTGGTGAGCAAGGGGGTTGAGCACAAGGGATTGAGCGCAGTGACGAAAACACATTGGTGTGAGCAACGGTGGATGAACGCAACATGTTTCAATACAGCTTCGTGAGCACAGGGTGGTGATTTGCGCATGGGGAGGAATGAAGCCTAGAAAGGGGCTGAGCACAGGAGGTCAGCAAAAGCGGGTGTTATTACAAGGGGGAGAGCAAAAGGTTGGATCGATACAGGGAAGTCAGCAGAATGTTTGAGTAAGTGCAGGGGTGTAGTAAGCACAAGTGGGGTGTCAGCAAGCGTGGGGCGATTTCGGAGTTGTTATCACAGTAGGTTGGGTGAGAATAAGGAGTTAAGTAGAAGGAGGGGATGTACACAGGTGTTGGTGCTCATAACGGGAGCACATGGCGAGCAAAAACAGGGTTGTCACCACAGGAGGGTTGAACATGGGGGCGGTGAGCACAATGTTGGGAGCACATGGTGGGTGAGCACATTTCCTCTCCTAATCCAATGTCACTCCTTCCGAATACCTTGCTACACCTCTTCTGCTAACCCAGTGTCATACATCGTCTGCTAACCAAGTGTCACTCATCCTCTGCTAACCCAACGTTAATCTTTCGCTGTTTATGATAGTACAGATTGTATTAGTATAGTGTATATGAATGAAATTTTGGCTCTATATAATTGCATCTAATTGGAGTTGGTAAATCCCCCAGACTGATGAATGGAGGCAGTCGCTGTGTGGTTAGAGGAGAGCTGTACACCAATGACACTTGGGGGGCAGTTTGTGGCGAAACACTGGACATGAAAATTGCAGGAGATATTTGTACATATCTAGGATGTGGATTTGTTGTATCAGCCTCAGGTGGCGGTCGCTTTGGCGAAGGATCGGGGCTTGTGGTTGGTCGGCCTGACTGCGAACACGGACAGGACGGTGGGATATTCTGCTCAGCTACAGGGCATAACAACAACTTGCATTGGCACAACAGGGTGGTTCTTGGTGGGCGTGTGTCGTCACAGAGAGTGAGCGTGTGCTAAGCGGCCTGACTGGGCAGAGGGGCTGAGCGTATCGGCAGTGAACACAGAGGGTTTGTTTGAGTTCAGGTCTGGATGTGAATACTGTACAAAGCACAGGTTAGCAAGTGTGAGCACATGGGTGGGTAAGCACAGTTGCGTGAACACAGGGTTGCGAGTGTGAGTACAGTTGATAATTGTGAGGACAGAGCGGTAATTACAGGGAGTGTGAGTACAGGGAGTTGTAACAACAGGCGAGTGAATGTGCGCACAGTGGTTGGGTAAGCACAGGTGCGTGAACACAGTGGTGTGAATGTGAGCACACGGGTGAGGGTGATGAGCAAGGGAATGTGAGCAAAGTGGGAGGTTCTGAGCTCAATGGCAGAGTCTAAGGATAGATGGAGAACCTGGGAAGCGGGTGATGGGATGAAGAAAATGAGGTGACCCACATCATTACACCAACAACCAGTGGCCATCGCGGCTAATGTCAGGAAGACGTCCGAAGGCTGGATGTGAAAATCCCTGTCGGGAAGAGATTAATACAACCACGGACATTAATAACAATAATAATTTGAGCACAGCGCAGGTCCTCAAACAGCCGTGAAGCTAATGATCCATTTTATTTGAGGGATTGAGTCAGTGTAATCACACTGACCCAGAGATCACAATGATCCCGACCTTACACAGACCCATAGCTCAAACAGACCCCGAACTCTCAGTGTTTATGAGACTACTCGAGTGTTTGTAAAATCATCTTTACTGTATTTTAATTCCAGATCATCTCCAGAAGCCCAACATTTCCATGAAGTTAGATGCCCAGTTGATTGTGCGAGTGGAAAGTGCTGAGATAATAATAATAATAATCCTTGCATTTGATATAGCGCTTTTCACATCGGGAGGACGTCCCAAAGCGCTTCACAGAACACACTGTAAAGTGAATTGACTGTATATTTGTGGGCGAACGCGACAGCCAATTGCACACAGCAATGTCCCACAAACAGTCGTAAATTGAAAATGACCAATTTATTATTGTTTTTTTTTGTTGTTTTGGAGGGATTATTAATAGGCGTGTGGAGTAAGGAAACTTGCCCAAGGTTTCGCACTGCCTGGAGATCTAATGTTCTGGCAATTATCCTGACAGCAATTTCTCTTTATACAGAGATGGTGCGTTTATCACATCACAACCAGCTCCGGAAAATAACAAGAGAGCAATTTTCACCATATCCGAGATCAGTGCAGGAAATTACTGGTTTAAATATACTGCACATATAGATGGCCGAGGGTTCACATCACCAGAGCGAGCGATTGGGAATCTCTGTGTCTGGTTAGAGCTGAGTAAAATCTCATGTTAACATGACTGGACTGTAATTGTGACATGACTGGACTGTAAATGTGATATGACTGGACTGTAGTGGTGACTTTACTGGACTCTGATGGTGATATGACTGGACTGAATGATGGCATGACCGGACTGCAGCGGTGACATGCTCGACTTTAATGGCGAAACGACTGGTAGGTAATGGTGACTTGAACATCTTTAGTAGAGGATTGAGTCGAGGGAAATTACAATAATTGTTGCAGTTTTAAAGGATTTGAACGCACAGAGACCTGGGCTGCACATATGCAAATCTTTGTAGGTGGCGGGACAGTTTGGCGAAGTTGTTAGTAGGAAGGATACAGTATGCTAGGCTTAATACATTGGGGCAAAAAGTACAAAATAAGGAGCTTCTGTTGAACTTTTAGAAATCGCTTGTTAGGTCTCAGGTGGGGTATTGTCTCCAATTCTAGACATCACACGTTAGAAGGGATGCTGGAGGCTTGTAATCTTGTTGATGGAGCTGATGACCTTTTCCAGGATGGCACCAGGGATAAAGGACTTAATTATTTGTAGAGACTGGACAAGTTGGGATTGTTCTCCTTAGAGCAGAGATTTAACATAATTGACAAAAGAAGCAGAGTTGAGATGAGGAAAATGTTTTTGATCCAGAGAGTTGGTAGCACTGCACTGCCTGTAGGGTGGTGGAAACAGTTTCGACAACAGCTTTTAAAATGGAAGTTGGTAGTTACCTAAAAAGTAAAAACAATGCAGCTCTTTGAGATAAGAGCGGGTCGTTGCGACAAGTTGGTAGCTCTTTGAAATATCTCATCGGCACAGGCACGATGGGCGGAAAGGTCTCATTCTGTTCTGTAAAATTCTATTATTTTATGATTCTTGATAGCGATAGTAACATGGTGCCCCGTATCCTCCTAGTTCCTCCCCGTAATCCATCCCATTAACCTCCCTTTATCTGTCTTTAATCTAATTTGTTGATTTATCTCTTTAGCTGCTCCTATGTTCACACATCCGTCCTCCTCTCCCATCCTTTGCAAACCATACTTCTCTGTGCACATTTGCCAGGCACTATCCTGTTTTAAGGGAAAGATATCAATGTAGGAAGTTGTTGCAACATTCTTTTTGATTGGATAATCAGGAGAGAACTTTCCACGCTGCTTCGATTCCAACCAGAGCCAAATATCCATGTGTCAATGGCGCAGGTACAAACACAGAAATATCCAGCACAGGTGGTGTCTATGGGAACTGTGCTGCTCTATTGAAGTGCATTCATTTCAGTCGTGTTTACCTGTCCACAGTAGGAAGCGCATCACCGCGCTATAGAGAAAATCGGCTGACAAAATTTACTTCTGTCACTAGAATAATCATAATTTACTCTCTGACCAGTGTTGTATCTGTGACTTTCTCACAGGTTCCTTGAGAACTCAGGGAATTGCGAACCTTGCCGGCCTCATCCTGGTGATCTCATTGTCTCGGGTAATTCCGAACAATAAAAAAGGACAACACTCAGGAAAGGGTTACTGAAGAAACGGCTTGACCTCACAATTGATCTCCTCAAAGCTCTCAGAATGCAGCTCGTCTCCAGCTTGTCCTCCCTCTCAGACCACCGAACCTTTCTCTTACTCATATTTTAATTTTCTGACTTTGCATTTGCCTCCGATAACTTGATCCACTCACTTCCCAGTTCTCTTTTATTCTCCTTTACTCTCCTGTAGGAGCTAAATTGGACTCCTTGAGCAATCAACGGCTAAGTGCACCTGAAAATTGTAGGAACAGTAACAATTCCCACATTTGATGTTGCAGTTGTCACATCAGGAAAACGTCTCAAAGCACTTTTCAAAATGTACTGTTCCGAGACTGGGTAACTTGGGGATGAAGGAAACAGCTAATCTTTGTACAATGACCCAGAATCAGCCACCAAATTGGTGAAAACACAGAATCGAGTGATTCATTTTGTAGGCGAACAAACATGTTTTACTAATTTGCTTTGCAGTGGATCAAGTTGGTACAGCTCCTTCTATTTGACCAGACATTAGCCGATCTAAAAATGTCAGTGGGAGATGCACTTTGACTTGGGGAGTAAGGGATTGAGTTGTCAAGGGGAAATGAAGGGAGACTTACAATAGGAAACAATATATACTTACATAGCACATTTCACGTCAAGTAAGTGATCGAAAATTACGTACACAGAAAACTATACAGCGAGACACTGTCCTGTCCAATTCCGCTCGATCTTGTTTATATATCTAGCTTCATCTTACTTACTTAAAATGATCCATTGCACACTGAGAGTTTCACATAGATGATAATAAGCAGTTGGTATTTTTATCTTTGGTATAGAGCCTCTCGAACCCGGAGTATGTCACTAAATGGGTCACGTAATATACTGTTATGTGTAGTGATTGTGAATTTGTGTATGATTGTAGAATCTAATTTACGCAGAACTCTCAACATATGGATTGGAATCTGCGCGCTCTCAAAGTGAAGCTTCCTAGTCAGCTGTTCTTGGCATTGCAATGATACATAATAGTAATTTATATGTGCTTTTGATAAGCTTTGCTCAAACTAAATAAAGAGTTGTAATCATTTTATTATTTTAACTCGTTTTATTCTGTCAAACTGATTACTATGCAGATTTGTGGGTATTTTGCATGTAATACAGATAATCTAACTTTCATTGCTTTGTTTAGAAGAATGTATGCTATTAAATCTGTAAACCAGTTGAGGTGAACCAGACATTTATTTCTGCAGCTAATGGCCTTCACGTGTCTGTGCTTTCCAAGGAGATTTTATTGACAATTTAGTGAAGTGTCCTTGATTGATGCTTGTTAAACTTCCTTTGCTTGGTTGGGTATGTTTCTGAGAAGAATGAATGTAAAAGCACATGTTTTGCACGATAAATGGAAGTAAAAAACAAGGAAATCGTCTAACAGTGATAGGGGATGACTTTTGGGCTGGGTTGTTGTTCATGCAGCGCTCCCTTCTCTCCTGTTCTTGCTGATGTGCTCCAGCAGGGAGGGAATGTTTTGCTGGATGGTATCCGTTGGGTGAAAATCAAGAGGAATACGGCTGAATGTATTGTTGCAACGAGGTTGATTGGAAAGCGGAAAAGCAGTATATGTGACGGTCGCTGACTGGACTCAAGTTGAACATCCTCCAGAGTGAAGAAGACAATATAGACTAATTGTCAACCTTATATTTCTGCACATGGACATCGCTATATAAAGCTTTCTTTAATACATAACCAACTGTTTCTGAGATTAATTATCTCGTAGTTCGATATCTGATAATTAACAGTTTAGTTTTATTGAAGCAGCAGGGCGTTTATTTACAGTTAATATACGATTGTTCCAATTGCTGTCAAAAGTAGTGACTGGTCTCTCGTCTTGTCAATGAGCCAGGTGAAATTATCTTTCATCAGCACTGTAGAACACCATGTACCCACCTGGTTCAGTAACTAGATAACATTAACAGATTGCCTGTATACAGCATGTTTCCTGCTTTATAGGACGTCCCAATTCGTTGAACATTCGAGGCTTTGTATCGTACTGGTGCTTGGGCTTCGTAATGGTGGAGAGAGAGGTTGACAGTCAAAGAGTAAGGTTTTGAGTTTTACCTGAAAGGCAGCAAAAAAGTGTGTAGGCAAGGACCTGGGATGGAGTTACAGAAAGTGGGGGCAGATAGATTGAAAGCCCAATTTCCAATGCTGGGTAGGCAAGACAGGGCCGGGGACACTAATCAGGCAAGAGATGAAAGCGGATCAGTTCGTAGGGTGAGGGTAGATTGCACAGTTCATTTGGGGCTAGATCGCGGAGTGCTTTAAAATTAAGGACTAGGGCATGATCAGCCGGTACGTGGTGGCTATGATCACCTGGGGATATTTGCTGACTATGATCACTCGGTGGCTATGATTAAACCATTTAAAACATTGACAATCGTGCTTTTTCGAAAGGCTTCCTTCAATATTGGATGCTTACAGTTTCATCCCATTCTCTATCTCTTTACCCCTCAGCGTTGTTTCTTTCTGTTCTAGATATTAATCACACGCTCTTAATATGGAATACGGATCTTTCTTAGCCAGGCTTTCATGCTGGGAATTCCACCTCCTAACAATTATCTCTATAAATTCTACATTTATCTTTATTTGAGTTAGAATTCAAAGTATTTTGTTTGGAATATTTTAAGCGAGTGGACTGTTTTCCATGAGGTTCTGATGCCTTTCTGAAAAAAACAAAACCTTCTTATTTTGTTAACGTGCTTAGCTTTACCAACTCAGTGGTGCTCATAAAAATATCTAATTTAATAATCTGTATTAATTCCTGTGAAAGAAATGAAAATTATTACCAATTTTACAACAATTAAATTAAATTGCCGAAACAATATCTGCCAATTTCCTCTCTTGCAGTTTTACACCTGATATTTCACTTTGAAAGAAAGAAAGATCTGCTCCCCCTTTGGTCACCCGAAGTGTTGCAGGCTGGATGCTGGCTTCCTTATCTGATTGTAATGTCAAAATTCGTCAAGACAACAGTGCTGTTGAACTCTCACTGTTCATTACTCAAAACAAAACTAAGCTATGGAGAGAAAAACACAAGAATGGAACATGCGCTTTATTTACCACAATTTTACAAATACGTATTTAATTCAACAATGTTCCTGGATTCATGATTAATCAGAATGTTCCCAGTAATTAGAAATACAGTTCAAAGGTCCATATTGAGTAAAAATCTATGGATAAATAATGGAATATCTATCACCAGTTTTGGACAAGATTCCTCACTCATTATCGCAAGAATAACACTGAAAAGGAATAAGGTGTACGTGTGTCAGTCTGGCTCTGCAGCTCAGAAGAACTGTCGTTTTTGAGTCAGAATATTCTGGTTTCATGCCCTACATTCGGAACAGTTTTTTCCGTGGGCTATTTAGTTTCCACCCGAACGAGCAGCCAGACCTCAGTTGAATGTTTCATTCAAAGGACGGCACCTGCGTCACTGCATTGGAAATTCAGTTTAGACAATATAATTCCATGTCGCAACATGGAGCTTGAACCACAAACCCAGTGGTGAGATAGATAACACTGAGCCAGAATGGCACACACTGTCCGCTGGAACTTTCTGTTATCCATCATGTGCAGGAATTTTCAAAAATTCAATATTTTCCTTAAAGACATCATGTCAGTTAATGGCACGCTAAAGTCCAAATCTGTTTACACAGGGCAGAAATACAGGCTTTATTCACCAAGCTTACTCAAGCAAAATTTTCAAATTGGGTGTCGTTCAAATATCGTCGCTCTTTGCAACAAGTTGTATACATATTTCTGTTGTAACTATATAGATATTATACAGAGCACAAGCTTGTTATATGGAGATACAGAATGTTACAAAAAGACGGGGCCTGTTATACAGATACCAAAACTCTTATACAGAGATTGGGCCTGCTATACGGAGACCCAGCCTGTTATACAGAGACTAGGACTGTTATGCAGAGACCCGGCCCATTACACAGAGATCAGAACTATAATGCAGAGACTAGGCCTACTATACAGAGTCCAGGCCTGTTATACAGTGGTCAGGCCTGTTATACAGAATCTAGGCCTATTATACAGAAACCAAGCCTTTTGTACAGGGACCAGGATTGTTATATAGAGAACAGGCCTGTTTTACGGAGACCGGGTTTCTTATACAGAAACCAGAGCTGTTAAACAGATACCAGACCAGTTATGCAGAAACCAGGCCTGGTATACAGAGCCCAGGCGAGTTGTACAGAGATCAGGTCTCTTATACAGAAAGCAGGCCTGTAACGTAGAGACCAGGCAAACTGTAAATTGACCAGACCTGTTATATTGGGAGCAGGCTAGTTAAACAAAGACCAGTCTTGTTATGCAGAAACCATGCCTGTTGTACACGGACCAGGCCTGTTGTATAGAGACCAGGCCAGTCATACAGAGATCAGGCCTATAAAACAGAGACCAGTCCTGCTGTATGGAATCCAAGCCTGTTAGACAGTGACCAGGCCAGTTATACAGAAACCAGGCCTGTTATACTGAATCCAGGCCTCTTATACAGAAACCAAGCCTTTTATAGAGACCAGGCCTGTTATACAGAAATCAGACATCCTAAAGGGAAACCAGGCTTGTTATACGGAGAAAGCTGTTGAAAGCAACTAGGCCTGTTATACAGATACCAGACCTGTTATAAAGAGACCAGGCTTGTTATACAGAGAGCTCGCTCTGTTTTGTACACAGGGACCAAACATGTTTTAGGCACAAGCAAAACCAATTGTATAATAGCAACCCCTATATGGTAAACATCCATGTGAAGAAACTGCCAGATCTATACAGTATGTATCATCAAAGTTCATATGATGAAAGCATCAGATCATGCACAACTTAATGGCTGACAGTCTATTGGTCAACATGTGTTGCATGCCGTACTGTATTATACATTTCAATTTCTCCTTAAATGCTTTTTCATAACTGTATTGACATTTACATTGTCTGCAGTTGTGGATTGGAATATTTTGTGAGATATACATAATAAGCAGAACAGTTAAAGTTAAAACTGCTTCTTGTATTCTGCCTTGCACCAGCTTTCACCAGGTTGGTTTAAGTTTAACAGAATTCATGAGAATAAAACATAATTCTGTTAATATGATCGACAAATGTGACAATATGCCAGTTGCTCCACAACAAGAAGTTGATAAGAGTCGACCACATGCTGTCCATCTATAAAAATCCTCTGAAATACACATGCTTTAATGTTGCTCATATTGTTTTCCGAAACGAGTAGCCTTTTGTCATTAATTAATATGATCACAACATCTGCTATTAATATTAATATCAATATTAAGCAGCTAAAATTACCACAAATGAATGGATAAACTCTCTTAACTTTGGAATTGTACGATAGAATAATAAGGCACGCTTCCCCACAGATTATACAGTCAACTCACTTTACAGTATATTCTGTGAAGCGCTTTGAGTCGCCAAGAAGACGTGAAAAGTGCCATGTCAAATGTAAGGATTAATGTTATTATTTACATCCAGCAGCACAGGCACAGAGGGCACATCAGTTAAACCAGTGTTTAGAACTGAGCGCTTCAAACAAAGTAGGACTTCCCCATCACTGCAGCTAGGTGTTAGTCAAGGCAAAATCTCTTTCCAGTCCTAAATAAACATAATTATAAGCCAGTCAGACATTCTGGCATTGATCGAATTCCAACGTTGAGTTAGGGCTTAATCCCACAACTTCTGAATCAGAGGCGAGATAGAGCACTTCAAATTGAACCAGGCTCAAGAAGTGTCAAAATACAATGGTCTTCGCTTGAAGCAAGAATGGATCTTATTGCCTAAATGGACAAATGAAGGCAAATCATACTCATCAATTATTGTAAATCATTTTACAATGGTCACATGCGGATTGGGGAGACAAATGATCCCTGGGATGTGATATCATAGAGTGGGGGCAGATAGCCTAAAAGTCCAATGGTGTGATGAGCAGGGCAAGGCAGGGGACATTAAGCAGGCCAAGGGAGGAATCGGAACAGTTCTTATGCGTTTGCAAAGGTCGGTTGGGTCAAAAACCGCAGAGGGCTTTAAAGGTAAGGACGATGCTATGATCAGCCGATACCTGGTGGCTATGGTCACCTGGGAGAGATAATGATGGCTTTGCTCACCCAGTAGCTATGATCAACCCATTTAAAAATATGACAATCGTGCTTGTATGAAAGGCTTTCTTCAATAACTGTTGCAAACGGTTTCACCCCATTCTCCAGCTATTTCCCCCACAGCTTTTTATATTTCTGTTCAAGATGTTTACGAAATGCTCTCGGATCAGGAAGCATGAATTTGTCTCAGCCGTGGGTCATTTGGTGCATGTAACGTCATAACTCCTGTCTGTGTAACATCTACGATAATCTGTTTTTGTTTTGGAATTGTGTATTACGTCTTGAATTATTTTAAGATAGTAGGTTGGTGGTTACAACTTTTCTATACCTTTCCGACAAAAGTAAAACTATTTTATTTTGTTAATGCTCTTAAATCAACAACCTCAGCGGTGCTCCTGAAAATTTCTAATTTGTGTATCTGCAATAATTCCCCTAGACGAAATGATAATTAATTCAGATTTCACATCAGTTTAGTTATTTTGGACAAACAGTATCTGCCAGTTTCTTCCCTTGCAGTTTACGAGCTGAGCTTTCACTTTGAAATACAGAAATATCTGCTCCCCTTGTGGTCACCCGAGGTAATGCAGGCTGGAGACTGGCTTCCTTATCTGATTGTAATGTTCTCAAAAGCCGACAAGACAGCAGAGCTTGGGAATTCTCAAAGCAAACTAAAGCTAAGAACAGTTAAAACACAATAGTAGAAACATATTGCTATATTTACCAAAATTTTCCACATAGTTACAGCATATTCTGCATTGTTTTACATTGTATTCTGTGAAGCACTTTGTGGTGTCTCGAATACGTGATAATGCTCAATATCCAATCCAAGAAATATTATTATATTAGATGGACCTGGCCAGTTATACAGAACATATGTTATTCAGAGATCATTGAACTTCACTTGAAGTATGAATTCAACGTATTCCCTACATGGACAAATAAAGGCGAAAGATCTTTTTGCGATTAGTGTTAACCCCTTTATAATGGTCAGGTTAACTGATATAATGATATTGTGATTAGTATCACTGTTTAGAAGTTACTGTTCATGTAGTTCATTCTAAATCGTAATACATCTAAGGCTAATGAGTGAAAATTGCAAAGAAAAGTTTTATTTTAATTGTAGCAAGTATCGAGAACCATGGGAAAACAAGGTGAAACCAAATTAAGTAAATATTATAACCATATAAAATACTGTGTTGATGCGCCATTGGTGGCAAGAAGAGGCCTAATATGTGTGACCAAATATGTGTTGCAATTATTCAGATGAGTTAGCTATGATGGGAAGACACGTGGGGTGTGAGCCCGACACACATGTGAGCACATTGTCGTCTGAGTTTAAATCCCACAGAGCTTTGATCTACAGTGTTTGAGAGGCCTGTAATTATTACACAGAAACGCTATGAAATGTTTTGTTTGGCGCTATATATTTAGTTCTTTGCTGTTACATTTTTGGCGATATTTGAAGGAATTCTAGCTGTAATTATAGTGGAATTAGTTAACTCGATCTGATCTATTGATTTGGCCGCTAATGACTTCATCTGCACATCCAGGTCCTGCTGAAAAGCACCAGAAAATATGTGGTGTAGCCCATGTCGACTAAAATATTTTGATCACTCTGTATGGTCTGTCTCTGCAGCCTCCGCTCCAGTTCTCCTTGTCCCCCAACCTCCCAACTCCCCGCCAACCCGCGCAACCCGCCATCCTCCGTCTCTTTCTCTTTCTCACAAACACACAACCACAGTGGATTAAAAGCAGGAAAAATATTATCAGACATCAGTTGCAAAGATATTAATGAGGCCGGGATTTACTTCAAGTTCCACATCCGGATCCTTTAGCAAACCAACAGAAACTCCGTACTTCGTAGCGCAGCCTGTGCCAACTAACATAAGTTTTAACTCTTTTGATAATCTGTCGCTTTAGCTTTCGCAGTCAATCCCTCTCTCTCTCTCCCTCTCTCTCCCGTTGACACACACATGTATACACACAAACGGTTTCAAGCAGCAAGCACGCAGCTGCCCAGATGTTATCTGACAGCAGTTGCTAAGGTTATTCTTTAAACCACAAACAGACATCACAGAAAATTAGCAATTTCTAGCTCAGAAAAAAGTCCTATGTAATATATACGATCAAATGATGGTTACACTTATTCACATGAGGTTGTTCTGTCGAGTCGACATGTCGGCTGCGAACACAACTCAGACGCCAGGGAAATGGAGCTCTGAGATTTAAATTTCACAGTGAGTTGATCTGAGTGATTGGGAGGCCAGTAATTATAGTAGGGAAACCCTCGGGAATGATCTGTTTGGCGTTACATATTTAAGTTTTGGCTGCTAAACGTACTGGTGACATTGCCCGTAATTTTGGTATTAATAATACTGGATTTAGACAAATGTTTCTAATGCGTTAAATTGACCGTTGTTTACTGTAGCAACGCATACAGGTACTGCTGCAAAGCATCAGGAAGTCTGTGGTGCAGGCAATGTCGTCTAGAATAATTGTTATTTCTCTGTGTGATCTGCCTCTGCAGATTCCGCTGCCAGTCCTCCTCGTCAGTAAACTTAAAAACACCACCAACAACCCCACCACCCAAACCTTCGCCCCTCTCCTGCCACCCCACACCCAACCGCCCGATCTGTTTCTCTCTGTCATACTCGCATGCAAACAAGGTTGATTTCAAGCAGGAAACATTCAGCCTGCTCAGATGTTATCGGATAACACTTGCCATAGTAATTCTTTCCTCCTCAGAGAGTTATCACAGTGCATTTAGCATTTGTAGCACAGAAGAAAACGTTTGTTTGCCGTGTCTTTGAAAGTAAAACGTGTTTAGTCCAATTCACCTGCCTTTCCCTGTACCACTGGAGGTTGGTTCTGATTCATAGAGGAGAGAGAACATAAAAATGAGGTTATTTCAGAGAGGGGGAAATGAAATATTTAAAACATTAAGCTAAATTCGCACTGAAACAGACCATCGCATATTAGCACACACATTGGAGCTCAGAGCCTCAGGAGGCCACGGGTGCCCAGGGCAGATCACAGCACTGGAGCTCAGAGCCTTACGACGCCACGTGTACGCAGGCCAGGGCACAGACATTGGGGCTCAGAACCTCAGTAGGCCACGCGTATCCAGGGCAGAGCGCAGACATTGGAGCTCAGAGCCTCAGGAGCCCACGATTACCCAGGTCAAGCAGGAGTTGATAGACAGTCAACTAAAACTTAGATTTGTATAGCGCTCTCCACGCTGGAAGGATGTTGCTAATGTTACGGGTTACTGAGGTAGGACTCGAACCAGGCGAGTGCTGTCCCATTGAGGTGGATGCCGGAAGAAAGGCGGAGGAGGAGGATGGCCTGATCGATTTGTCGAAAGAGGCGGAGATATCCAGCAGAGGAGGCAGAGGGAGCCCTGGTCACAGATGGAGAGGATATCGTTTGAGACTTTCACTGGCGCTGTCTCCGTGCTGTGGTTGTGGCGGAATCTGGACTGGAGAGGTTCGAAGAGGGGTAAACAATGTCGCGTTATAGGACTTTGGCAACGAAGGGCAAGTTTGAAATAGAGCGGCAGTGGCTAGGCCTTGATGGATTTCGGAAGTTTTCATTCAAGTAGGGTCTTATCCAAAAGAGAAGGACTGGTTGATGACACCAGCCGATAGTGGGCAGGGAAGGGGGAGCTCGGTTACCAGCAAATTGGTTGTGAGGGTGTATCGCGTCAGCAGTTGTTGGGTTTCAAAAATGTGGTTGAGAGGGAGGAAGGAGAGATTGGGAGGAAGGAATGTAAGATGGTGTTCTTTGTAGGATCTGATGCTGAGGAGGGTGATGGGGAAGGAAGGTGGGTGGTGGTGGGTGACAAGAGGCAGGAGGATGAGTCTCTCAGGCGGATATTATTTATTATAGTTGAAAAGAAGTCCATGACCTCCTCGCATTTGGCATTTGATATGAAGATTGAGGAGTTTTCTGCGCTGTACCCCACACCCCTCTACCCCTTACCATTGTCTGCTAACCCACATCACTCTCCTCTGCACAACATCACTACCCTCGAACCCACATCACTGTACACTAACCCACATCACTGCTCTCTACCCCATACCATTGGCCCCAACACCTCATCACTGTCTACTACCCCACATCACTGACATCACCCCCATCAATGCACTCTACTCCACATCATTTACTTTTAAAGCACTTCACTGCCATCTATCGCAAATCAGTGCCATCAACCCCGCATAACTGTGCTCTACCTCACATCACGTCCGTCTACCCCACAACACTGCCCTTTACTCGACAAAATTATCTACGCGATATCACTGCCTTCTACCCAACAGCAATGCCCTCTACCCCACTCACAGCCCTCCAACACACATCACTGCCCTCTACCCCACATCACTGCCCTCTACCCCACATCACTGCCCTCTACCCCACATCACTGCCTTCTACCCCACATCACTGCCCTCTATCCCAATGACTTTCGTTTAACCCACAACACTACCCTTTACCAGACTAAATTGTCTTCTGCCCCACATCACTGTTGTCTACCCACATCACTGCACTCTAACCCACATCGCTGCTCTCTAACCCACATCGCTTCCCTCTGACCCAATTCACTGCCCTCTGACCCACATCACTGCCCTCTGACGCACATCACTGCCCTCTGACCCACATCACTGCCCTCTGACCCACATCACTGCCCTCTGACCCACATCACTGCCCTCTGACCCACATCACTGCCCTCTACCCCACATCACTGCCCCCTACCCCACATCACTGCCGTCTAACCCGCATCACTGCCTCTCCTCTACCCTACATTATTTCCCTCTACGCCACATCGCTGCCCTCTAACTCACACCACTGCTCTCTACACCACATCACCGCCCTCTGGCTCACATCACGGACCTCTAGCCCACATCACGGAGCTCTATCCCACATTACTGCCCTCTATCACACATTAATGCCCGCTACCAACATCAATGCCCGCTAGCCCACATCACTGCCCTCCACTCCACATCACTGCCCTGTAAGCCACATCACTACCTCTTTACCCCGCATTACTTCCCTCTACGCCACATCGCTGCACTCTAACTCACACCACTGTCCGCTACACCACATCACTGCCCTTTAACACACATCACCTCCCTCTAGCCCACATCACGGACCTCTAGCCCAAATCACTGCCCTTTACTCCACATCACTGCCCATTACCCAATATCACTGCCCTCTAACCCACATCACTACCTCTCCTCTACCCCACATTACATCCCTCTACTCCACGTTATTGCCATCTAACTCACACCACTACACACTACACGACAGCACCGCCCTCTTTCCCATACCAGTGACCTACAGCCTACATCACCTACATAATTGCCCTCTACTCACATCACTGCCCTCTACCCCACATCACCGCTTTGTTCAGCACAGCACTGTGAATAGATGAATCTTACATCAGTGGTTAATGTGGTAGTGCACTTGAAAACAATAACAAACAACTGGGATGCATGATGAATATTTGATGTTTATTGAAGACCATTTGAGTTTCACTGATCATTTACTATCCGATTGTTAATTAGATAAACAGACGAAAGCAGAATTCTCTCCAGTGAGTCATGGTGGTTGGTGTGAAAACATCAGTTATATTTTGTTTATTTTCTCTTCCTGTAAATTTAGCTTTAATCCACAAACAAACGCAAGGTGCACTTTACAGAATAAACATAGGAGCTTCTGGTCTCCGTACGCCCTTCATCTGATACCGCATCTATTTTTAACCAATTGACCAATGTCTCTCTTTGGGAGATAAAATAAATTGATTCATATAAACCAAAAAATATACTAAACAAACTTCTGCAGAAATCTAATAATTTCATGACAGTAATGGTTCTAAAATAGCAAGAAAATAATAGTTATTCAGCTGCGTTAAGTCGCGAATCTAAGCATTAAAATAAAGCCAAAATAAAATAGTAAAGGGTAAAGTCACAAACATTTTATGTGTAATATGATGACATTAATAAAGGAGTCAAATTACTGCAATGTTTAAAATACGCATAACAATCACTCTAAAATACAAACAACTCATTTTGCAAACAGAGCACAATTGGAAATTTTCTATCACAGAAATATGTAATCCGGGTTCATATCAAGTGTATTTATAATTTGGTGGAACATATATATTCACCTTAACCACTGGCTTTCCATCTGAGGACATTCAAAAATTATAGCTGATGAAAATTCAGATGAATCGTTCTGTGAAACAGGAAAATGTATATTTTTCAAATGAAAGGAGATTATTCTAATTAAATAGCACAACAAGGGACCCCTTATGTCATATAAAATAACAACGCATTATCACTGACAATCTCTGGGGCCGTGTCTTCGATTCAATCATCGGTTATTGTTTCACAGAGTGTTTCCAACCGTTTGCAATAAAATTTATATCAGTATATACAACGTTTACAAAGAAAAAGTAGTATTCACGCTCAAAAAATAGAAGACGAAATGAGATTTTGATGAGGAAAATAAAACAAAATTTTCGTGAGTCAAATAAAGTAACTGTTGCCAACAATCATTTACAATGTTAAATACACTTTAAACGTTTTGCTCACATCCCAGATCACGGCGAAGTTTTTGACCAGAAATTGTTTTGTTTTAGGGCGGTCATCGATCGGCTTGGACCCCTGTGAGGTAGCCACACATGACCATTAACCTTCAGTCTCATGTTAGCCTCAAACCAAGATTCACATTGGATAGAATCATTGAGTGGCGCTGGTCAAGGCTTAAAATCATTAGAGTCAGCCTTTACTGAACCCAACTTTAACTGTGATTACGAATAAACATGTCGCCATAGGGATTTATGCCAATCATTGGCGGTTTTCTGTGATCTCAAATAATGCTGTAAATCATGAAACAACAATAATAATAATAACGTTTGCATTTGATATAGCGCTTTTCACGTCGGGAGGATGTCCCAAAGCGCTTCACAGAACACACTGTAGAGTGAATTGGTTGTATATTTGTGGGCGAACGCGGCAGCCAATTGCGCACAGCAATGTCCCACAAACAGTGGTAGATTGAAAATGACCAATGTATTATTGTTTTGTTTTGTTGGAGGGACGCGAGGATCAGCCGATGCAGAGCTCAGGAGATTCCTTTTGATTCCCAATCGGAAGCTGTCTGTCCTGCTCGGTGTCATAGTCACAGTCAACATCATCAAAATCAGAATCACTCTGACTGGTGTCAACAGGAAAATGCGGGTCACTGTCCATATGAGATCCACCATCTGTAGAGAGAACAATCATTAATTAGTAATTATATTCAGATTGGATACACTGTATGTGTGTGTGTCTGCGTGTATATGCTGTGTATATCTGCCTTAGTGTGTGTGTGTGTGTGTTTGTGTCAATGGATGTGTGTGCCTGCGTGCGTTTGTATGTTGATGTGCATATCTCGCGCTTGTGTGTGCTGTGTGTTTTTGTATGCCAGTGTTTGTGTGTGTTTCTATGTGTGTGACTGTGTGTGTTTGACTTTGTGTCTCTGAGTGCTTGTGTGTGTGTGTCTGTCAATAGGTGTCAGCGCCCACTTATGTTTGTAACTAGGTGTCTGTGTGTTTGTGCAAGTCAGAGCAACATTCCACATATATAATTATTGACATTACAAAAGCCTCGTAGATGTCTTCAATAACTCGAAAAATATATGTGTTTTTGTATGTGTTTGTTTTAATGTGTGTGTGTGACTGTACGTTTCTATTCATGTTTCTACATAGGTATCTACAGATGCTAACTTAGCTCTGTGAGTTGGTATTAACATACTCTGCGATTTTTTGATGCTTTGGTTATGTACCTGTATGCATGTGTTTAGCTGCCTGTGTATGTGAATTCAAGTAAAATATGCTCGTGTGCTTAGTTCAATTTCAGAGCTATTTGTGTCTGTTGGATTGTTTATGCATCGATGTTCACGGATGAGCTATGCATTTGAGCTTGTATGTCTTTAATTTCAGTTTGTGCATCTTTACAAATACATACGAACATATGTAATTAAATAGGGATATTAACAACAGGAAAGCGTATTAACAGTAGAGATACCTGTACGTAGAGGACGCAAGATAGTTTTATCGAAATTGATCTGTACAATCATCGCAAACAGTACCACTGATAACAGGATTCCAAGCACGATGCAGGCCACGAAAGGGATGTTGATAAGCTGGGCTTTGCAAATCAAGGACACAACATTTGTTATTTTTTTGTTTTATTACATTTGATTGTCACACTTTTTGAAATTATAATGAAAACTACACCGTACCCTTTAACGAAAGTTACCTTCAGCCAAATATTACACAATGTATGACATACTACACAGTTTAGTTAGAAGACTGCCAAAACCATCTTAACCTTTGTATATATGGAGCTGTTTTCCTGAAGTTAAACAGCCTGTTAATTATTAAACAGATCACTTCTGACAAGATAGTTTACAAATATACCGGCACTAAGTATAAATCATTGTTTACAAATCAATGCAAATACAGTCTAGGAAAGATACGCAACATATTACAAAGAAAGCAATTAATTCTATTATTTACCAGATGATGTTGGACGGATTGTCAGTCTGCGAGGTTCACGACCTGTAAAGCATCACATCCACCATTAATCCAGTAATAATTCTAATTCTGCCTTGAATTGAAGCCAGAATGAATCTGCGTTTGTCAAGAATATTAAAAAAAACAATTGAGTGATCAGATCCCTACCTGAGCAAACCACACCAGCATCTTCTTTATGAACGCAGTCACTTTGACCCGCGGATGAAGTGACACAATCCCACAGAAAGGATTCACTTCCTCTACAGTGAAGCTCGTCCAACAATATCTGACCAGCGCCTTGTCCAAACCCCGCCTGTCCCACAGCCCGCACGGCGGGGCCGCAGTCCAGCTGTCTGCACACCACACTGGCCTCTCGGATATCCCAGGAGTCGTCACACACCGTCCCCCACGTGTTATTGCTCAATACTTCAACTCTCCCAGAGCAAATGCTGCTTCCTCCAACCAACCGCAACTCCTGTCCTGAATGCACAGTATTCATATCACGGATGTCAGTTATCCACACAAACAAAATACACATAATGTCATCAAAGCATTTACCCATAAACTGTTACTTATAGTATAAGATTAATTATTCCATATAAATAAGCCTTCAAAAAAGATAGTAATAATAATAATTTGGTCACGCAATCCACGACAGTCTTGGGCCATTGTTAATTACACAAACAAATAAAATAGGCATTCTTCCTCAATAGCATCAAACGAATTTGTCCTACTAAGTAATATTTATAGGATAAGTTTAATTATCCTGTAAATAATCCTTCAAAAATAGATAATAGAAATTTCGTCACTCGATCCACAACTGCTTATGGGAAACTGCTGTACACAATTGGTTGCTGCGTTTCGCCTGCAAATATACATTCCATTCACTTTCCCATATATTCTGTGAAGCTCTTAGACACGTCCAGAAGACATTTTGTCAAACGCGAGGATTATCACGCTTTCTGTTATGCAGTCGATGAACGTTACAGTGATACTGTGAAGCGCATTTGCTAATCCTCCTGATGTGAATGGTTTGATAGCAAATACAATTTCTATTCATTATTTTTTTTCCATTCAGTACCTGATAAATGATGCTGATCAGGTGTCCTCCCAAGGCACTGTTTTGTACCATCCGTTTTTTTCGTTGCTTTCTCTGCATTAAACATAAATTTATAAGCGAAGTGCTTCCAATTGAAACACGATCATTATTTACTCAGATATTTTAACTGTAGAATATTTTTTACCTGAACAAATTACACCCACATCCTCGGAATGTTCACAGTTATGCTCACCCCAAGGTGGTGAGAGACACTGCCACAGGAAGGATTCCTTTGAATTACAATCTATGTCATCCAGCCAAATAGGTCCAGATCCTTTGCCAAATTTACCATCATAATCTACAGTCAGAGCTTGGCCACAATCTAACTGTTTGCAGATCACCTCAGCAGCTTTCATTCTCACGGACTTCGAGCAGACTGTGCCCCAGGTCCCATTGTAAAAGATTTCCACTCTCCCCTCACAGGAACGTTGCCCATTTACCAGCCGCAGCTGCTTGTGCTCTGTAAAAGGATAGTGCTGGATTTAGAAATTTAGCGTGGACCAATGTTTGTTTAATTGAGTTTATTAACCGTGTTGGAAAACAGCCTTGGCATCATCTCCTCCTGTGTTAATTTATGAACCTTAACCGTGGTTACGCGATCCGCGGTTTCAACCCGCAAACTTCTGACTGAACAGTGAGAGTGCTGGCAACAGAGCTCGGCTGACACAGCATTTAATCTCTTACCTGAACACACGATGCTCACGTCTTCTTTATGATAACAGTCATGCTGCCCCCATGGAGAGGATGCACATTCCCAGAGAGCTGATTCCTTTCCTGAGCATCTCACCTCATCCAACCAAACTGGCCCTGAGGCTCGCCCGCAAGAGGCAGCAGCTGTTGCATTAACAACAGATCCACATCCGAGCTGTTTACACGCAACATCCGCCTCAAGTGATCCCCAGGAGTCATCACATACCGTCCCCCAGGATCTATTGTAGTAAATCTCCACTCTCCCAGCACACGAACTCCCACCTTCCATCAGTCTGATTTGAACATCTTCTGTTGAACAGAAACAAAGATAGAACATGGTATTAGGTCCTCTGCCGGCTGCCAAATCTATTTTGGTTAAACTTAACTCGACCCCAACGTTACACATTGCTCACAATCAACCTCAAAATAGATGATGGTCAAAAGCAAAAAGCAGCTAAGCCATAACAATAATCTTTGTATGTGATCTAACACCCTCTCATGTGCTCGAGTCATCTGAAAGCGCTTCACATATTATAAAGTGAAGTGAATTAACTGTACGTTCTGTGAAGGAAATGCGGCAGCCAGTCGAGCATTGCAATTTCCCATAAACAGTCATGAATTGAGTGACCAAGCTGTGAATCAATTTATTGAATGATTTATCGATTCTTTGTTTGCTTCTTTGCTTGGCCGATTGGTTGTCTGATCGTTTGAGAGATTGATCGATTGATTGATTGACTGATTGCTTGATTAACTGATTGATTCTTTGGTTTTTGGTTGCTCGACTGATTGATTGATTAATTGATTGATTGATTGAAGGCATCATGAAACAACCCGCCCCCCCCCCCTCCCGCCCACAAACGCACACCCCAATCCGACAAACCACGCACCAATCGAGGAAAAACTGGCAACTCAATTCTAGTATTGAAATGTATATTAATGGCAAAAGTTCACTCACTGGAACACTGCACTCCAACATCACTCATGTTCCTAATTGATTGATTTAGCCTTGATGGCTTGCACTTCAAAATATGTGATTCACTTCCTTGACACTGAACATCTTTCAACCATCGGGACCGTTTATCTTCTCTGTACGACGGGGAGCTATAGGCTGTTATGGCAGCACCACAGGCCAGCTGTCTGCAAACCACATTCGCATCATATAAATCCCAGAACTGATCCTGCACTCTACTCCAGTTTCCATTGCGGTAAATTTCCACTGTTCCAGAGCAGGAACTGCCACCATCCACCAGCCTAAGCTGTTTGTGATCTGTTGCAATTGTAAAATAAAACTTCAGGTGTCCTTTAGGGAAAAACACTACGTTTGCTTTATAATGTTATTCAGCATCCGAATATTAATTGTTAGTCAATATAATGAGAGAGTGTGAAACATCATCATGTATGATTGCCATTCGCCTATCACAGCACATTCGTAAAACTATAATTCAATGGTATCAATAATTCAATGATATCGGACGTTTGTACTTCAATGGAGTAAGAGACGCTTACGGACAGCGAGGCATATTGTAATTTATTTAACAATGTGATATTAAAATTGACAATTATTGATTCTATTTATCAGTAAAATGCACTCACCTGAACAAAGAACTCCCACATCACTGCTGCTCCTAGAGGGTGAAGCCACTGTGGAAAGTGGGCAGTTCCAGATGTGCGTCTCAGTTCCGACACACTGAACATTATTGATCCACACAGGTCCAGTGCCTTCCCCGTACTGGGAAAAGTTGTAGATTGAAATAACAGAGCCACAGTTCAACTGTCGGCAGATGACATCGGCATCCGATACATTCCAGGAATCATCCAGCAATCTGCCCCAGGTGCCGTCATGATAAATCTCCACTCGCCCATCACAACGGCTCCCACCGCTCTCTAACCGTAAATGCCACCGTTTACCTGCAACCATTTCAATCGACAATTTTTTATTCAAAATTTGTGAGAACTGAAGTCAAGATAACCACAGCTACTGATTATTAAAACATGGCCGTTTGTGTTTGACAACACACCTGACATCGTGACTTGAAAACTATAATAAAGTAGAAATAACAACAAACTTTCGCAGTCTGCAATGTTGCCCGATTTACGCAACAAAAACAGACAATGACAGCAGCCTCCAGCCCAATAACTCAACAAATATCAATCTAATGCGTTAGGAAGGTAAGACACGCTACCAACAGGAGAAGAATGTAAACAATTATTGCAATTGTAGCAGAAGAGCTTTGTGGTAACATCAGGACCAGCCTACAATGTAGGAGTGAGGCGTTCCGCCGTGACTCAGGAGAATATGAGGCTGCGCTCTCGTTTGTAAAGACTCGGGGTAAAGTTGCTCATCTTGAAAATCTAAGGAAGTCGTTGATTTGTTTTGTGCTCAGTTTTAGCGACTGAAATTGTTGTCACCAGTGGTACTTGAGTAATATCTTGTCATGCATGCTATTCTTATATTAGATCGATGTTATTTATTTTAAAAATGTGTGAAAGATAATGTCTCAACTGTTTTATAGTTATTGGCTTTTCGTCTATAAAGCAGACAGTTACTATACTTTACAGGCTACCTCTTGAAGCGTTTTGAGACATCTGAACTACTTAATAAGTCGCTTTGTCAAACAAATGTTTATTATTATTGCACTCACCCGAACATGCAACAGTAACGTCATGGTCATGTGTGCAGCTGAACTTCTCCCAGAATGAAACAGGACAGTCCCACAGTAGGGACTCGTTACCAATACAATTGAAGTGAGTTTTCCAGATACGATTTCTTTGTATCCCAAACTGTGCTTCGGGACCAGTTGACAAAGCAAACCCGCAATCCAGTTGCCTGCATAGCACATCAGCATCTTGTAAATCCCAATAATAATCACAGATGGAACCTGATTCATAATCGCGCTGAAGTTTAACTCTGCCAGAACAGTTGTTGTTTCCACCGATTAACTTTAAGGAATGATATTCTGTAGTGGAAGAATTAACGAGAAATAGATTATTATTACCAGAATAAAATGAGTAACACAAAGAAAGGCCTTAGAAATTAGTGATTTACAGAAACATTTGTTGCAGACAGCAAGCAAATGAAAGCTGAAACAATGATCAGGTATGTAGTCTCAGAAATCTACATGTAGCTTCATGTCGGGTGACTACGGTAGTGTTTCAAATATGAATTTACCTCCAAGTGTTTAATCTGGCGAATAAACAATACAATATTCAACTATTCATGCACGTTATTAGGGCATCACAGACTGTTTAACAGCATCTGCTGTGCAACAATCTGAGAGGATGAGCAGCCAAGTTATGAGATAAATCATAGTCTATAAGCGAGGTTTATAATCTTTCTCTATTTTACAGTAATTTGTCAGTTTGACACAGAATGCGCAGAAGCAACATATCTTTGGTATAGAATGTTATCATTGGTGTCGTTCCCTCCTTCCGTGTGGCTGAAGAGATCGACAGTGCAGGAGAATTTTTTCAGTGCCCCGTGAAATGCTTTGTATAAATGATTATTATTGTCAGTGTCTGACAGTAGAACATGATCAATTATGTTGAACCACGTGTCGTACTTCTCACATGGTGATAATTGTTGGTCCTGTTGCCCATCCCGATTTTCCCCATTGTTTAATATAAAAAGTAATTTAAATGTCAACCACGTAGAGCATATTCTGTTTAATAATGTCCCTAGGTCGATGTCATATATGTTGGCACTTTAGTGAAACCTGTACCTGAACAGATTATGCCACCGTCTCGCTCGTGTCCGCAGGCAGGCCGACCAATAACAGGCCCTGATCCTTCTCCAAAGCGAGAGTCACCGGATACTGATACAGAAGATCCACATCCCAAATATTTACAAATATATCTTGCCAACTCCATGCTCAGGGTATCTCCACAAACTGACCCCCAAGTCTCCTTGGTATACAGCTCTACTCTCCCCATACAGCGGCTGCTTCCATTCACCAGTCTGGGACTTTCAGTTCCTGCCAATTATAGAAAATGTATCATCATCAAGGATGCTTTCAACGTTATATGCAATAAAATACAAGAACTGGTATTAATCTCGCGCCCTGCAGACAACGTAGTGTCCCAGATCGCTTTTTAATGCCATATAATTGCGAACGGGTTGCTTTGGTCTTTCCCAGTTTATCATCAGATATGCATGGAGTGATGCATACTGGAGACGTTGATATGGTGTCCAAAAGGCCACAGATCCCATAATCTCATCAGATTATGTATCTAATGAAAATAATTCATACTACATCTGTTTGTGGGAATCTGGTGGGAGAAAAACATACCCTGTGAAAGGAAATAATCTGTGGTTTGCGGAGCTTTCAATTTCAAAAGTCTGTTTAGAATCAACTGAAGACATTAAGCATGTGTATGAGGACGTGCAGTAAGCTTTTGACTTCCTTGGGAAAAGCTGGAGGAGTCAAGCGAAATATACGTTTGGGGACAGAAGACTCCAGTCCAAATGTTGTGGTTAAATAGTTGGATATGTAGATCTGAAGAAATGCTCGTGGGATCCAACAAGGATGGCTTCGGTTTTGTCACACTAATTTGACATAATTATTGCTCATCAATACTGATTGTCTAGGCAGTCGGTTGTGGCAGCAGAGTTTTGGAGTGATGGAAATTTCAAATTCAAGCATTCCTGATAAATGGCTTTTCTCGTCGGGATGACGTCCAAAATGTCTTCTCTGGATTCGATGAAGAATTCAATCTTTCTGTATTTTCTTGGTGGAGAAAATAGCATTTGTGCCCAAACTTCAAGAAATGTTACCAAGAGTGGTGTGGGGATAACGAGGGGACGATACTCCTGTTAGAACACTAGTTTGTTGATCAATTACAAATTTAATTTCAGATTTCAATAATCCTTATTTTTATTATTGCAACATTTATGACAGTAGGAGTCTCAAAGCTCTTCACAAGATCTACTGTAAAGTTTAATGAATGTGCATTGTCTGAGACAGATAACTCGGTAAAGGGAAAATGTGTTTCAACTAAAACAACAACTTGTAATTATGTAACACATCCAGGATCGGTTAACAGTGGCTGACCCGGAGTCGGGGGGTGGGAGTAAATGACACCTTAGCCAAGTGACTCAAAATCAGAAAGGAGCTGGCCAGGCGTAGCGATTGAGTGATTTTATTGGATGACATACTAATCATTACCATAAGGACACACTGCACCTTTGAATATAAGCCTTTCACCGGGATCCCTAACGTATGGATTAAATAATAATAATACACTCACATAGGATATGTGATACAATCTTTATTAGAATTTGTCAAGTTGTGTTTTACCGAAGATAGGAGGACTGAAAAAAATGATCAGAGAATGATTTACCTGCGCAGATGACGCCGACATCAGAGGAGTGTGACCAGGAATAGTGATACCACGGCCATGACTCACAATCCCTCAGAGTAGACTCACTCCCTCTGCGCCGAACATCCCACGTCACAACGGGACCCGAACCCCTCCCAAAGTGAGCGCCTCCTGGTGCTGACAACGCGTCTCCACAACCCAACTCCTTACACACCACAGCCGCGTCCAGCATATCCCAACCATAATAGCCAGAGTCATCCACTGTGCCCCATTGTCCGCCATGGTAAACCTCCACTCTCCCGGCACACGGGCTCCCTCCATTCACCAGCCGCAAAAGATCTGCTAAATGATCACAGGCAACAAGCGTTTGTATTTGCTTCCCAAGCACGTAGGATGATCATAATTATAAGAATATTCCTCATAATTTAACCTGGCTGCCGCGTTTGCCTACACAATCACTATTACTTAGATTAAGCGGATGAAGAGGTTTGCAGTCTGTATCAATGCGTTGTATCAAATACAGAGGAAATCATGAATGGGAATTCATAATGTTTTACAGAATAAAATACTTTGAAATGTGCACATGTCCTCATATGTCCGCTGGCACCTACAGGTTCAGCGCGATGAGGGACAAAGCTCTTCCAATTGTATAGTTCATACAAGAAGATAGGTAAACGTGAACTGGAATCTACGTTTTGATGGTCAACCGTGATTCCTCTTTTGGGTCACATCGGAAAATCTTACTATTCGAGAGTACCTACGGTCAACTGCCTCTTTCTCCAGGGTCGGTGTCGCCTGCAAAGCGGAGCCATTGAGGGATTGTCTTAGATGAAATATTAATCGTTACTCTAAGGACATACTGCGCAATTCATTATATTTGAGTTCCGGTCTGAAAACAAGTCTGATTCAAGGATTGAAGCCACTCCTTAGTAGAAAAAGAGAGAATAAAGAAAATGAACATTGATCTGCGCCGGAGGTTGAGTATTAGGGGGCAGCGTGACACCCTAAAGCTAAGGGATTTGAAAATAATGAACTGACATAGTGCGGAATACAATCATTAACACTGTTTCTCAAACTGTGGCTTACCGAAAATAAGGGGAGATATTAAAAAACTTCATGGAATGAATTATTTACCTGTGCAGATGACGCCGGTATCATAGGAGTGTGACAACCAGGAATAGTGACCCCAGGAACCTGAAGGACATTCCTTCAGGGCAGACTCACTCCCTTTGCACTGAACATTATACGTCACAACGGGACCTGAGCCCCTCCCAAAGTGAGCGACTCCTGATGCTGAAAGTGCCGCTCCACAGCCCAACTCCTTGCACACCACAGCCGCGTCCGCCATATCCCAACCAGAGCCACCAGAACCGGAGCCAACAACTGTGCCCCATTGTCCATCGTAGAAAACTTCCACTCTCCCAGCACACGGGTTGTCGTCATTTACCAGCCTCAAACGATCTGTTTCAATCACGCAGGATGATCATAATTATAATAATATTCATCGTACTGAACTTAGCTGCCGCATTTGCCTACAACATACACAATGACCGTTCTTTACAGTAGCTTCTGTGAAACACTGGAAGAAATGTAAAGGCTATGACAAAATATCATACCTGATGCAAAGGTAATCAATGATGGGACTTTCGCAATGCTTTTCCGAAAAATATAGGTATGAAGTTTATGCAAATATTAGGTTTATTTACCATTTGTACCTTTAGCGGTGTGTGGGACAGTGGTGCTAGGCTTCCATAATTAGTAAACGTGGACTGGAATTAAGGTGTGGCTGACGGAACGGAAGCCAGGTTGGAGAAAGTTGTAAAACAATGAGATGATTCGAACATACCAAAGTCGTGTTACTGAGGTTTGTATTAATGTGGGATAAAATAATGTGGGGTAGTGGTGATTCGCGACTTCTTTTTCGACAAGACTGTCAATGAATATATTTTAAAATTGTCATGCTCAGAAGGAGGACAGGAATCGCCTTCAAGTTCCCTCCAATGTGGGGTTAAAGACAAGCAGATGAAATATTCCTCGCAGTTCAGTATTGTGTGGGAGAAAAATAACTCGAGGACAGACTCAACATGAGGTGAATTGAATTTGTGGGTTGGGTCAACATCAACAGCAACAGCATCTTGAATTTATGTAGCGCCTGTGACCCAGGTAGAGTCTATGAGGAATTAATATGGTAGAGGTTGCCCTGGAACTCTCGAACTCTCTTCCGCAATGCATCCTCCTTGTCTCCTCTTTTGGATCACATCGGATGACCTACGTGTTCGACCTCCCTCTTTTCCGCAGTTGGTGCACTGCTGTCACAAGAGCACTGGGACGCAACCCTGCACGAGGGGCGTTTTATAAATGCAAGTTGTTGTTGGATAGGTTGAGCTGGTACACAGCTGGGGATGAGACATGAGTGTGGTGTAAACATCATAGATAGGGGAGTGCCAGATTGCGATGTGAGTGGTGCGTGAGTGACAGGTTCGTGAAAAGTGATCCATTTTGTAAACGGAAGCCAATCGTGCCTGCCAAGTATAAAAGAGGCAGCACATTGCTTATACTGGATAATTAGCTCCTATTATGTCGGGAAAATGGTCCTTAGCTGGACAGATGCTGCTTGAAGTTGGTGGCAAAGTTTTATTTAATTATAATTTATGAATGTTGCGCTGAGGAGCGAATAATTTAAACAAAATAATATAATATTCACATTGTTTTTTAGCTTGAATATCTGCTTGTTGGCCTGAAACGCGAAAGATATCGCCAGTTAAATATTTTACAAAATTGGAACGGATGATCAAGTCTTCTGAACTATTCAAACTTCCGCAATCGTATTTTCGAAAAATAAAGGGTAAGCCGAGGCTGTGCCCCTTCAACTACTCATTGTTGCGCTACTGGTCAAATAGAAAGATAGGACTTAAATTTAGGTGATAAATAATAACGAAAAATTAATAATCCTTGCATATTATACAACGCATTTCACGTCTTCTAGTCATCCCAAAGCACGCTTAATGAACCACAACAACAAGATTCCATTTATAGAGCGCCTTTCACGTCGGGAGGACGTCGCAAGGCGCTGTACGGTTGGGTCAGGAACCGAGCATGGGGGAAGTCGTCAGGGTGAGGGAAGGGAAGGGAGGGAGCGAGGAGGGGGTAGAAAGTCGAGAGGGGAGCTGAAGGCACGGTCAAAGAGAAAGTTCTTGAGACCAGCCTTGAAGGAGGAAAGGGAGGAGGCAAGGCGAAGGCACTGGGGGATAGAGTTCCAGAGCCTCGGGGCTGAGAGGCTGAAGGCCCGGCCACCAATGATAGGGCGGTTGCGGCGGGGGGGGGGGGGGGGGGTGGAGTAGACGGGAGCCAGAGGAACGGAGGGTACGGGCAGGTAAGTAGGGTGATAGTAGGCCGGAGTGTCAGGAGAAAGCAAGGTCGTCAATTGTAGGTGAGGATGAGATTCTTGAATTCGATCCTCTGAGGGATGGGAAGCCAGTGGACGCGAGCGAGGGCGAGGGTGAGGGCGAGAGTGAGGGTAAGGGCGAGGGTGGGAGTGATGTGGTCACGAAGCCTGGTGCGGAACAGTAAACGAGCTGCAGAGTTCTTTTGTGGAGTCCTGTAGCTCAGTGGTTAGAGCACTCGCTTTGCACGTGAGAGACCTGAGTTCAATTCCAGGCAGGGCGAAACCTTGGGCAAGTTTCCTTACTCCACACGCCTAATAATAATCCCTCCAAAAACAAAAAACAATAATAAATTGGTCATTTTCAATCTACGACTGTTTGTGGGACATTGCTGTGCGCAATTGGCTGCCGCGTTCGCCCACAAATATACAGTCAATTCACTTTGCAGTGTGTTCTGTGAAGCGCTTTGGGACGTCCTCTCGACGTGAAAAGCGCTATATCAAATGCAAGGATTATTATTATTATTAATGACCTGCAGCTTGTGGAGAGAGGTCCCGCGAACGCCGGCGAGGAGAGTGTTCCCATAGTCCAGCCTTGAGGTTTTAAAGGCGTGGACCAGAGTTTCAGCAGCTTGAGGGTTGAGGTAGTGCCGTAGTCTGGCACTCCTGCCCCCACACCAGTTTTAAGCCTCGTCTTTCATATACATTTCTATAGTGATACGTAAGCGTTGAACCTCAGCAATTCTTTCCTCCCCTCCGTCCGGCCACATATGGCTTAAGATGAGACAACAAAAAACAACCAGAACAATTTAGAGATATATGGCACCAGTTGAAACACACAATGATGCCGTTATGTCTACAAACTTTCTTGTAGACAAATCTACATCCCAACAACTTGAATAAATTAATCCAAATAATTTAGTTAGAGCGAGTTGTTTTGAACACAAAGTGCCTATCTGTAGCTCTGATAGATTTAAAATCCATAAACGTACTGTAGTGGCAATTCGATGAACACCTAATTTATCATGATTTTAAAACGAAACATGTTTTAAATCAAGAAAATATTCAGTTGTCTGGCACTAAATGTGTTTGAAGTTTTCAGATTGCTTCAAACGAGAATCACACAAAGCAATAGCACCCGACAGAACACAGTGCAGCAATTACTTTTGTTGCATTTTCCTCCTCTTACCGCATAGGCTTTCATAAACATTCTTTCATTAACTTGTTTAATATTTTCCTCATTTATTTTTGGTTAGCCTGCTGTCTGACACAATCAGAAACCCATCACCAAGCTAAAGACAGTCCAAAGCAAACGGACATTTTCACACATCACACCCACATATGGAAATCTCAGATGAAGGTTGTTGGAATGGAATGCACATTCTCTCCCTCGAGGGACACGTCCTGTTTACTTAATTTCTGAACATATTAGTTCCAGTTTGAGGGGCGGCGTAGGGTGTTGGCTGGCGTGCGGGAGCGTGGGGATAGGGGGGTTGGGGGTTGGGGGGTGGGGAGTGAGTGGCACCATGACACGCAGACTAGGGATTAAATAATAATAAACTGACAATCTGTGGAATGCAATCTCTATCAGGATTTCTCAAACTGTGGTTTGCTGAAATATGAGGCCTGAAAAATATGATCGGAGATTGAAACATTTACCTGAGCAGATGACGCCGGCGTCATACGAGTGTGAATACCACATAGAATAGTGACCCCAGGTCTGTGACTCGCAAGCCCTCAGAGTAGACTCGGTCCCTCTGCACTGGACATAATAGGTGACAATGGGACCTGAGCCTTCGCCAAAGTGAGCGTCTGCTGAAGCTGACAGCGCGGCTCCACAGCCCAACTCCTTACACACCACAGCCACCGCCTTCATATCCCAGCCACGGCCACCAGAGCCATAGCCATACACTGTACCCCATTGTCCATCGTGGTAAATCTCCACTCTCCCGGCACACGGGCTGACTCCATTCGCCAGCCTCAACTGATCTGCAACAAGCATCACCAACAACATGCCTTTGAATTTGATTTCCATTTGCGCAGGATAATCATAATTATAATAATAAAACTTGTACTTAATCGGAAGCGCTCTGAGTCGCCGTCCGGCATTGAAGGCGCTATATCAATCCTAGTTGTTTTTGTTGTAGCTCTTGCATTTGCCTACACAGTCATTGCTCCTTACAGTAAATTCTGTGAAGCGCTGGAAGAGTTGTGCAGATTGTGTCAAGGCATTATATCTAATCAATGATGGGACTTTAACGATGGTTTTCAGAACATGATAGATTTAATGGAGGTGCACATTCCACATGTCCTCATATGTTAGGTGACATTTATAGGCTTAGCGGAATGTGGGACAATAATAATATGTTGGGATAATTGACACGAGACGAAAGTTAAACGTGCAATGGAATCGCGGGTTGGATGGTTGGATGAGAGAGCAGTATGGGGAAGCGTGTAAATTATGAGACGGTTTGAAGTACAGGACTAGGATATAAAAATTGTGTTACTTAGATTTGTTTCAATTGGTTCTTACGTAAGGTGCAGCAAGAGGGATCGCGGAGTAGATCCCTTCAGCTTCCATTTATACACTTTTCTCAGTGAAAGAATCAGTTACTCTACATTAAAGTTTTCATGTTGACATGGAAGACATGAATCGCCTTGAGCGTTCCTGAAATATGAGGTTAAAATTCAGACAATCAAAGGAATTACTCCTCTGAATTCAGTATTGTAAGGAGAGAAAAAAGACCAGGACAGACACAACGTCAGATGTATTGAAGTTACGGGATAGCACGTCACAGAGAAAAACAATATCTTCCTGTCTTCTTGTATATATGTAGCGCCTTTCTCCCGGAATAGCGTCTCTGAACAATGAATTGTGCAGAGCTTGTCCAGAAACATTGCAACACTCTTCCTCAATTCCTCCTCCTTGAATCCACGTTAGCTTATACAGGAAGAGCTTCTCTCGATCGGTGTCCAACTATTCCAGGCGCTACCGTGCTTTCGGGACTCTATGTAAATGCATCTTGTTGTCGTTGAGGCCGAAGACAGTGGACAGATGGGGCTGGTCGAGGAGTGGGATATATGCAGGATGATTATTAGGGCATCATGTGTGTGACACTTGAGTATCAGGGATCGTTAAAGATGTCCGTTCTGCTAATGGAAGCCAATGGATCTTTGCAAGTATAAAAGCTTTAGCAAGCTGCATGGACAGCCCTTTGGCACCTTTAATGCCGGAAAGGTGGCTCTGGGCTTCGGTTTGGTGGTGCTGTTAAAGATTTGATTTAATTGTATTCTATGAAGTTTTTGCTGAGGAACGAATAACTTATCCAAAAAATACTCACCGAGTTTCTTAACTTGACTATCCACTCGAGGACCTGGAACGAGAAAGTTTTTGCCAGTTACATACTTTTGAAATTTAGTTCTCATGATGAAGTATTATGATCTATTCAATCTCATTCTCCATAACATTATTTTTGACAGAGAGAGAGAGTGAGCCACGCGGAAAGCCCAGTCGGTTCTATTTCCACTGCTCAACGTTGCGATCATGTCAGAAAGAACGTTCAATTAAGATGATACATATTTAGCGAAATAAGGTCAAAGCCTTCACTCCTGACCGAGCCTGACACAATATACACAGTGTGACTAAATAGTCGTGATACAATTACAATGTCTAGTACGTCTCGGAGAAATGGTGATAAAATATATTATATATATATAATATGCATATTCAACGTATTTATATATTAGTAGTATTTATACTACAACTATAGTAATCCTTGCAATAGATATTGCGCCTGATCACAACATTGAGACTCCGCAAAGCGCTTCACAGAACATGCTGTGCAGTTTAGAGAATGTGCCATTTGAGGGTTAAACGCTGCAGCAAATGTGCACCGCAGTATCCCACAACAGGACAAAAATTAAGTGACCAAATTATTATTTTGTAAGGAGATTTGACGTCTTCGAGGTGCTTGTATGGGTGGTTGTGTCGGTGTATGTGTTAGGGAGAGGGATGGGGTCGAAACCACAACCTCCTGACTCGGAGGCGAGAGAGAGTGAGATAGAGAGAGAGAGCAACAACCGGAAAATGCAACCGAGGACGAAAATTAAAAATTCTTCAGCTGGAAACTTATTAGCTGTAAATATATTAGTAATTTTAAATCAATTTTATAATTTATTAATCGCGTTGTCAAAGATATGAAAGATTGCAACTAGCGAGGACTTGCTTAATGTTAGATGAAAAAACAGATCTTTCTATATCCCGTTGAACTGACTTTGCAAACTTAAGGATAAAGGATGTTTTTAACATTCACCATGAAGTATCTCGTCACTGAGACGTCTGAAACCGCTTTACAGAATATAATGTAACGTGCAATGACTGTGAATTTCTGCGGGTGAAACGCAGCAACAATTGTGCACAGCAGTATCCCACAAACAATTTTGGATTAATTGAACACATTTTTATTTTTGTGAGAAGATTTGGCTACACCCTCTCAACAACTCTCCTACTCGCGGAAATAACCCTCGCCCGTCTCCCCCCCCCTCCCCCCAACCCAATCGCTGAGCTTGTGCGTTAGCGTGGACGGTGAGGTCAGAGTCTCCGACGTGCGTGTGTGTGGTTGTGCAGTTGAGTGAGTGTGTGCCTTTTGAGGGTTGGTGGGGGACGTTTCGGGAGTCAAACCCACAGTCAAACAAAATTATTATTTTTTAAGATGATTTGGTGTCTAATGCGGCGATCTCTCATTCCCCCTGATTCCCTTTCCAAGAAACCCCCAACCACTGCCGCGTCCCCTCATCGCTGAGCTTGTGAATCACTCAGGACTGGGAGATCAGAGTCTCTGACTTGCGTGTGTGCGGTTGTGAGGTTGTGTGAATAGGTACATTTTGAGGGTTGGGCGTGAGGGTCAAATCTACAACCTACTGACTCGGAGGCGAGAGAGCGACCAAGCGATAGACAGCAGGAAACGCAACCTATAGCGGAAAATAAGACATCTGCAGCTAGAATTTTTTAATTACTAAGGTGTTACTCATTTTAGATTATTTTAATTAATTTATTAGTCATATTGTTATCATTGTTTTTCTTGCTATGGATAAATTTGTGGAATCGCTTCTTGTAAACGCGTAGGTGCATTAGAGCTTCCCAAAGGCGACACACTAAAAGTTGAAAATTAAACATGAAATAATCAGACACATGACTGCATGCAACACTGTTAATTATATAACAACAAAAACGTTACATACGTAAAGTTTCTTTCACATGGGGAGGACGACAGGGATTGGGCCCCGAGCTGGAGGTTGGGATGAGGATGATGGAGGGCAGGGAGGGGAGAGGGAGCTGCCTGGGCAAAAGCGCGCCTGAAGAGGAGCGAGTTGAAACGTGTTTTGAAGGAGGCAAAGGAGGGAGCGAGATGAAGAGACTGTGGAAGCTCCAGGTATTGTGGGCAAATGAGCTGAAAGCCGATGTTGGTGCAGGCCGGGCGGGGGATGTGGAGCAGCGCAGAGCCTGCTAGGAAGCGGACACATAATAACAGTCGTTGGGATTTTTGTACTTTCAACAGTATCAATGTGCTGAATTCTTCATTATTGATGCACCTAATCTATAACTGAGAGCAATACTGCTTACAATCTCAGTTACTTAAAATCTACTTTTAAAATATAAAATGTTCATGAATATCTAAGTCCTTCAGAAGTCATTGCCGATTTCATAGTTGATCATTTTCGTGCAATAAGAGTCGCATTGACAAAGATTTGAAGGATTGTAACTTGCGTGCACCTGCTTAATGTGAGATGTAACAGCAGATGTTCATATTTTCTGTTGCTTTGACTCACAAGCTTAATGGTAAAGTATGTTTTTAACATCCGACATCAGATTTCTTCAGTCACCAAATTATGAACATAAGAATACGACCTCAATTCAAACTAAATATTTCCAAACAAAGAAAGTTATTGTGAAGACTGCCCATTTCTAAATTAATGGGATGTCCCCTCGATTGACATGGAAAATTGATTCGTGCACTGCATTCACAGATATTAAAATGAATTTTAAAAAATTATATAGCTGTAGTCGGGTGGTTTAGGGCCTTCTAAATTATATAACATTTTACATCCAACAAATCAATTTAATGCTAATATTGGATAGATAATAGGTCACCTAAATAGAGTGCCATTATAATCACATGTGTTTGTCTGTTATGACCTATATTTTAATTAATCTACAGAATGACCAATAATTTGACACTGCTACATCGGCTTTCACATTGAGATAACGTCTCAAACAGCCTTACACAGCGGGAAGGGAGGGGGAGCTGCGGTGTGGGAACTGAGGAAGGAGGAGAGAAAGATGACCAGAGTCAGGTCGAAAAGGAATATTTGAGGCGGCTTTAAACGAGCAAACGTGGAGGGTGAAAGGCTGCGGGAGGGTATGGCTGACAGCGGGGCCTGAACAGCTGAACCCTCGTGAGCAGATGGTGGAGAATTGAGCTGCCGAGGGAGCAGTCAGGCCGTGGAGTTTGTCGCTGATGTTCAGTAAAATGAGGCCACGCAGGGAATTAAATTCAAGGAAAATAGATTCAATCTTCTTTTGGCTCCGAATCCACCACCAACTCCAATTCGAGATATTTTCCACTGGAGAAGTCTGCTCGATACAGATCTTCCCAAAACAAACTACAGACCATCCGGAACCTTGTGGGTCCTGTCCTCTCCAAATAGCCATGTGAGGCAGTGCTGACAGGCTGCCATGGCTGGTGTTGGAGAGGACAAGAGCTGCAGGATCTGGCTGGGCTGCAGGTTGTGTAGGGAAGAGCTGAGGATTCAGGCTGACAGGGCATTGGCCACAAATACTAGTAATAATAATAATGTGATCACTCAATCCACGACTTTGTCGGACACGGCTGTGCACAATAATCTGCGGCACTTCGCTTTAGACTCAATTTACTTGACAGTGCATCATGCGAAGCAGGTTGAGTTTTCTTGAATACATGACCTGCCGCAGTATCAAATGGAAGGACTATTATTATTTAACTCCCCAGACAAACAACAGTGTTATTATTGTTATCATTATAACCAATGCTGGACGGGAAAAAATATTGTGTAGTGTATTTTGCAACAAGAAGGAAGGTACAGTATTGAATATGCTTCTCCTGCATGCGGACACGTATTATGTACATTTATTTATCTTTTTACTCCTCATCATGTTTGTGTACAAAGCCGCTGAGAGTCAGAGCCGTGAAGCTATTTGCCGACACTGTCCTGTAAACCCGCGGTATTTTATTTTAGCTGTAGTTACAGAGAGGACAGAGACACAGAGACACACACACAGGGCAGCTGGGCTTTGGCTATGATTCTGTGGATGATGGTCCCTATGTTACAGAATTAATGTATGTTCTTGTCAGGGACCTGCTCTCGGCTCTCGCTAAGTTAATGCTCTCAGTCTATGACGATGCAATCCTCCAGATCGATTAGCGTCAATAGCAGCGGCGCAGGACGGGAAGCTTCATCCGGTGTTTACAACACGGGGACTGGGAGCTGAAGATAAACCCCATGTGTATTAGGTTCCCTTTTCATAGAAAGATTGTACAATCTTTAGCTTAAATAGTAGAAGTAAAATTAAAATAAATTATTTTGAAAAATGCCTAAGATTTTGTAAATATCTTTGAAACAATCAGTGTTTTCTTATCTCCGGTTCTAATTCAACGCAGAAAAAAATCTTCTTACGTATCGCTGTCAAACGCAATGAGCAGATACACAATTCAATAACATGCACTAGGAATGGCACGTTTACTGATGTGTTTAATCCAATGGTTATTCATTTCTTCATGTAAACCAATTTAATTTTACAAATCGCATATTCGGGATGTGTTGAAAAACTTCAGCTTTCATTTTATTACTAAAAATCAATATTACTTTGATAATATTTGAAATTGAAGGACATGTTAAATCCATGCATTTGTCAGTCTGTGTGACTCAATAAACAAGTGTCTTTTCATTGCTCAGTGCAGCGCTGGTGCTGAGCAGGAGTAACTGCCCCAGAAACAGCTTCACTATAACAGTACCTGGTCCCTCAGTGTCAGGTCTTCACTGTCAATTGTAGTTCTTGGACAACAACAAGATTCCATTTATAGAGCGCCTTTCATGGCGAGAGGAAGTCCCAAAGCGCTGGAAAGTTGGTTCAGGACCCGAGCAGGGGGGAAACGGTCAGGGTGAGGGGGTGGGGAAGGGAGGGAGCGAGGAGGGGGGGAATTGTCAGTGTGAGGGGACGGAAGTGAGGGAGCGAGGAGGGAGGAAACGGTCAGCGTCAGGGGGGGTAGGGAGGGAGCGAGGAGGGGTTAGAGATTTGAGAGGAGAGCTGAATGCACGGGCAAAAAGAAAGGTCTTGAGACCGGCCTCGAAGGAGAAAAGGGAGGAAGCGGCGAAGGCACTGGGGGATAGAGCTCCAGAGCCTAGGGGCTGAGAGGTTGAAGGCCCGGTCACCGATTGGAGGGCGGTTGGGGCGGGGAATGCGGAGGCGATCGGAGCCAGAGGAACAGAGAATATGGGCAGGCAAGTCGGGTGATAATAGATCAGAGAGTTAGGATGAAGCGAGGCCGTGAATGGCCTTGTAGGTGAGGATGAGGATCTTGAATTCAATCCTCTGTGGGATGGGGAGCCAGTGGAGGCGAGCGAGGGTGGCAGTGATGTGATCACGAAGCCTGGAGCGGGACAGTACACGAGCTGCAGACTTTAGAATGTCCTGCAGCTTGTGGAGAGAGTTCCCATAGTCCAGCCTTGAGGTGATAAAGTCGATCGATTTATTTTGGGTCAATAAAGAAAACAAGTAGTGAACTCAAGAGAGGAGTAGATTCAGCCATTCAGTCTCCGCGCTCGAATCCATTCACCACTACCCCCGACTCGCTGCCTCTTTCCCCCAAATCTCTGCCTCTTTCCCTTCTGATGAAAAGCAACAGAACCGTTTGTGCATAGGCAGTATTTGTGTTGAAACATTTCTCCACAGAACAGTAATATGCAAGGAACTTTCAATGATAAAAAGATTAATAGAAACTAACTGGTTTATAATCATTTCAAATATTTAGCTTTACAGCAGGAGCTACTGCGGCCTCTACCAATGGCAGGGAATTCAACCCAATACATATTAGTTATTGCTAATAAACTGCTCATATTTTAACTGTAAAGTAAAATACACCAGCAACCAAGCCAGAATATTAGTTAATATATTATCTAAAACCATCAAAGATAATATAATATTCACATGATCCATATTCTGCTTAGAATTACAACACAAAGCAACTGTTCACATTGCTCCAGGTCTCATGGGCAATAACGTTCCCAATGCGTTGAACACAATATTTAAAAAAACGTTTTCACAGTCTCGCAAATGGTTTAAATATTTGCACAGCAATCGAAAATTATCATTTAAATATTTTCATACTTTGTCCAAAAAGACGCCTCTCCACGTTTCCCCTGATCATTTAAGATATATTTGTGTTTAAAAATCCGATTACCTTGGTAACGCACGAAGTTACTGATTCATAAATCATATAGCGAATAATTAATTATTTTATTTCCACAAGAAGAAAAAAAGTACCAATTCCATGAAACGAAATATGTAAGAAAGTTTAATTTAGTAAAAATATTTGCTTCTATCATAGGATCAGTCTTTACTGAGGTCCCGACTAACAGATATTAATCAATATGCTTAATTATTAATAATGAAACAAACATTATGATTACGATGAAGATACATTAGAAACCATTAACTTACATCTCAGCGTATGGAGGAGAAAGTACATGACCAGTGACCGCAGCATCACAACTGGACAGTGTGATAGTGATGTGAGGGACATTAAGCGAGTGCTGTCAACCACTGCAGCTTTGACCCTCCAGCACCGGACAACAGCTCACCACCAACCAACGTCTCTGTCCACAAAACAAATAGATTGTTGATATGTATAAAATAAATCATTCTCCTGATAAGAGTCACCAATGAGCGGCGATATTACCATATACGGATAAAATTACCCGCCTTTTCTCTTTGATGGTGCTTCCTGAAAGAAAATGGCGGAAATGAGTCTCTTTCGTTGAGATTGGCCATCAAACACATTTCCATTGTGTGTGTCCAGCAGGATTACAGGTACAGGTATGTGAGGGGGGGAATGTGCGTCTATGAGCAGCCCGTGTGTTCAGGGACCCAAAAACACTCTTTCTGCTAAAAAACTATATCTCGGGATACAGTACATGGTTTGGCACAAGACATTTCAAGCGTCGGTCAGGATGATGGAAGGCGAACTTGATAGATCTTGGTCTTTTTTAGCTGAGGAAATTCTGATGTTTCTATATTGTAATGCAGGTATTTGATGGTGTTAGAGAAACTTGCTGAAAGCCTTGTGTGAGACAAGATCAGAAATACATTTTTATATGAAATGAATTATGGTAGCATAATGTTTGATTTTTCTAGTTGATTTTTCAATGAAGGATCAATGACTATTTATAATATCTCTTTCCTCTTTCGAATATTGAGAGGAGAGTGATAAATGCTGCCTTGTGAATGAGCATATTGAAGGCCATCACCAGAGCAGGAGAGAATGGGATGATTCTGGCTCCTATTTAAACATCGAGACAAACTCAAACTTCAGCACAATGAGTAAGACTTTTAATTTGAATAAAAGCTTTGGACCATCAGTTAACATATAATGACATATATTATACATAAAAAGGACAATGAGAAACATCTCCTGGTGGGAGGCGCGGCTGCCTGAGCAGCGACACAGTGAGAGTCTGTGAGGTTATTGTTGAACCTTCTGAGCCTCTGTGTCTGATCACCAGCGGCAGAGAGCGTGGGACCCAGCGCTGCTCAACTTCAACGCACCCTCACACAGACCTCTCCCTAGTGAAGGAACAGGTCAAGGTTTCAGTCATCCTGAAAGTATTCGCAGTGTGTATGTCTGACACAGACAGCGACTCTGCCACCCTTTCTCTGTTATAAACCAGTCAAGATCACGAGATCAGATCCAACAGAATATTGCCTCACTATTTTACTGTCTGATTGACAGTCTGTTACACGACATGAACAGATATAAAATGCGGCCGACAAGTCGGTCTGTGTAAAACGTATGTTGAAGCCATCCCAGTATATCAGAAGACCTCCGAGACAATTCATCGATTTCCTATTTAATGTGAAACTCTTGCTCCAAAGCGGGAGATAGGAGCGAATCAATTACATCAGGCTCCACAGTTCGGGAGTTGCCAGTCAGCGAGGTTACAGCAAAACCTACAGAGGATTGAAAGATTGCAGCGGATATTTACACTGAACTAAAATTAGCAACACACCATGTACAATGACACCAAGCTCCCGCACACACACACAAATGCAACCATACACACACTGAAACACACACCCATATTCATACACGCACAAACACACACACAATTACACAAACATTTGCTGCATTGTGTAAAGCCAGTTACACATCAGGTATAAAAATACAGTCATAAACAAACACACACAACGGCGCTCAGAGTAAAACCCATCTAGGCCATGAACACAGAAGCTGCACAGAATATAATCACATTCTGCACATCAGCCGTGCAACTACAGGCAAACTCCATCGATGGGAAGCTTTCACATGAAACCAAAAGATACAGCTTAGGGCTGGATAGGCTCACGGCTGGAGACGGTGAAAGGGAGAACCTCAGGGCTGGAGAGGATTAGGACTGAGAAGGTCAGGGATGGAGAGGCTCTGGGCTGTAGAGGCTCGGGCTGCAGGGTCTGCCATGGTTGTCCATCAAATACCCAATCCCTGATCTCCAAATTCTGTGTCCTGCCCTGGGTACCCTTGGCCTCCTGAGGCTCTGAGCTCCATTTTTGTGCTGCTGTGCGGTTGACTGATACAAGATGAATATAGTTTAATGTTTTAAATATTATTTAATTTCCCCCTCTCTGAAATAAACTCACATTAATCTTATCTCTCCTTTGTGAATCAGAACTAACCTCTAGTGGTACAGGGAAAGGCTGGTGAATTAGACTATACAGGTTTTACTTTCAAAGACACGTCCAACAAGTGTCTGTCATCTGTGCTGTAAATTTCTAAGACACTATGATACCTGCTTGAGGAGTAAAGAGTTACATTTGCAACTGATATCCGATAACATCTGAGCAACCGTCTTGTTTCCTTCTTTAAATCCACTGTGTTTGCAGATATGTGTTAGTGTATTTCTGTGTGTGGGGGGGTGGGGGTGGGGGGGGGGTGCTGGAGTGATAGAAAGAGATGTGGGAGGTGAGAGAGAGCGTGGTGTGTGTTGACGAGAAAGACTGGTAACGGAATCTGCAGAGGCAGATCATGCAGAGAGATAAAAATTATTTTAGTCGACACGAGCTGCACCACAGACTTCCTGGTGCTTTGCAGCGGGAACTGGATGTGATGTTGAAGTAAATAAAGGCCAATTTAACACGTTAGATCAAGCTGTGTAAATCCACTATTATTAACACTAAAATTGTGAACAATGGCGCCAGTACATGTAACAGAAAATAATGAAATACGTTAAAACAAACAGATCATTGCTGATCGTCTCTGTGCTGTAATTACAGGTCTCTCAAACGCTGTGGAACACGTCACTGCAGGATTTTATCCTCAGAGGCCAATGTGCTGACATCTCAGTTGTGCTCATACACGACAGGTCTGCCCAACAGATCTATCTGATGTCAAAAAATTTAACCATCATGTAAACACACCAATTATAAATGACTTTCTTTGAGTTATAAATTGCTAAGGCTCTGCGGTGCCTCTTTGGATTTTAAAGAGTTACATTTGAAACTGCTGTCAGATAACATCTGAGCTGATGCTTCTTTCCTGCCATAACCGTTTTCAAGAGTGTGTGTGTGCAGCGAAAGGCAATGCGACAGATGACATCAACGTTAACAACTGCAGGAAAATGTAGATGCAAATACAGTTATGGAAAACCTTGGAAGGAGAAATTGAAGTTGATAACACGACACGGAATGCGACAGATATTCTTAGAAAATACATTAAATAGGCCTATTTTTTGCAGGGAAAGATTGACTACATTTTTGTGTTACGTTCACGAAATAAACTAAATAATAGACATAATCATTGGGAACATGACACACAGGGACTGGCATTAAACATGTCTTTTTTCAAATGGCAGTATGTCCCATATAAACATGGCAAGTGGCAATATTTCACGTTAAAAATACGCAAACCCATTAACGTCAGTGTTATGACTAAAGCAAACGAGTTCTGCTGCTCCACCAGAAGCTGACATGGAGTTCCTGGTACTTTTCACCCAGCTGGTGTCGGCACAAACCTGCACTTATCAGATTTTCAATGTCTCTCCTCCTGTGGAGGCCCTGTGGTGTGGGGTGTGGCCGTGGGTTTGTGGTGAGAGGGGAGGAGTTATCATGCTCCTGGGTGTTGACATGGTGACAGACACACTAGGCAAAACAATGCTGGGAATAGGTGTTCTCGAGGTAGTCGGTAAACCGTGTTCCTGATCTAGGCTGGCCTGTTGTAAATTCGGCATGAATGATCGCGAGATTGTTCTGGATGAAGAAATCAGTTTGGCCCGTCTCTCCAGAAAACAAACACGAACCCAGCTCCCACCACTAATCACTTGACGCTGATTTTTTAAATGGTCCCAGTGTCCTGTCATCTACTCCACTTTCTGGCAACTCAACGTAAAGGAATACTCTCGGGGAACTGTCCCGAAATAGCCCTTTACAATTCTACAACCATGCCCTGATATCTGTCTTCATACGTTATATAGTACTGATCTTCGATTGCTTTTCATTCCCATTTCAAACTGTTAGCCCTTGTTGATTGTGAATCCCATGCTGAATCTGACTTGAACTGTGTTGTTTGTTTCCCTTCATGGCCTCCGTGCAGCTGACATAAGTTTCTTGTGAGCCACAGGATGTACAGAAAATGTACTGTGAAATCTTAGCTGGCATTTTAAACAAATTAACAACTTTCATTTAACTCAGCTCAATCATTTACTGAAGGAAAACTGGGGACTTTAAGATGTTGGGGCACATATTGTGAATCATAATAATAATAATATTAATAATAATAAATGTAAGCCTTGCATTTTGTTTTGTGCTTTATTGGATTGATGCCAACATGAGCATCCGAGGAGTTGTGTGCAGTAGATTACTCTGAATTATTAGAGGAGGGAAGACTTCAGCCTGGATCTCCCATCAATCAGTGCTTCTCGGAAATTATCTACGTCCTGTCATTTATCGTATTCTTTGTTGCCAAATGTACTGGCTTCATTCTTCCTAATCTTCGTAGAAATAATAGGGGATTTAGGCGCTCGAACTAATGTGTTGATAACATGATCTAATGTAGCAACTAGGCCGGTATATGTTTCACCAACACAAGTTCCACATTCAGGTTAGCTTTATCCGTCTGTCTGATCTGACTCTATAGCTTTTCCTGTGGGTCGCACGATATCCCTCGAAACCACAATCACACACAAACATACACACACACACATAATTAAAAGCGGGAAACAAGCTGCAGCTGAGACGCTATCAGACATCATTTGCAAACGTAACTCTTCACTTCCAAAGAGGCACCACCGAGCTTGAGAAGTGTAAAGCTAAGAAAATGCCCATTCGTTCTCAGTGTCATTGAAAGTTAAACTTGTTTAGTCTAATTCATCTGTCTTTCCCAGAACCTCAGCAGGTTATTTGTCTACAGATACTCATATAGCTCGTTCTCGCGAGGTCACTTAGATCCTACTTTGACATTCTTCAGTAGCTAGTTGATTGTAAATTACATTGTTTTGATAGAGTACTTTATAGGATGAGGGGGTTGATAATCAGGATTGGACAGTGGATAAATAGGCTCTGACAAGAAGTTAACATTTTCATTTGCTGCAATAGAGCAACCCACGTTGTGCCCCTCTCATGCTATAACAGGCTGACTTGCTTGCACGGCGTCTTTCCTCCTCCAATGGTTTGAACAGGTATTGCAGGATTGAGACTGGTTTCCTTATCTGATGTAAACACAGCAGTTATTGCAACATGAAGAAGCGTCATCGCCGCTCTAATTGTGAAGTCAGGCAATGAATTGATAACAATAATAAATAATCTTTGCATTTGATATAGCGCCTCATCACGCCATGGAGTCATGTCATATCGCTGCACAGTATACGCTGTAAAATTAAGTGACTGTATATTTTGTGGGCAAAGTAAGCTGCCAATTCCACACAGCAGTGTCCCGCAGATAGTCGTGATCTACATGACCAAATTACTATTATTTAAAACTCAATGATTAAAGGCTTTGTTAAATGAAGCCTGTGAATCTCAATGGATAATGGAAATTTCTTGTGGATAGTGGTTGCTGGCCCGTCACAGGTGTCTCGATACTGGGCCAAAAGGTTTCATGTTCAAGCCCGTATTGGGATGTAGAATTACGTTGACTTAAATGACATTCCAATGCAGTGCTGGGGTTGTGTTGCTCTGTCGGATGTGCCGTCCTTTGGATGAAATATTCAACAGAGATCTCGGTTGCTGTCCAGGTGGAAATTAAGGATTCCACAACATAAATCAGTTCCACAGTTGGGCGTTAGCCCACAATGTTCTGATTCAATGTAGAGTGTGCCATTTGATTCACACACACACTTTATTCTTTTCCATCATTATTCTTGTGACAAACAGTCAGGAATGCTGTCCAAAGCTGATGTAGATAGCACATTTGTTTCTGTAGATTTGTATTCGAGGGGAAAACTTGGACTTTATTTGTAACAAATGGAGCTATTCAGATTGATTTTGAATCCTGAAATCATTGACGCATCAAATACATTTTTGAAAATTTGGGTAAATAAAGCGTCATATTGTACTGTATCTGTCCAGAAATTGGTGTTTCTTTGAGTAGTAAAGATTTAACTTGAGAGTTCCTCAGCACTGCTGCCTTGACGGCTTTTGAGAGCATAACAGTCAGATAAGGAAGCCATTCTCCAGCCGGGAATACCTCGGTTGACCAAAAAAGTAGCAACTCTTTTCTCCACCTACAAGATTCTGTCCTATCCCAGTTTCACTCTTACCTATTCTTGCATTACTTTTTAGGCATTTCAAATGGTTTCTTCTGCTGTTTCCATACATACACAAGCGGTGCTCTTCAGAAATTCATCCTAGGGCCTTTGCTCTTCACTATTTAAATTTCCCATTGAGAATTGTTTCCCAATTCCAACAAGTTGTTCAAAACCAGCAAAGTGGCAGAACGTGTCATTGTTGGAACCTGGATTACAATACGCATCTCCAGATCTGCAGCCTTGTAATCTACCAATGAGATACACTTACTCTGTGTGTAAGTATCCAGAGAGATATATCAGCATTTTCAGAAATGGTCAAAAAACAAATGTACATTCAATAAATAACCTCAGAGACAAAATATAAACTCCAGATGGAAGGCAGTCTTCTTCGGTAAGTTTCAAGTCAACGAGTTCACGTTCGGATGGCATCACATAGCCAAATGCACAGCCAGTTTCTGCCATGTTTACAATTACATCAGCGCTAAACATGTAGATTATTTGAAAGCCATGGTGATATGCAGCATTTTACTCAGTCGTGATTAAATGAAATCTACCGGTTTCATAAACTGTCTTGAGCATATTATAACTGTGCTTTGTGGACATCCGAACAAGGAAGGCATTGTGCTGGGTGCTGTGTGCATTGGTTATGGGGGTCGTGTGTGTGGGGGTTGTGGTATGGGGGGCGGTGGAGGAATGAGGGGTGTCTGTGGGGGATGGAGCATGAACAACAGAGCTTTCAAGTAGATTCATTTAAGATCGATCAGATTGATGCATTTCCGGATTGGGTTCGGTAGAATGGCTGAAATCTCGCACTATGAGGCGGATATTGGAAGAGGGTGGTGGCGTGATATCAAGCTGTCGGCGTTCTTTGAGAGAAGGTTATGGCTGGGTAAATTGGTTTGAAGTAATTGAAAGCGGACACATTTCCAGATTGTCGGGACCGATATGCTTTATGATCGACCACCGACAAAGGTCTGGCGGGATTTGCTGTGGAAATAAAGCAGGTCTGTATCCGCCGAGCGGAGCGAGCAGACAGTCTGATATGTGGCTATGACGTCGGATAAGTAGCGGGCACAAGATCGTGGAGGTACCTTCACGGAATAATAAGCCTTGTCTCTGTATAAATCGGCTGCTTTCCATGTAATTTTTGCTCTGTAGAAAAGCTCTGGTCTCTATATTACACGTCTGTTCCTGTATAACTCGCCTGGTCTTTGTGTAACAGGCCTGATCTCTGTATAACTGAACGTGTATCTGTATGACAGTCCTGGTCTATGTAGAACAGTTCTGTTCTCCGTATGAATGGCTGGTCTCCGCTTAACAGCTTGGCTTCTATGTAATAGGTCTGGATTCCGGAAAAATGACCTGATATTTGTATAAAAGCCATGTATCAGTACAACAGCCATGTCTCATATAATAAACCTGTTCATTATGTAACTGACCTAATGCATGTATAATAGCACTGGTCTCTATTTAATAGCTGTGATCTCTGTAAAACAGGTCTGGCTTCTGCGAAACTCGTATGCGTTCCTTGTAACGGGTCTTGTCTCTGTGCAAAAGCTCTGGTTCTGAACAACAGGACTGTTCTCCGTACAACTGGCCTGATATCTATACAAAATCTCTGGTCTCTTTATAATAGCTTGGACTCTGTCTCATCTATGTATAGCAACCTAGCATCCGTACAGCAGGCCCTTTGACTATATGTATGCAGGTATGCTTTCTGTATAACAGCATGGTCTCTGTATAACAGGCCTGGTCTCTTTAAAACAGACTAGTCTCTGTAAATCTGACATTGCCTCTTGAAAACAAGTCTGTTCTGTGTATAAAAGCTCTTGTCTTGGAGTAACCGGCCTGTTCTCTGTAAATTAGCCTTGTCTCTGTCACACAGGCCTGGTGTCTTTGGTCACTGTATTAAAGATTGGAATCTGTGTAGCAGTCTGGTCTCTGTATCAATGGCCTGGTCTGTACGTAATAATCCTGGTCTCTGTATAACAAGTCTGTTCTCAGTATAATAGCTTGAATTCTGTGCATCCATTTGTTTTGTGTACAATAGGCCTCGTCTGTTTATATTTCTGAATAACAGCCTAGCCTCTGTTTAAAAAGCCTGATCTGTATATAACAGGCCTGTTCTCTGTAAAACAGCCTGGTCACTGTAAAGCTGAGTTGCGCTCTTCATAACAAGTCTGGTCTATGTACAAAAGCTCCTGTTTTTGCATAGCAAGTCTGTTATCTGTATATCAGCCTGGACTCTGTCTAACAGGTCTGGTCTGTGTGTAACAGCGCGCACACTATATAGCAGCGTGCGCTCTGTCTAACAGGCCTGGTCTGTGTATAACAGGTCTTTTTTTGTATAATAAGCCTGGTCACTGCACCACAAGCCTGGCTTCTGTGTAATGGTTTGGTCTCTGTGAAACAGATTCGACTCTGCGTAACAACCTCGTCTCTGTATAGCATTCTGCTCTATGCAAACAGGACTGACCTATTTATAATTGGCCATGTCTATGGATAACTGGCCTGGTCTCTGTGTAACAGGCTGGCCTATGTATATCAGTCTGGACTTTGTATAAAAGGAATGGTCTATGTATAAAAGGATTAGATTGGCCTCTGTGTACATGGCCTGGTCTCATGTAACCGGCCTGGTAAATTTATAGCAGTCCTGGCATTTGAAAAATGTGCTCGGGCTCTGCAAAACTGAAGAACAGCAATGCTCTCTGTAAAACAGGCGCCGTCTCTGTATAACAGGCCTGGTCTGTGTATAACAAGCCGTGTTTCTTTCTAACAGCTTGGATTCTGTGCAATCACCTGGTCTTTGAAAAACAGGCCTAGTCTATGTATAACTGCATAGACTATGTATAATAGCACTGATCTCTCTAAAGCAGCCCAGTCTCTGTTTTACAAGGCTTGTTTATGTATACAGGCTAGTTTCCTGTACAACAACCTACTCTCTGTAAAACAGGCCTGGACTATGTATAGTTGGACTGCTTCCTGTATAACAGCATGGTTTCTGTAAAACAGGCCTAGTCACTGTAAAATAGCCTTGTCTCTGTATAATTGGTATGGGCTCTTGGTAACAGGGCTGGTCTGTGTACGAAAGCTCTGGTCCCTGTCTATCAGGCCTGGTCTCCGTATATCTGCCTGGTCAATTTATGACAGACCTCGTTTCTGTTTAAAAGCTTGGCTTCTGCAATGCAGCCTGGTCTCAGTCTAAGAAGCCTGGTCTTTGTGTAACAGGTAACGTCTCGCTACAATGGCCTTGTCTATGTATAAGAGACCTCGTATCTGTATAACAGGCCTGGACTCTGAATAACAGGCCTAGTCTCTGTATAGCTTGTCAAGTCTCTGTTTAGCAGGCGTGGTCTCTGCACATCATCAATGTTCGCTGCAAAAAAGGCTTTGTCTGTGAACAGCTGGTCCCGTCTCTTTATAACTAATGGCCTTGTCACCGTATAAATTATCTGGTAGCTGTATAAAAGCCTATTCTCTGTATAACAGCCCTGGACTCTGTATAACAGGCTGGTATTGGTATAACAGGACGCGTGTAAATATAAATGCCTGGACTGTGTATCAACGGCTTGTTCTCTGTATTAGAGGCCTTGTCACTGTACAGGAGCATTGGTCACATTATCCCAGCTTGGAACCTGTATAACCAGCCTGCTGTATGTATAACAGCCTCACCTCTGTAAAACATGCCTTGTCTATGTACAGCAGACCTGCTTGTGCATAACAGCCTGGTTTCTGCATAACAGGCCTCGACTATATATAACATGCCTGGTTTCTGTATCACAGCTTGGTCTCTGTATGAACATCCTGGTATCTGTACAGGAGCCCTGCTCTCCGTATAAGAACCTGGAACCTGTGTAACCGGCCTGTACTATATATAGCAGGATTGGTCACTGCATAACAGGCTCAACTCTGTAAAACAGTCCTTTTCTGTATAAAGTAGGCAAGGATTGTGAATAACAGCACTCCTCTCTGTATAACAGGCCTGGTCTGTATTTAGTAGGTTTCGTTTATGTACAACAGGACTCTTCTATGAGTAATAATGCCGTCTGTATAACTGAACTGGTTTCTGTAAACAGGACTGGTGTCTGTATCACAGTACCCTCGGAGGAGAGGGTAGAGCAACTGGATAAGAAAACAATAAACCGAGAGGAGGTACTAAAACGGTCGATGGTGCGCAAGGTGGATACGTGAGGGAGAGAAAGAGAGAGAGAGAGACAACAAACAATGGCGCCGACAGCAGAGCGAGAGAGAGAGAGAAAGAGAGAGAGAAACAGCTTAGAGCCCCATGTCCTGACTCTCTGATATTAATCTGCAATGTTTTTGCTGCTGTTAGAGAAGCATGGATTCAGGGGAAACTCACACACACAGTAACACACACTCTCTCTCACTAACACACAGTCTCGCTCTGTCTCTCTCATACACACTGTCCACGTGTCACTCATACACACATACAGTCTCTCTCTGTTTCTGACACACACAATCTCTGTATGTCTAACTCTCTCACACATTTTCTCTGTTCTTAATTTACACACCCTGTCTCTAGTCCTCCGCTACTTACTGGGCCATGACACTCTCGCATAAACACACGGTCTCACTCCCTCTCTATCTATCTCTCCTTCCCACACACTCGCACATTAGCATGCGGCCTCTGTCTCTCTTTCTCTCTCTCTCTCTCTCTCACACACACACACATATACACGCAGTCTCTTTCTGTCTCACACACACACAATCTCCGGATGTCTCACTCTCTCACTATTTTTCTCTCTCTTTCTCTCTGACACACTGTCTCTGGTCCTCCGACATTTATTGGGCACGCACTCTAACACATAAATATACAGTTTCTCTCTCTTTTTGTCTCTCTAACTCTCTCTCTCACACAAACACACACACACTGATACACACACACACCGTTTCTGATCATCAGACACTTATTGGGACATGCACTCTCACACATACACAAACTGATATAGACTGTGGTCCTAACTTTCTCTCACAGACACTTGGCCTTTTCTCTCTGTGTATCACACGCGCACTCTCTCTCTGTACCTCAGGTCATTGGAATTCATAGCCACAGAAACTCACTGGGACGCACAGAGCTCTGGCTCTTCACAGACTATACTATCAGGTGAATTGACTATATTTCGTGTATGAAACGCGGCAGTGAATTTTACACAGCAGAGTCCCACAAATAAACTTGGATTGAGTGACTTTACTAATCATTGTTTTTATTTAAAGGATCATTACTTCAGGAAAAGCGTTGAGCCAGTCGACGAGCATCTGAGTTCCTAATTACCGCTAGGTATTCAGAGGCGTTTGGTCCAAGGAAACCTGCTCAAAATTTAGATATGCCGGGAGTGAAACCCAGCTGCTGTCGCTTGCGAGTCAAATGCTCTATCACTGAGCTACAGGAGAAGAGTTTGTGTCCACCAAACTGTATCAGGGAATATTTGAAATAAAGTGTATGCGAATTTTTCACCGGGAGAGTTTGAGAGAGAGTGTGTTAGAGAAAGTGTGTGTGTTTGTGTGATAGAGTGAATATGTTCATGAGGGTTTGCAAGAGAGTGTGTGTCAGTGTATCTGTGAGATAGTGCGTGTGAGAGATCGTGTGAGTCATTGTTTGAGTCAGAGTATGTGTAAGCGAGTGCATGTGTGGGATTATGTGAGTGTTGAGTGCCTGAGAGATTGAGTATGAGAGATAGTGTGTGTGTGAGGGCTGTGGGAGTGAATATATGTGAGAGAGCGTGTGTGAGAGAGATTGTGTGTCAGGCTATGTGAGAGAATTTGTGACAGATAGAGAGTCTGATAGAGATTGTGAGACAAAGATCGTTTGTATGCGAGTGTGTGTGTGTGCGAGAGAGGGAATAATGCAGGTAATGTAGATACAGGAATATTTGCCCTGTTGCAAACTAAATCGCAGGTTGTGGGGCAAGCGAGTAACCTGCGTTTGATTACCGGAAGGGCGAAATGTTAGGCACAATTCCTTGCTCCACACACGTTTTACCATCCGTAAGTAGAAATAAGCTTATTAGTGGATTTGCAGATTACTCCTATAATAAAATAATAATAAACCTAGAATTTGACATAGCGCTTTAAACGTTTTGTAGGTGTCTCAAAGCGCATCACAGCATATACTGTAAAGTGAATTAACTATAATTGTGTGTGAAACAGGGCAGTGAATTGCGTACAGCATCCAAGGCTGCACTCTCCACCTCTCAAAGTCAGTCAGGAACGTCGGAGTTCTGTTGGACCCTGAGCTGTCCTTTCTTCCACATATCCGCGACACAACTGGCTCCGCCTTCCATCACCTCCCGAATATCGCCAGACTATGGCACTACCTCATGCCTCACGCTGCTGAAACTCTGGTCCACGCCTTTTTCACCTCAAAGCTGGACTATGGGAACTCTCTCCTCGCCGGCCTTCCCGCCACCTCCCTCCACAAGCTGCAGGTCATTCAGAAATCTGCAGCTCGTGTACTGTCCCGCACCAGGCTTCGCACCCACATCAATCCCACCCTCGCCCTCGCAGTCCTCCACTGGCTCCCCATCCCCCAGATGATCGAATTCAAGATCCTGATCCTCACCTGCAAGGCCATTCAGTGCCTGGATCCCTCCTACATCTCCTCCCTCCTATCCCCTTCTTAGCTGCCCGTACCCTCCGTTCCTTTGGCTCCGGTCAGCTCTACATCCTCCGGGCTAACCGCCCTAACATCGGTGGACGGGACTTCAGCCTCTCAGCCACTAGGCTCTGGAACTACATCCCCCAGTGCCTTCGCCGCTTCCTCCCTTTCCTCCTTGAAGGCCGATCTCAAGACAACAACAACAACAACAACAAGATTCCATTTATTGAGCGCCTTTCACGTCGGGAGGACGTCCCAAGGCGCTGCACATTTGGGTCAGGATCCGAGCAGGGAGGAAATGGTCAGGGTGATGGGAGGGAAGGTTTCGCCCTGCTTGGAATTGAACTGAGGTCTCTCCCTTGCAAAGCGATTGCTCTACCACTAAGCTACAGGACTGCACGCTATAACCTGAGATTTTATTTTATCAATAGTAATGGTTGAGCTCAATGAATTGTTTCATCATATTACTGCTCTCAGCTTATTGGACTCTGTTCTGCAGTTTTTCGAGAAATTCAGATCAAACGGGATCGAACTCTTTACTTGTTCGTGTCGCATTATTTGCTTCAAAGCTGCAGGAACACCGTTATTCACTTCAGCAGCAGGAAAATGTCATATTTATTTTGTTGCCTGAAATCTTTATAGGTTGCTGCACTTACAAAATATTATTTCGTTCCATGGTAACTGTATTTTCTACGTGTACAAACCACGTTAATTGAAAGAGTGGTGTGACTGCTTCAATATTTTAGAATAAATTTTAGAAATAAAAGTTAAATAAATGTTTTTGCCATGTTTCGAACATGTGACTTATCACCTCTGAGGCGAACTTCATAACCTCTACGCTAATAGAAGCTTCAGTGAGTTGGTCAGCGTCGAGAAATGAGTAGAAATCAAAAGTTCTTCATCAACCTTCCGTATGTTTTACAAAAATCCTGAAAATGCTGGATTTGAATTTTGCAGCTGAAGTAATGTATTCCTCTAAGTTCACATAAAAGGAAATGAGTTCGAAAGTTGCAGAAATACGAAGAGCCAAACATTATAAATATCAGGCCCATGGAGCCATGAAGCAAGATATTGGTGCGTTGCCAAATTGTCAAACCCAGGAAACTTGAACCCCAAAACAATTTAAATTTCTGACCATTTATTTGAAAAGCTATGCAGCAGACATTGAACAGAAACCTTTCTACAGTGAGCTTTTTTGAATATCGGCTTAAAATGCTTCAAATTATTGATAAAGTTGCTGAATTCGGTGCTTTTTTAATTCACAAAAGTCAAACGATGGGCGGAGAAACGACCCGGTCCTCCGTCATGGCCGGATGAATATTTAAGCTTAGTTGTGAGAGATGGTGGTACAAATTATTTTTTTGACACGTGCAGATATGGGACATTGTGGCCCAGCTGCCGAAGGCGCAGGACTTAGGTTCCAGTCTCTTCGGTCCGTCGGCTTGAATCACACGGCTATCAAATATACATGATCTATTGCAATGCTATCAAATGTACAATGTCCAAGTCAGATGTGTTTTCTGAATAGAAAGATCGGTGTACACAAGGCAACAAGATGAGTCAATTTTCCAATCAATAACCAGCAGACAATGTTTTCTCTCCTTGAGGCAATAACCTGAGAATGTGGTGCTGTAAATGACCGTTTGATCACTTACAAGCCACGTTTAGATTAGCTTTACAGTTCCGTTGAAAGCCAAGAGGTAAATCTCCTCTGAGAAGTAATTTGTTCTTGAAATCCAAATTTTGGAAGAACGGGTGTAGAAAGAGGACAGAATTTCGAAGAAAAGGAAACACCACTCCCGTACAGCTTTGCGGATTGGTTGAAGTGGAGTTATCAGTGTTTTGGAAGTGGGGGATACTGGTCGGGTCGGAACCGATATGTGGGCTTTAAAGAATATATGGTTGTCGAACAAGGCAAGGAGGCTCCACAAGGTGGAGCAAACATTCATGATAGTTACACAGACAATCACAAAGAACAAAATTGTTGTTTACCACGGAATCAAGAGTTTTGGTAGACAGATAAAGTTATTCTGTTTGCTGATGGATACAAATTCTTCGTATGAATAAAGCCGAGGTGTGGTTTCGCTTTTTGATTCTTGCAAGTTTAAAACAGAAATATTCCTGGAAAGAAGGAAAGCTTTTATCCTGCTCAATTGGTTACGAATTCTTGCAAATAGAGAAACCAGGCTGTTGAATGAGTTTCCTACAACACAATCTGAACAACAGGCAATATAAGGGCCCGGCTAGCTCAGTCGGTAGACCATGAGACTCTAAATCTCAGAGTCGTGGGTTCGAGCCCCACGTTGGGCGTCACACTTTAAAAGTAAAGTTTCGAATACGTTCTTTCTTTAATGTTGCTCGGAAACAAAACTGCAGTCGTACACATGTCGATATACAATCACGTGATAAGGCACTGGATCAAATGCATCGACTTCTATTATTAAAAGGAATGAAGAACAGTGCACGCCTTTGTCGCCATACATTGCCGCTTATAATTAAGGCAAACCTTTTATGACATCTTGAAAAATATGTGTATGTGGTGGAATAAACGCTTCTGCATCAAATTCAGAAAATTAACGTGACAGACATCGGTATGTTATTGTACAAATGTCCACCAATGAAGTATTCGATGTCCCACCGAACTAAACCCAGAGGATCGAATTCAAGATACTTATCCTCACCTGCAAGGTCATTCACGGCCTTGCTCCCTCCTACTTCTCCGAACTACTATCCCCCTACTTACCTGCCCGTACCCTCCGTTTCACCGGCTCCGGTCTGCTCCACATCCTCAGCCCCAACCGCCCTACCTTCGTTGGCCGGGCCTTCAGCCTCTCAGCCCCTCGGCTCTGGAACTCTATCCCCCAGTGCCTTCGCCGTTTCCTCCCTTTCCTCCTTCAAGGCCGGTCTAAAGACCTTTCTCTTTGACGATGCCTTCAGCTCCCCTCTCGACTCTCCACCCGCTCCTCGCTCCCTCCCTTTCCTCCCCTATAAATTAAGTCTTGTTGTTGTTGTTTTTCTTGTGGATCAAGTCCCGTCTCAAGAGGTTTCTCGTTGATCAAGGCTTTGGCTACCCTCCACGCCTTCCTCCTTGGGACTACCTCAAGAAGTGCAAGACGCTTTACAGATATGTTCATTGAAGTTGTGCTGTTGAGAATTCTATGCTTTAACCTCAACGGTCCAAGTTCGATTCACCGAAACTATTACTTTCACTAATGTAAATTTCCCGGACTAACGTTACACGTGAACTTTGCCATCCAGTGCATTCTTCAACAAAGGATAACATTTTCCCTCCGAGTATATTTGTAGTGGAATTGTACTTGTTTTGATCCAAATTCTACTGTGCTTTGGATCATATTGTTCTGTGGAGGAACACAATATCAGTGTGAAATTATAAGTGGTTTCTAAAATTTCCAAAAGCGACATTCCAGCATAAGTTTCTCACACCACACGTGGAGACGCCGGGGATTGAACCCGGGACCTCATACATGCGAAGCATGCGCTCTACCTCTGAGCTGCATCCCCACATAATCCGCAGTTTTGAATTTTGTAAAGAGCGTACATGTGTACAGTGACTTCGCGACAGGAGATCCTCCCAAGTCTCTTTCTGATTGCAAACCACAAGAGCTAACAGACATAATTTCAGCTTTTATTGTTGAAATAATTACATTGTATGCAGACATATGCTTTGATTTTATTTATTTATTGAAACCTTTTTGGGATTTAAGATAAGCCCTCTTCATTAATCATCAATGCAAGATCGACAGCAACAATGTGGTGAAAAAACTGTCGGTAATTGTGTTCAGTGGACACTTTGAATCCGGGACTTTGCGCGTGCGAGACAAACGTGACTATGTCTTCCAGAATGAACGGCATTGCTCAAATTTGTTAAAGAATCAAACGTTCTCCGTGAATAGTCAATTTAAATGAAACGAGTAACTGGAAAATAAAACTAATCGAAACATTGTGTCATGACGCTGAGATTAAAAGCCTGGTAGCTCTAACCACTGAGGCACTCGGGCTCTTAATGCAGAATATCTGTGCTTTATGATTCTGCTGCTGAACGTTGCGGGTTTTGAGTGATTTGCGTCTGTGTGAACAACAAGTCTGCAGAGATTTGTTCTTATGGAGGTAGCACATAGTAAATCAGTCATTCGTGTTGTCTCTGACTTATGTCTTGCTGAATGACCAATTATCTAGAGGTCGTCACTTATAACACAAATATTCTGGGTGCGTTGCACTGGTACCTTTACCGCCGGTGTTTAGCCCCACTTTGTGGCTGCAGGACTGGTTTATTAGATGCAGTTATTTATGTCATTTGAGAACCTGTAGGAAATTGGCTTCTCGAGTCATAGTTTTGTCAATTGAATCTTTGACCACATTGAGAAAAGCTTTTCTTTGCAAATTATTCCCCGCAAAATTGTTGGAACTAACTCCCAACAATAGATTGAACACTGCAAAGTGATGCTAAAGTATCAGCATAAATCTCCTGTCAATGAATGTACAGACATAACTAAAATTTTGTTGACCAGGTTCTTCCTTTGCGTGACGACATTCTCCATCAGTTAGGGACAAGTTTTTTGTCATCTTTATCCCACTGGTGGTGGGTTGCATCTCAGGGTTAAATACAGAGAAATGCCTTCTTCATTAATCTATGCATTTGTGCATAAATAAAAGGGGACTTTCCAATTGTAAGCGACAGTAACAACAGTTGTGTCTTAAAATAGCTGACGTGGACTTGTCAAAACGTTTCACACAGCTAAAGGGGATCTAAAACCCATTGGAATCCACACAGTAGCCTGGGTAACCATTGGGAACGAAAGCGATAATCGGTCTCTTGTAGCAGAGACAGAGACTCCTTTACAGGGAAAGAGGCAAAACTTTTATTATCCCCAATATCAGTTTACATTTTTGCCAGGAGCGTCGCAAGCCACAACACCAAATGATGGATTTGTTTCATGATTTGAAGTGTTGGATTATTTCTCAGATACACAGAATCTGTAGCTTGAAATATACAAAAGCAATCCGCATCTAATTCGCACACTTCACGCGAGTTAGCTTTCCACTGTGCTTGGCAGTGGTGGAGTCTGACCACCAAAGAGTGGAGAGGGAGTTGGGGAGGTGCCCATCAATAAGATCAAAACAGAAGATTTTCAGGCGTGATTTAAAAATTGAAGCGGCAAAGCAGAGGGTTTGAGGAACAATTTTCAGAATGGGCGACTGGATTCTTCTCCATGTATCTGGTTGACCCTGTCCCACTGCTCAACTCGGTTGAATCCACTGATCCGCATGGTTACCTCAAACCCCAAATGCACCCATTCCTGTCCCTGTCAATAATGGTCTCGTCACTCACTGCGTCCCCGCCTCCATTCAATCCTGGACCGTCCCAACATCTCACTCTGTCCCAGCATGTGAATTCTCCGCCAGGTTCATGGTAGCACATGCAATCAGTTTCCCTAACGCTGCCACCCTGACTGCCTTGACACCCATTTGCACTCCAAGGCCCACGTGTTGCAACAACTGGGAAGAAACGTCGCATTGTTCATCTTTCAGTCCACCTCTCTCACATTCATCAAGCAAACTGTTTGTCCCAGCAAAATGTCGCTCCCTCTCGAATAAAGACCCTCTCGATTCCAAGACATGATCATCGACAAATAACTGCGATGAACATTCTCCGCTTTCTCTGATTCCCACCTTCTTATCCCGGTGTATGTTGATCTGCTCGGAAGATACCTTGAACACTACAACAGAGTAATAACTGACAGCCGAAATAGCTCAGTTGGGAGAGCGTTAGACTGAAGATCTAAAGGTCCCTGGTTCAATCCCGGGTTTCGGCAGTTTTTTGTTCATTTTGTCATTCCCGCCTAGTACATAATTTTCATCAATTGTAAATCTTCATCCTCACTGAAATGAGTAAACGTTCAGCGAGCTTACAATTCACACAACCAATTAACGGCTGAATTTGTTCAGAGCCTCCACGAAGCACGTCCGAGCGCCTTGCAGGATATATGGAAATGTGCCGTAAATGTGTTTTGTGTGAGACTGGAACAATCAATCTTCGCACAACAGTATTCCACCAACAGCACTAATGTCGACCTGACTAGACAGCCGTGGCCTCGGTTTAACTTCTCGTTGTTAACTCAGCCAATCCAGCAAACCTGCAGCAATGCAGTGGAATGAAAGCTGCCTTCCAACGCCAACAATTGCAAGAGCAAAACTCCTTGAAGATTAAGAAATTGAGGAAGTCACTTTTAGGAATTGTAGACGTACTGCATCCAAAAATTCAGCAGAAGAGGCACCGCTGGGAATTGAACCCAGGATCTCCTGTTTACAAGACAGGTGCTCCACCGACTAAGCCACAGCGCCGAAGATAACCGAGCTGTCATTTTCTCTTCAGAGAATCAAAATATCATGTGAAAGTTAGCAATAATAACAATTGCTTTAGAAGTATTATTTTCCCCATCGGCAAGAAGGCTGAAAAATATTCCAATGGTTTCTTTAGAGTGATTTGAATGTGTATTTTGAGAGTGAATGTTTTTTGCAATGGGAATTCAATCCTTAAATCAATTGCAACATCGTAATCCAAAAAGGCTATTCTAGACCCGCGATAACATATCGGACCTTTCACTGGATACTGAGAAATTCAGAGCCACAAAAGTTTGTGATTGTCAATTAATTGTTTGCGTTGCTGGTGGCCTACAATATTGACCTTTGTTTTGTGAAAGTGAGTGGGACCAGTCACAGAAGATACAAACAGAGGAGTCTGAAATGCAGATAGAAGGAATTGCATTAAAGGAATCGATTCACTGTCCTGCCTCAATCCATGATGGTTTTGGTGACCAGGAGTCGGACCAGGATCAACTTCCAAAGCAATCCAACTTCATTTGGAAGTCAGTGAGAGAAAAATAAACTTGATTCTATTAAAAGCACAGAATCGACTGCCAACGTCATTTCGGCCTTTTTTCACATTTGTATTGTTTCACACAGATGTGAATTGCTCAATCAATACGGAAACATTATAACTCCAAAAAATCATACTTTTTGAACTACTGTAGTCACTGTACTCGAAAGGGTTGCTTTGTAATCGGTTTTATCTCTCTTCAGGGACGCTGTCCTACGTGAGAGACGCTATGACAATGCAAATTGTTGTTCTTTTCTTCCTCACAAGAAAAAACGAAATCTTTGTCACTGGATATGGAGTTAATTTTCGTTACTGAAAAGAAAAATTGTACCAAAGCTGCTGCTGATGATTTCTTAGGCCCACGGAACCAACCACAATCACAACACTAAAATTCCAGACGCCGTCACATACAACTGGACTGCATGTGCTTCGGATCTGAGCTGGGGATCGGGATTGGGGAGGGTGGAAGGTAGGGTCTGACTGTGTAACATTCTTCAAAATGTACAGAATTGTCGTGTACAAGAAATTGAAACTCGTATTTATCTCAAATAAAACACTTTACATAATTGGAATTCATTGTTGACATTTTTTTAAACAAAACAGAAATGATCAACTAAAGAGTATACTAAAGCAGCTCTAGTGGCGAAAGAGGTCAGCGCGTGATAGTTATATGACAGTACTTCCTCGAGAAATGCCGAGGTTGTGAGTTCGACTCTCACCTGGAGCAGTACTTTTCAATGCTTTAGTCAAACGAGTTGCATCAGTGGACAACAGGGCCGGTCACGGACTAATGAGTTGTTGTTTCGGATTCAGCCTCGGTCAGGCCGGTGTTTTACCAAAACTCAATAAATGCTTCTAGAAGCCTCACCGTAAGAAATGGAGACACATATTAGATAAATGATGCACTTGGTGTTGAATTTGATCAACTTTGGCTTCAAGTAAAAAAAAATCCTGTAAAAGAGACACTGCACGTTAAGGCAGGAGGATGTCGAATCTCAGGCAAATTGACCGGCCTGTAAAGTGAGCAGCAATGATAGTACAATATTGCTTGACCATCAAACTCGCTAGAAAACGAACCGTCACATTGACAGTATGCAAAGAAAATATTTGTTGATAAATGGTATGTGAGTTGAGTAACTACAGCCCGTGGCCTCGCTGGCACATTGAATCAGCAATTAACGAGCATTGCTTGATAATTTTTGTTGACGTTTCGATTTGAAGATCACGATGATTTTTGCTAAATGTTCAGCAAAAAAACAAAGTTCCATTCAGTTTTGAAATGCCAAGTTAACCTGTTGATATTTCAGATATTTGGTGCACATGTGGCTCGTTGGTCGAGGGGTATGATTCTCACTTCGGGGTTAGCAATTAAGTAAATATGCGAGAGTTCCCGGGTTCAAATCCCGGACGAGCCCAAATTTTAGTAGAATGTTGTCTATGTTTCTCATACTGTCTTTATTTTGAAACAAGTAAACTAACTTGTTAATAGGAATGTAGTAAATAACTAAATTAATTGGGGAGATACGCATCTGTTGCGGTGTAGCGGCATTATTCAAGAAACGTATTGACTCATTTGACTATTACCCATGAATTCTATGACTAAAATCAGTGCACGCGGAATCATGGGGGAGATAAGCACGGATTGAAAAGCGCATAGAAAATCTCCAGCAGCGACCCCAATGGAGTGAGCTGTGAACAGAGTGAAGCTGTAACATCCTGAGACTGGTGAAGGAATTTGGTGAGAGTGGGAAATCTGCTCTCTGGGGAATTTTGGGGCCGACGGGTCTTGGAGCCTCTTGTTGGGGTGGAGTACTTGACGATCTGCAGCTGGTGGAGGGAGGCGATGGGGCGGTCCAGCAACATGCAGTTTGGAAGTGAAGCCTGGATATGATGAACGTGTGGATGAGCTTCTCGGTGGCCTGTGGTGAGAATAATAGTGCAGCCAGGCAATGTTACAAAGGTGCGGAAAGCGGAGAGTGTCATGGCACCGATGTGCCATATGTAGCAATGTTGATTGTCGAACAGGACAATGAATTGCCGTCTTGGCTCCGTGGGGTGCACACTCCATCCAAACAGATTGCATTGACTTTGATGGCGCCTACATTCACTTACACAGTATCTGCTCAACATATAGTCAAGCATTCTGAGACTTTCCCAGCATGAAGGGTGATTTTTATCTCCAAGTTATTATTGTTATTGTTTTTACTTATTCATGAAGGAGCAAAATGTATGAAATCAAAGGAACAATTCCGGCATTTACAGATCATTCCTTCAGGCGCAGCTGGATTTCTGGATTCAGTTTTGGCTACAACTTTTCAGGAAACACGATAAAATTTTCGAGAGTTCCGGGGAAGCTGCGCAAAAAATAAACGGGGGATGAGTGTCTTTGGTGTTGAAGAAATATTGAAAACGTTGGCTCTATTGTATTTGGAAAAGAGAAGGTTGATAAGGGACCTCATAGAGGAAAGTATATGAGGAATTTTGAAAGAATGAACAATGAGAGTCCATATGAATCATTGAATACTCTCTGACTTTGGGCCAAGGTTGTAAGGTTGTCACAAGAAGAGCGAAATAGAGAACATTTTGTTATCTCTGTTAAACACAGGAGCTTGGAAACACAAGCGACAATGATTTGAATATAGGCCTTACATAAATCCACGACCTTACCTATCCTTATCTCTGACATCCTTACCCCACAACAATCTGTTCGCTCCATCTGCTCAGCAAACTCTGGCCTGTTCCACATTCCACCGTCCGACCCGCCTTATCATTGGTCGCCGAGCTTTCAGCCTTTCTGCTCCCACGTTCCTATGGAACTCTCTCCCCCGTTCCCTTCGACGTGCTCCCTTCTTACCTCCTTCAAGAAGCGTTTCAAGACACTCCTCTTCGACCGAGGCTTCGGCCACCCTCTTATGTTCCCTGCACTCCACCATTTATGATGCCGAAACCCAGCTCTGGTCCAAATCCCGGATCTTCCAGCTGCTTGGGATGCACTCCAATTTGAGCGCTGTACAAATGTAATCAATTTTATTGTATCGTTTGACAATTTCCTTCTCTCCAAAAATTGACCGAATGTGTCAGCTAGGAGAGCAGCTATCCCTTATATATTGTGCAACATCCGTCGCATGCACAACAATAATAAAATGTGGAGAGCACAAATAAACTCATTTGTCAATCTAATTGATTGAATCTAACTCTCATTATTAAATAAGTTTTGCTGCACAGTGGATTTTGTGTTACGCAATAATATAAATCAAGGACAATGATACCTGAAACATATTGCTGACGTGTTTGAACGTATTTGTTCCACCATCTATCAGTAATGCGATGATCACATCATCTCACAATCTCCATGGAGTTTCCCAAACGCTACAAATATGTGACAGCATTACCTCAATGTTACAGAAGGGGCTGCTCTATCTTTGCAAAGGTTTCGCTGCTGTGAAAAATGCCTCGAAGTTCTAAAGAGTTGATAATACAAGTCATTTATTATCCGGTTCTTGCAGCAGTTGGAATTCCTGGTCAGTTTATTATTTCTGGTATTTACTAGTGGATTCTGTATCTCTGCGTTTAGAGCATTCCCCTCGCAAGCGACAGATGTTTGTTGATGCCCAGCAAGGCTACACGGTCGACAAGTTTCCTTACTCCACTTGCTCATCACTCTCGAGCTCTCCACATAGAGGAACAATTGTGTCCTCCCCAAATATCTATGTAATGCTGCTCAAATTCCCCTCCTCGCCATTGGCTCTTTCACACTGATTTACCTATCGCACTCGTTGAACGTCTCTCCTTTTCTGCACTATAATATACGAAGTTCACAATGTCACTGAAAAAGCCTAATGTACCCTTTTTAGCGGCTTAATTCTGTTATAAACACCTACCCATGAGAACGCGCAATCACCGTTTAATTTCACTTTATTCGTGTTTCGCAGATGTTTTTACTAACACAGTCGGCAGTATTTTACTTGACAGGCCAATTTCTNAAAAAATTATCTGTTTTGTCTGTCTTACAGTTAATTTACTGGCGATTGGGATCCTGTCCCGAGGAAAATGTGGACTGTCCAAATGTATCACCCGCTACCTGGTGGCCATGGCAGCGGCGGATCTGTCAGTCATTGTCTCTGAAGTAATCCTGAAACAAATCGGTGATATTTATTTCCATACCTCATTTTTGTTCTACACTCCTGTCTGCAGCTTCACTAATGTCATTTCTGCAGCCGCCGTGGACTCTGCTGTGTGGCTCACTGTGGCTTTCACCTTTGATCGCTTTGTGGCCATTTGTTGCCAGAAACTGAAACAAAAATACTGCACTGAGAGAACAGCGTCCGTGGTTATAGGAACTTTAATTGCGCTGCTCTGCTTAGAAAATATTCCCTTGTATTTTATATTCAAACCTTACGCTAGAATTCATCATTTGCCCTGGGGCTGCCTTGTCAAATCAGAGATTCGCTATCAGCCCGCGTGGATTATATTTTATTGGTTTGAACAGATTTTGGTCCCTTTGCTCCCATTCGTGTTGATTTTGCTGCTCAATGCTCTGACTGTCAGACACATTCTTGTGGCGAGTCGAGTCCGCGTCAGACTGCGGGTCTGCACCAGCAGTGCTGATCATCGCAATGATCCGCAAATGGCGAACAGGAAGAAATCCATCATTTTACTGTTCACGATATCACTCAGTTTTATATTGTTGTGGGTGACATCTGTTGCACATTATATACAGTACAGAGTTAAAAAGGTTTACAGGTCGAGAGGTCTCTATAACCCTTTGGCAATGTTTGAAGAAGCCGGTTTTATGCTTCAGCTGCTGAGTTCCTGCACAAACACAGCCATCTATGCTGTCACTCAGAACAAATTCAGAGAGCAGCTGAAGAATGCAGTTAAATATCCTTTCGCATTAATTAGTAAATGTTTTAAATAGTGAAAAGCGAGAAGACAAACTGGAGTTCACGTCACACAAGAAAAACACACTGTTAACCCATATATTTAAAACTGTATTTGTGAAAGGATTTATCCTTTAAATCGCTATTTATACAAATATGTGTATGTAATATTACGTTTCTGATATATGTCGCGTACTTCATCCCTTCAAGTTTGTCCTCCTTACGATGATCAGAAATTAATTGCAGTTTTAATTATTGCTGCATTTAAGTTGGCACAGTTCAGTTAGTTATTTATGCTTAAATTGAGAAAATTGAGTACCTGAGAAAATTATCTATTGTAACCCCGCTATTGTAACCCTGTTGATTGAACCATAGTGAAAATGTATGTATTATTCGGTATATTAAATAAACAAGCTATAGATCATAAAATAACAGTGACTTCAGTTCCTCTGATATCGGGTTCCGACGTTTTATCTATACTATTAAAGACGAAATGCTTGTCTGTGTGCCTGTCCGTCAAGAAAGCAGTAACCCATTGATGTAGAGACATTACTGATAGTTCATCAGGAAGGACTTGCATGTGCGTCTTCCTTCGGCATATTTATATTGGAGATTCTCCTGTTGTTGATGAGCTATATTTAAAATATACTTTAACAAAGCCGCAAAAAATGCCGTGTGGGTGATAGTCTGCATGAACATAGCGACAGAGGAAATCACACACTTCTCGAGACATATATCTATACTTGTAATGACGGAATGGCTTTCCCTGTATCTGTCCGACATTAACACAATAACCGATTGACGCAGAAACATGATTTATGCCGCACAGCTACTTTTGAATAAGCATAATTAGATGATCCTTCCTCGCCGCAAAGGGATGTCAACAGGGGTCGTTGATATCAGGTCAGTCAAACTCACAGTTGCCTCAATTTCCGCGGATTGAGTCATGGTCCTGAGTTTTTGTCCCTTTGCTACTTTTACTCACTTGAATGGAAAGGAAATCAAATATGTGCATGGGCTTTGTTGGGCACTGAAATTAATGAGACGGTTAAAAAAAAGAAAATATATCCACGTAGATAAAATTCTCAGAACTGCGGGCACAGAGAAATAAAGAGCACAGTTAAAGGCAGCGATGAAACTCACTTTGACAATTCTCGATGAAATACTGTGATATAAGTCGCGCTAGTCCGTTGCTCGATTAAAATTACTGTAGTGCATTATTTTCTTTAAGAAAAGATATGATTTCAAAAACAACTCAACAACATTAAAAACTTGTACTTACACAGCGCTCCGCATGCACGGTAGCGCCGAAGAGCGCTTGATAATGGTGGAGCTCGACCTCGGGCTGGGGCGAAGAGGCTCGTGACCGTAAGTTGAACAGGATGGCCCCGGAGCAGCTGGTGAGGACATTGTGAGGCTGAGTATGACAGCTGCTGGAAAACCTGGGTGCGATTTCCGGCAGGACAAAATAATTAGAAAGTTCCTTTACTTCTCACGCCTCTGTTTACAAAGGAGTAAGGAGGATCCCGGTGGTCAGTCGTTTGGTGGAGCAATTTACCGGTTGTAATATTCATTCAAACAAGAGAAGTAGTAGTAAATTGGTCGCTCCATCCACTACTGTTTGTGGCTCATTGCAGCACGCAATTGGTTGAAGCATTTCGCCCACAAAATGTACAGCAACTGAATTTACGTTGTATTCTATGAAGCGTTTTGCAACGACTCGAATTAGGGATAAGTTGCTGTTTCGAATGCAAGAGTAATTATTAATAATAATATTACTAACTGGGCATCGATATGGGGTTAGGAATTGAGGCGTTTTGGGAAGGAAACGATTACCAACAACACGGCCAAAAAGGTGTCTTGAGACTGATCGTGGACGAGGGGAATCAGATGATTTGTAGAATTAAGTTGCAGAAAGGTCTAAATCTCGCCCGCTGATGTTGGACTGGATAAAGCGGAGAAAAGAAAAAATCAAATGAAACAAGGCAAGTGGGTGGCCCAGGCCATGTGAGTCGAGGTATTTGCGTCGATTTTGACTGACGCCATTTAAATATGAGACGGGGATCCAGAACTCTCTACCATTTTGTTCAATTGTTAATCTCCAAGCTAAACAGAAAAGTCGGACAATGTATTAGTAATCTGCATATTTCACAAACAATTATTATTTTCACAAAGAATCTCCAGTCTAAATGTCAAACAGAGATCTGCCGTTTCTGCATGATTTGCAACAAACGTACAGAGAGTCTGGCAACGCAGCGAACTTACTTAAATCATTGAGCAGGTGTAACAAATAACACTGCACTGTCCAGTCGTCCAACTCGGCTCTAACGAATGGGGATCTTGCATGATACCAGGACCCAAGCACAGTAACATTTACTCGTTAGCCAATTTGAACACGCCATTTAATGCATCGATATTGGTATTGTAGTGTATTTATTGTAAAATATAGGCGTAACAAGTCACACAGAAAACATTCCCAAAAAAACGGTTCGTCCGATGCTATAACCGTTGGAAGACTTGCGCATTTATTAAGCTGCTAAGTCCAAAGAAAGTAGCAAATGAGTTTACTGAAGAGGTAGCTTTACTGTCTTTCTAATCCTGACCTGGTTATACAGGCCGGCAGTGTGGATACGGCCTCACTGTGTCTCGAACACTGGGCTGGGAGCTTGTACGAATGGTGCAGAGAGAGTTTTATCCTGCCGTGGTCAGGTGAATGCATCATGTAGGATGTCCTGGATTTGTATTCACCCAACAGATTATGAGCGATTCAGGCAGAGTTCTGTCTAATAAATCATTTAACAATTAGAATAGTTGGAAAACACAAAGTTTTTTTATGATTCTCTGTGAATTTAATCTACATAACCATGTAAATACATGTCTAAGTACACAGAAACGTAGGTAACTATTGGGAACGAAATCAACAACCGGCCCTGTAGTACAAAGAGCTAACTTGTTGACAAGGACACAGACCAAACTTGTAATGTCCCCAACCTGAGAATTTTGGAGAACAGTGACTGAAGTCATGTCCATATCTGATGGAGTGGATGTACGAAGGATGAATAGAAGGCTGGAGCTAGGCGAGCGGATGCAGTGAGTGGTGGAGTTTGATGTTAAGCAAATTGGATACGTAGGGTGTGGCAAGGGCATGAAGTGACAACCAGCTTTGCCTTTTGTAAAACACAGCAGAAGTTCCAAGGATTTTCATTTTCGGGTATTCAGCAAGGCACCGCTGGGCTTTGAAACCAGAAACTCCTGTTTTCGAGACAGATGGGTTGCCAACTAATCCACGGCGCCGATGTAACATGTCAGTGTTTTTCATTGAACAACCAGATAAATGTTTATTTGTTTCGCTCACAAGTTTGGCGTCTGATTCCTTTTCCTGTCTCTGTGTTGACATTGTCCCACTGCTCAACTCCCTATGTGCAGTTTTGCTGCAGCCCCTGCTGCGAGTTGCTATCTCATACCCAAAATGCACATATTCCTGTCCCCAGTTATGCATTTTTCCCATAAGTGTCTCATCATCAAGCAGCCTCCCCGCTTCCTTTCACCCCTGGGCATTCCACAGGCTCACTCTGTCCCAGACTGGGAATTCTACGTTTGGTTAACCGTGGCACATACTGACTGGTGTATGGCAGACAAGTTTCTGACTGCCTTTGCCGTCATTCCCAGTCCAATAAACACGATTTCCAGCCTTTGGGAAGATACTTCTCTTCGCTTACCTGACACTCAAACTGCTCCCCCTTCAGCCAACAAACTGTTTGTAGCTGTAAAATGTCCGCTCCTTCTCCAACAAAATCCTTACATTCCGAGACCAGATCGTCGACAAACTCATGTCATTGGGTTGACCAATCACCGCAGATTCTGTGATACCCCACTCTTATTTCGGTTTATAGAGGTCTTAGTCAGAAGTTATCTTGAATACTGCGAACAGTACTGGACACCGGGACATAATTTGGCTACCAAGCCCGAAAGATGACAGAAAGCAGAGGAAGGAGTTTGACTCACAGTGTTTCCAGAATTATTGGTGAGCAATGATTAAACAAAGGTAAAAAATCATCAGATAAACTGGGGATGTTTGTATTGGGAGAAAACAACAACTCGGAGCGGGCTTCGTTGGGTTGGATCAAATGTTCAATGGAGTTGAAAACGTAAAACCAGATTAGTGTTTTTGGATTAGTATTTAACGATGCAGCAACATATGAACCACTTAATTTGGTCACTGAGTGCACTATTGTTGGTGAGATAGTGCTAAGTGCAATCGGCTGCCACTTTTCGACCAAAAATATATTGTCAATTCTGTGACGCGCTTTCGAACGTCCCAAAGACGTGGTGAAGCACTATATGAAATGCAAGGATTACTAAAATATATCGTAATATGACATATTAACCCAAACTAACCTTGTGACCTTGGACATTCCGAAGCATTGTTCAAAACACGCTTGAAGGACGACATTCGGGGCTCCCCCAAGATCTGTGATGAATGCCTTAAAAGAAGCTCTCCTAACCTGAAAGGGGCGCGCAGCAGTTTATTTTTTGTCAGTATAAATTGGCTGCAGAGTCCCCCCAATGAGCGACCAGGAGTTAAAAGGAGTTTTATTAGAAAACAAGATTTGTGCAATTTTTTTAAAACGGGCAGATACACGTAATTTTACAACCTCCGAAATATCTCAGTTGGGATACAGTTAGACTCAAAAACTAGATGTCACAGCCTAATTATATCCTTTTTAGACTGGCCGTTTGGGAGAACTTACATTGCGACGCTTCTACTGAGTTCAGTTTCAACCACACAAGCACAATTCATCATTTCCAATGACTTGAAGATCGTGATGAATTTTGATAAATGTGCAGCAAATCAACAAAGATCCATTGAGTTTTATATTGCCAAGTCTTTCTGTTGAAATTCCGGTCATTTGGTGCACAAAGTGGCTCGTTGGTCAAGAGCTTTGTTTCTCGCTTTTGGCTTAGTAAATGAATACATTTGCGAGACGTCCCGTTTTCAAATCCCGGATGAGCCCAAATTTCAGATGAGTGTTGTCCGTGTTTCCAACTCTGAGAGTATTTTGATGCAAACAAACTATCTTGGGAAAATCAACGCAGTAAGTAATTCAATAGTGGAAATAAGCATCCGTTGCAGCGCCAGTGGTTCAGAGATATTATACAAGATTTCTGTTGTTGAGAGACATGTTTGATTCTTGGTGAATGATTCAATTTTCCTCAGTCCCTGCCCTGCCCTTCGGTTGAATATTATTATTGTATCTGGAGAATGAGAATATTCCTGGCAGCAGCCATCATGAATTTTCAAAACCAATGTAAAGCTGACCAAACTTAGCGAATTAATTGGGAAGCTCAAAATCAAGCAAGTGAAATGTTATAGATGTAAAGCACTTATGTTTCCAGATGGGCTTTGACAAAATGCCACATGAATGAGAGGATACTGCCTAAAATCGGTGCTCGTGGAATCATGGCTGAAAAGATCGCGTATTAAAGCAGCAGCAAAGAGCCCATTGGAAGCAGTTGTGAACAGAATGAAGTTGGAGAGGAGGAATCAGTCATACCACCCATGGGCAGTATGAAGGTTTACGTAGGAAACCATCATAGAGAGGTACCGATACGATGACCACCATGTGTTGTTCAAGATGAACAGAGGCGGAGAGACAGCCGCCCACGTTGGAGGGATCAGCAGCCGCCGGAACCTCAAGGTCTGGTAATTCAGTTAACTAGAATATGACTAGTGCTGTCTTAGCTTGCATCCATTTACAGGCCATCTTGTTTTTTTTAATAAATGTGGAAACATTTGTCACGTTTCTTTGGAGCTTCTTTTTTTGTCTCATTAGGGATGCAATTTATGTGAAAGTTGCTGTATCAAATCCAGTGATTATTATTAACTGACAGAAAAATAAAATAATAAGAAAATTAAGAGAATATTTTATTAGCAATATTGACACCTAGTTTTGATTCATACAGATAACGGAGCAGATCATCCACGACTCTGCCGCCCGTATTCTCTCCAACAAATGGTTCCACCAGCCTATGACCTCCATCTTCGCTATCCTCACCTGGCTTCCAATCAGTCAGAGTATACAGTTCAAGATCCTTTTCCTAAGCTTCAGAGCCCTCCATAGCCTTCCTCCTTCCTATATCTGTGACCTGCTATCTCAACCCAACCTGCCCTCTCTCTCTCTGCTCAGCGGGCTGCGACATAATTCACGTTCACTGATTTGCACGCCCCACCATTGGCCGGCATTCATCTTCTCTGACCATATCTTCTATAATTCGATCCCACAGTCCCTTCTTCTCGCACCTCCCGCGCCGCCTTCAAGACCTGTCATAAGATCCTTCTCTTCGACCAAGCCTTCAGACACACTTTTGCTGCTGCCCTCCCCGCCCTGCACCCCTTCTGATCCCAACCAAAAGCTAGGGTGCGGATCTTTGACTGTCCAGTGCCTTATGTCGTTCTCCTAATGTGAAAGGCGCTTTACAAACAAAATTTTTTGTTGTTTCTTTCAACTGCGTATTTTATTTTCTCACACAGATTAATCGAAATCTTCGTTCACCAGAAGCTCCTGCTGATTAATTCTGAAATACAAATCAGTCGAGCAACAATAACATTGCTTCCAAAAGCTTATTCAGGACACCAAAAAAAAATTATTGGTGATATGTCTTCACATCAGAGCTCGTCGCATATGCTTCGCAGAGCCAAAATTGCAGTTAAAACAAGCTACATTCCACCAAAAGCCCACAGAGCTTGGATTACAAAACCGGCAACCATCCCATCGGTTCAACAGAAACAGATCAAGTTACTTTGCACTTGAAGTTAACCTTGGACATCAGTTTTGGTAGGACTTCCCAAAAAAACTTCCGAGTGCAGTGTTTTTCCTACCCGTGTATGTTTTCACGACAGAATTGGCGATTGCTTCTGTACCAATTCAACATACATTTAAACGCAAAGCAACAAGAACCAAAAATCTGTGATGTTGCAGGATGACTGGCATCAAAGGCACCGCTGGGATTTGAACCCAGGATCTCCTGTTTACAAGACAGGCGCTTTGCCATCTAAGCCACGGCGCCATAGCTTCATTTCCAATTATTTTATTTAAGTCCAGGTGAATGTTCAATTTTTTTATATTTGTCAGTACTGCTCATCCTCACATTCTGTCTTCAAGGTCCAAGTTGGAGCAGTTTATTGGCTGCTGGTTTGAGACTGGGAGTCGGAGTCAGCTTGGATTTGTTGATTAATCTTTCCATGGTCGCTATTATATAAAAAAGTTTCTTTACTCAGTTGATGTCATGACAAAGAAGGAACGGCTCGATGTGCTTGTTGTTTTACGATTGCCTTACATTTTGTTACGTATTAATAAAACTAAATCAGTGGAGCTCACAACATTTCTGAAATATTGAAAGTGAAGTTCGATTCACAAAGGCAACTGGAGTTCACTATTCTGCTGAAACAAAGCTTGTGGCCATACGATGATCCAACCCACGACCTTGTCCTTATTAGCACCGAACTCTAACTAACTGAGCTAACCGGCCCCAGTTACTAATCACATGATTGTTATTGATAATAAGTTTTGTCAAGTTGCCAGATAAATGAGGTCCCTAATATCTCTGCTGCTGTCCGCCTCCTACCGTGAGTGCTATTATTCTGAAAGTATGACTGTTTTTGTGCCTGTTTATACTCTCTACAATGTCACAGAGACAGAATATATCACAGTAGTTATTCATTGATCAATTATTGTTCACAGATGTTCTGACCGTTTTGGTGCTGACACAGCCGCCGACCCTAAGCGGGAACACCGGCCAGGCCCTGAGACTGACCTGTGAACACAATGGGTTTTATCTCAGCAGCAGCCACATGGCCTGGTACCGGCAGGTTTCCCGGAAGCAGCGGGAAAGGCTCGTCGGATATTCCGCCTCATCCGTCAAGTCATTCTGGTCCGGGATGGAAAACCGTGTCACTGTCATCAGGGAGGATTCCAACATCATCTTCGATCTGATCATCAAATGCCCGAGAGTGTAGGACACCGCCACCTGTTACTGTGCAACAGGATCATAGTGAGAGGAAAAGTGGCTGAACTCCTACAAATAGACAAAGGAAGGAATGGCAGCCCCTCACACCCTAAACTTACTGATGGACTTCCATGGTGTCAACGCTGCGTCTGTAGCCAAGTTAAATGAAAGCTCAAGATGGATTTATTCTCAGATTAAACGGACAGAGTGAACCGTGGTTTGATTGGAGTGAATGAGCTGCTTATTTGTGCTGTAATATTCTGTGATTTCAGATGGTCAGTGGCACTTTGTGTTGTGGCGGGAAGGACTGCGATTGGAGACTGACGATGTGACGGTTCACATCCATCATCTTGTCACAAGCTGCTCGAAATGATTGCTTTCTGTTTCTGTGGTTATGAGAAAATTGTTAAACAAACTCTATGTCACTCCAGAGGAGAATAATCAATTTCAGTGAATTTTGGCTGCCAATGTTGTGCAGATATTGGAGTGTCAATATTTGTATAGCGCTGTATCACTGTCTAAACAACAAGCCACAATGGTACACACAGCCATCCCCTCATAGAAAAGCACCAGCCAGAGAGAATGGTAACTCCTGTGATCACTGCAACATCCATAGCACCAAAATAAATGTTACTGGAAATGGATTATTCTGAGAAATAACCTGGTGCTCAACAGATTATTTCAGATTAATTTAGATTACAGGGTATTACTAAACGAGATTGTGGTCTTGCGATCTGTCCGAACCTTAAAAGAAAGCATCTGATGCACGTAAGAATTTCATGTAACTCAAAAAGCTCTTACAAGAGGATCTGAAATGAGGTCCAGTCATTGCCTGAAATTCCAGGATCCTTTTGAGAGAGGGTTTACTGTGAAAACTTTAAGAGATTGATTGCATTACAAGGCGTGGGGAATGGTTTGTCAGGCTGTTTGACAAAGGTTTCAATCATCTTTCCTCACTCCACCACCGAGTGGATCACGCACTCAGCTCCAGTCGATGTAACGAACATAATCCAGCCAATACGGACCCGTTACATCTGGTATAGTACTTACGTTATCAGCTTATTTCAAGGTTAATATTTGCACTCAAGATTTCGTAGAATTTTTTAAAGCAGTCATTGCTAACAGTTCAGAAGTGGAGAAGCCACCGATTACCAACATCAAAAAGTTGTGGCCAGTCACAAACAAATCATTAGTTTTCATAGAGAATGAAGAAAATAAGAGAGAGATTAGCCTTTTCCAAAACATCTATCGCTATTCACTATCCACATTCTTAATTTGTTATCCCCACATTTAACCAATCTTGAATATTACAGCCGGTTATACAGAGACCAGTCCTGTTATACAGAGACTAGGCCTGTTATAGAGAGACCAGGTCTGTTATACAGTGACCAGTCCTGTTATAAGGAATTCATGGAGCCCGGATAGCTCAGTCGGTAGAGCATCAGACTTTTAAAATATCCAATTAGAATGCAATCTGAGGGTCCAGGGTTCAAGTCCCTGTTCGGGCGTTACTTTTCTTTGATTTTGGTCGGGGGTTGAAGGGAGTACATAAAAATGTTTATTCACCCGTTCCCTTACATCAAGCACACGACATTTTAATATGAGATAAATATCGCATTTTTTATAGGAAATTTCCTTATTTTCTTCTTTCCAAGATAAATGTGAGCATGGCGACATCCAACTAAATGTTATCAGAATCAAAACATGATCATTTAATGCAGATACACATCAGTGAAAATTGTCTATCGTGGAGTAAAATCCAGATTTACTCCACATTTTAACTGCTTTATTTGAACGGTCTGTTTCAAGCTCGTCAGCTTCACATGCTTTCAAGACCCAACACCACCCTATCTTTCTGATTTTCTGATTGCCACGTCTCTGCCCGTCTCCAGCACTGAGCTAACACTGACCGTCCATGCATGTCTTTGCCCACTTCCTCCACTGAGCTAACACTTACCTTCCTTGGGTTTCACTGCCCATCTCCTGCACTGAGCTAACACTGACCTTCACTTTGTGTCTGTCCTCCCCTCCTGCACTGAGCTAACACTGACCTTCTGTGTGAAACCAGACCTTTCAGTGTCACTGGCGGTGTTGACTTTCGGTCACAAGACACCAGTCTATGGAAAACTACCTCGGTTACTCTACCTCAATCACTCTCTATCTGTCTCCTATCTCTACTGTAATACCAAATCGCCCTCTTTTCGTAGAGTCACCTCCGATATCCCTATCCTTGGAGTTTCAGGTTTAACCATTTCAATCTGTATTGTCATGTGTGACATGCAAGTTGTTGTTGTTGAATGATAAAAATAAATTGTCCACATATGACTGTGATTACCAAACTATGAAGTGATATTCATGCTAATTGGAGAATATGTTGAGAACAATTGTAGCTTCGCCTTGTTGCATCTTTCACTTCAATGAATTCGATTCTGCAATGAATCGAGAAGATGAGGTCAAACGGGAACGAACTCTTCACATGTTTATATCACATCAAAACTGCAGCAGCAACGGAATTCAGTAAATCAGCTGAAAGAAGGCTTTATGTTTTCTTGTTGCCTGAAATCTTTATCTGTTTCCAGCTTCACAAAATAGCAATTATTTTCATATGGTCTGGATGTTATCCGACACCAACCAATTGTATTGAAAGATTGGGTGCTCGTTGATACTCAAGAAAGATTTATTGTCATAAAATTTAAATAAATATTCCCTCCAGGCTGGAACCTGGGACCTTTGGTGTGTGAGGCGAACGTGATAAACCGCAACACTACGGAAAATTCTGTGAATTCGTTACTGTTGAGAAATTAATAAAACTCAAATACTTTTTCGCCTGACTTTCGGATCTTTCACAAAACTGCTGAAATTCAGGTTGTGATGTAACAGTTGAATCAAAGTTGGATCTTCCGAATACACGTCGGAAAAGTGGTTCATAAACTCACAAAGAGGACACACGAAGAGCTCAAGTTCTTGCAGCTTTGAAGCGAGTGACCGGCTTGTCGGAAAATTTTCAAATCGAAGGCAGCTGATCCTACAAACAAGTTTAATTTCTAATAATTGATTTGAAAAACGTTGCAATAGGGCAGTCAGTAAAAGAAACACCAAAGAGCTTTATTTGAATATCATTTTAACACTGCTTGAAACTATTGATTAGCTTGCTAATGTTTGTGCTGTTTTACTCCACAAAGTTGAACAGATTGGCTGATTTTGAACGTGAGCCTACGCCATGGCAGGAAAAACGATTAACATTAGCAGTGAACTGCGATGATCCGTAAGTTTTACAGACACGGGCGAACCTGGCATATTGTGGCCGAGCGGTCTGAGGCGCGGGAGTTAAGCTCCAGTCTCTTTGGGGACGTGAGTTCGATTCCCACCGCTATCAAATGCTCATGATCGTGTCCATCGTGTACATCGATAGCGTCAGTTGTGTTTTCTGAAAACAAACGTCTGTGCGCTGAAGGTACCAAGGTGACTCCATCTTCCAATATTTAACCAGCATCGAACGTTTTTTTATCCGCGAGGCCATACCCTGAGAATGTGATAGTATCAATGAACTTTCATTTCTTTCACTTCACTTTTATCGGCAGGAGGTAAATATCCTCTCACAAAATATTTGTCCTTCATTTCCGAATGCATGCGGAAGAAAGCAAATAGAAAGTCGTTGAATTTAACAGAAAAAGTAAAACGAATTCCGATTCAGTAGTGAACCAACTCAGGAATACTTTGGAATATTTTCCAAAATACACCAGAAACGTTCAACAAATTCAATTTCGCAATGTTTATTTGTAAAGCTTTGCGGTTCAACGTGAATAAAATAACTGATGTTTATCTACGATCACATAACTGTTATACCTATAACGAAGTTTCAAATTATTCCACAAGAAACGTTGTTCCTCAATTAGATGCTGTGTTCCATATCAAGATTTAAAGTCATTTGTACATGATTTAAATGCCTTTTGCTGGAGAACAAGATGCCTGTTCAGCAAACAATTACGTGCTACACAGTGGTTAATATTTTCTTCTATTTGCTTTCAGATTTCACCGAGAATAACGTACTTTCAGGTGTTGTGACTTCATATCAAACAAGAGCTTGTCTGTGACAGCAATTATGTGAATACCATCTGTATTTTTCGTGGAAAAAGATGTATTCAAGAGTCTCTGTGGCGCAATTGGTTAGCGCGTTCGGCTGTTAACCGAAAGGTTGGTGGTTCAAGCCCACCCAGGGACGGACATCCTATAGAAAAATATTTTCTTCTTCAATTCATTCCTCGCGCTAGAAATAACATAATGAACAACTTACTAATTGTTTTATGCTTTTGTTTTCCTTCAGTCACAATTTTCTGTGCTTTTCAACCTGCATATTGCTGGAAGATTTTAATTTCGTTTACAAACCACACTTCGCAGGATATTTTGGATTTCCTTGCACGGCACAAAGAATTTGACCTCGGCATTTTCACGTTACTTGACTCCAATTAGTGTCTCAAGATTCCTCCAGGGCTGTTATATGGTTACGCACCTTCCTGAAGTCATATGATCGGTTATATCAGTTACACTAGGGACCTCCTCGATTAAAACTACCAGCAAACTCAGCCGTCGAGATGCTAACAGGCTGGAGCTCACCCACCAGTTCGGTTAGAAATTCAGGTAAGAATCAAATAAACCAGAAATCATAGATCGACACTCATTGGCATATTCTGTACAAGTGGTGTGTGCACAGAATGCACAAACGTGGTTGTTTAATTGTATTTATGGGATGAAGGGTAATCCCAAATTATGGATTGATATTTCCTGCTACGAAAGCCACTTTTTCTCGGCTGTAAACCTCGTTATAACACAAAGCATTCTGCGGTACAAGAGTGAAAGTGAACACATCCAAAGCAGCAGCGAACAACAAGTTATTTCTCCAAACTTCACTGCACATTGTTTCGTGTAATTGAGAGCATCCGCGGTGTATGTAGATACAAATGTACAGCCGTGATCGTATAGTGGTTTGTTCTTTGCGTTGTGGCCGCAGTAACTTCGCTTCGAATCCGAGTCACGGCAATCGCCATGGCCTTTCTGTTTGACACATATTTAAATGTATTAACGTTATCTCAGTGCAGAATGAATGCGCAATTGAAATACCCCGCTGTTTGCATTAAACAAATTATAATAAAAATAATAATCTTTGCGTGTAATTTAGCTCTCTCTCACATCTTCGAGACGTCTCCAAGTTCTTTGCCGAATGCACATTGTGGGCGAAAATAACCAACGCCAAATCATCAATTCTAATCGAATGTGTAAATATTATACCACGTCTGATCAAATTATAGCTGTCTCCTGAATTGATAAACACAGTTGTGTTTTAGTTTCAACATCTCAGCCACTCGACTATCATAAATCTTCACAGAAAGATCATGGTAAACTTTTTGCACAACTTCCTGACAATTCGTGTTCTGAGTTATTTTAATTTCAAGGCCATTCATGGCTTGCCCCCTCCTACCTCTCTGAACTATTGATTTCCTATCAACCTGCCCTCTCCCTCCGTTAAGCGTGCTGCGGTCTGCTCCATATCCCCCGCCCGACCCGCCCTAAGATCGGTGGCCGGGCTTTTTTTAAGTGAGTGTGTGTGAGTGTGTAAGTGTGTGTGTGTGAGAGTGTGTGAGTGTGTGTGTTTGTGAGTGTGTGAGAGTGTGTGTGTGTGTGGTGCAAGTGTGTGAGTGTGTGTGTGAGTGTGTAAGTGTGTGTGTGAGAGAGTGTGTGTGTGTGAGTGTGTGAGTGTGTGTGTGGGTGTGAGTGTGTGAGTGTAAGTGTGTGTGAGTGTGTAAGTGTGTGTGAGTGTGTAAGTGTGTGTGTGTCTGTGTGTGGGTGTGAGTGAGTATCTGTGTGTCTATGTGTAAGTGTGTGTGAGACTGTGAGTGTGTAAGTGTGTGTGTCTGTGTGTGGGTGTGAGTGTGTGTGGGTGTGAGTGTGTGTGTGAGTGTCTGTGTGCTTGTGCGTGAGTCTGTGAGTGTGTAAGTGTGTGTGGGTGTGAGTGTGTGTGTGAGTGTCTGTGTGTCTGTGTGTAGGTGTGTGTGAGTGTGTAAGTGTGTGTGTGTGTGTGAGTGTGTGAGTGTGTGTGTGTGAGACCTGAGTTCAATTCCAGGCAGAGGGCGAAACCTTGGGCAAGTTTCTTTACTCCACATAGAGCCCAATAATAATCCCTCCAAAACAAAACAATAATAAATTGGTCATTATCAATCCATGACTGTTTGTGGGACACTGCTGTGCGCAATTGGCTGCCGCGCTCGCCCACAAATATACAGTGAATTCACTTTACAGTGTGTTCTGTGAAGCGCTTTGAGACGTCCACCCGACGTGAAAAGCGCTATATCAAATGCAAGGATTATTATTATTATTATTATTATTTGTTCAATCGTGCATTTGGTCGTACTCCCATCTCTCCGCCTTCCCTCAAACCTACACCATCCCTCCCCTATGCTCCGGCTCCGACACCTGACGTTCAATTTTTGGGATGTCCTCCCAACGTAAAAGGCGCCCTATCATTTAAATGTTGTCCTTTTTGTGTTCTTAATTTCTCCAAAGAATCATCACCATCTCAAAACACAAAAACATAGTATTCAGGTAGGTAAATATAACGGCTGCTATTTATTACATTTGACAACAGTTGATAGCTCTAATGTTCACAGCAAGCTAGAAGTTTCAACGTGGACTTGTTTTTAAAATAATTTCAGCGTTTTGCTTTTAAACTGAGGACACAGCAGAAAACACAGCAGTGGTGTAATATTGCTCTTAATTGAGATAATCCCTCCAAAATCAAAACAAGAAAAACAAGTCATTTTCAATCCACGACTGTTGTGGTACACTGCTGTGCGCAATTGGCTGCCGCGTTTCGCCCACAAAAATGTGCAGCCAATTCAGTTTACTGTATATCCTGTGAAGCGCTTTGACAAGTCGAGAAGACGTGAAAAAGCGCTATATAAAATGCAAGGTTTATTATTATTATTATTATAGGGACAACTTTAAAATGAGCAGATAAGACTGTCCGCTTCTATGCTTTTGATGTGATTCTGAATCAACAGCATTGACCTCGACGTGATTTGAACACTCAGCCTTCTGATCTGCAGCAAGACACGCTACCGTTGCGCCACGAGGTCCACAGCTTCAATCACACAACAGGCTGGGTTGCAGAGACGGAAAAGGGAGCAGAACAAAACTTATTATTTTAAGCCTAACCCTTACAATAAATGATAGAGGAATCGTAAAATTAGTAAATTTAAATGTATGTATTGGAGATGCAGTTAGCTATCCCTGGACTCATATTTGCTGCTAACAACAACTTCCATTTGCATTTCGTTTAACATTCGGGAAGCTGACTATGTTGTTCTATAAAATAATCATAACAGTGACAATAATTGCATTTGATACAGCGCCTTGTGACGCAGTTAATGTGTCTCAAAGCGCTTCACGGAACATACCACAACGCGAATTATAGTTCGCCATCCCTCAGCGGAAAGAGCCAAATTTCTCGTCCGTGCCTTCAAGACTCTCCGCGGCCTTGACCTCTCCCAACCTCTGCGATCTGATCACTCCAGATCAACCTATCAGCTCGCTCTGCTCAGCAGGTTCTGACCTGCTCTTCGTCCCCCCTCCTCAACCATCGACGGCTGTACCTTCAGCCTCTCAGGCCCCATCTTATGGAACTCCACTCCACATAGCCTTTGCCTCGACCCCTCTCTTGACTCCTTCAAGAGCCGTCTCAAAACCCCTTTCTTCTATCGAGCCTTTGGCGACACATTCTTCCCTCCTCGCTCCCCGACCCCATCACAAAGTTGGTGTCCAAATCCCTGATTGTTCTGCTGTTTGGGACATCCACGTGAAGCGCTATTTAAATATGATTATGATTCGTTTTCTGTTGTATCGATTTGTCTGTACATTGTGTGGGCGAAATGCGGCAACGAATCTTATGTTACATACAATCATTATCGTTTACAAGAATGTTCCTTGATGGTGCTGAGGATTCGACGGTTTAACCGCCACGGTCCAACTTCGATTGAGGAGAATTACTAATTCTTTGGAGGAATATAATATTAGTACGAAATCAAAAACTTTGAAAAAAAATTCAAAAGCGACATTCCAGCATAAGTATCTCACACCAAACTTGAAGGCGCCGGGGATTGAACCCGGAACCTCATACATGCGAAGCATGAGCTCTACTTCTGAGCTACATCCCCACATAATTCCCACTTTTGATTTTTGTGAAGAGTGTACGTGTGTAGAGTGACTTCGCGACCGGAGGCCCTCCCAATTCTCTTTGTGATTGAAAACTCGAACAGATATCCGACAGTATTTCAACTTTTAATGTTGAAATTATCAGATTATATTCAGACACATGCTTTGATTTTTTATAGTTATTGAAGCTTTGTTGGGATTTGAGATGAGCCCTCTTCATTAATCATCAATGAAAGGTCGACAACCAGCATCTTCCAGTGCAGAGACAGAGACTTCTTGACAGGGAAACAAGCCACACTTATAATGTGCCCAATTATCATTTTCCGTTTTAGCCAGGAGCGTCGCAAAGTAAAATACAATGTGGGAAAGTTTTTTTTCATCATTTGGTGCGGTGGATTTTTTCCAAGCTATCCCAGAATCTATAGTTTAATTTTTACAAAAGCAATATGCATTTATTTAGCACACTTCGCGGGTGTCAGCGGCCCAGAGTGCTTAACAGTGGTGGACGCTGACCCCGAACCAGAGAAGAGGAAGCAGGGGAGGTGAACATTTAATAAGATGAAAAAGGAAGGTTTCTCGGCGCCATTTGAAAATGGAAGCGACAAAGCGGAGGGATTGAGGAAAATTGTTCCCGAATTGGCCACTTGATTCTTCTCCATGTCCCTCGTTGAACCCTGCCCCACTGTTCAACTCGGCTGAATCCCCTTATCCGAGTTGTTACCTCATTCAACATTCCTGTCGCATGCGCAAAAAAGTCTACTCCCTCAACGGCCTCCCCGCCTCCTTTCACTCCTGGACCGTCCCAAATTCACTCCCTTCCTGCATGTGAATTCTCAGCCAGGTTCATGGTTGTCCAACAGCTACCGTCCTGACTGCCTAATCACCCATTTCCTAACCAAGGCCCACGCTTTGCAACAAGAGGGAAGAAACTCCGTATTGTTCTTCCTTCATTCCAAATCCTCAACCTTCATCCAGCAAACGGTTTTTCCCTGCAAAATATTCGCTTTCTCTACAACAAAGTGCTCACATTCCAAGATTGATCGTCGACAAATATATGTCAGTAGGTTGACCATCTTTGCCAATTCTCTGATTCCCGCTTCTCCTATCTCGGTTTATATTGATCTGGTCATAAGGTACCGTGAATACTACAATGGAGTAGTCCATGAAAGCCGAAATAGCTCAGTTGGGGAGAGCGTTAGACTGAAGATCTGAAGGTTTCCTATTCAATCCCGGCTTTCGCAGCTTTTTGCCCGTTTCGTGATTCATGCCAAGTACATAATTTTCGTCAATTGTAAATATTTATCTTCACCGAGAGGAGCAAACGTTCAGCGTGCTAACAACGCAAACAACTAATTAATCGTTGAATTGCATAGAGCACGTCCGAGAGCTTTACAAAATACATTGTAATATGCCGGGAATATTTTTGTGGGAGAATTGGACAAACAATTTTCGCACAACAATATTCCACCAACAGCACTAATGTCGATCTGACTAGACAGCCGTAGCCTCAGTTTATGTTCTCTTTGTTAACTCAGCCAATTCAGAAAACCTGTAGCATTGCAGTAGACTGCAAGGTGCATCCCCATGTCAACAATTACAACAGCAAAACCATTTGAAGATTAAGAAATTGCCGAAGTCTCTTTTCCAAAATATGGAGATACTGCTTTCAAAAACACAGCAGAAGAGGCATCGCTGGGATTTGAATCCAGGAGTTCCTGTTTACAAGACAGCTGTTTTCACCAAATAAGCCAGAGTGCCGTAGATAACCGAGCTGTAATTTTCTGTTCAGGAAATCAAAATGTCATCTGAATGTTATCAATAATAACAATTGCTTTAGAAGTACCAATTTCCCCATTAGCTGGAAATCTGAGAAAGATTCCAAGCGTTAACTTTATAGCGATTTGAAAGTGTATTTTGGGAGAGAATGTTTCTTTGAATGTGTACTCAACTGCTATATCAATTGGAACATTGCAATTCACAAAAAAGACGAGCTCATCCCGACCCGCAATAACATATCGGAGCCTTTCAATGGATACACAGAAATACAGAGTCACAGTAGTCTGTGATTTTCAATTAATTGGTTGCTTTGCTGGTGGCCTGCAATATTTGTTCAGTGAAAGTGAATATGATCAGTCACTGAAGATACAAACAAAGGAACCTATAATACAAATAGAAGCAATTGCAATACGGTAATCGATTGACCATCTTGCCTTGATCCCTGTTGGTTTTATGATCAGGATTCAGCTCAAATTCCACTGCCATCAAAGTTCTTTGGCAGGTGAGGGGAAAAAATAACTTGATTAGATTAAAAGCACAGAGTCTGTTGTCAATGTCATTTCGGTATTTCGTCACACTTGCATTATCTCACAGAGAAATTAATTGTTCTGCAAGACTGAAACATTATAACTCCAAGAACTTTATAATTTTAAACAACTTTAGTCACTGTACTCGAAAGGACACCATTGTAATAACTTTGATTTGTCTTCAGGGACGTTGTCCGACGTGAGGGGCGCTATATCAATGCAAATTTTATTGTTTTGTTGCACACAAGAGATGTCGAACTCCAGGTCACTGGATGTGGAGTTAATTTTCGTTCCAGAAAATGAAAATGGTAGCAATGCTTCTGTTGATGATTTATAGTGCCCACCAAACCCAACCATAACAAGAACAAAATTAAATATATGTAGCGCCTTTTAACGTTGAGGCGACGTCCCACGTAACTGGACCTTATGTGTTTCGGACCTGAGCTGGGGATCGGTATTGGGGAGGTTGGAAGATGGGGGCTGAGCCGCGTTACATTTATTCAAAATGAGCAAAAATCGAGTTTAAGAAATTGAAACTCGCACTTCCCTATAATTAACCTAAACTGGTAATTATTGTTGTTATTTTTGAAATCCAAAGTGAAATGATCAACTAAAGTATATACTAAAGCAGCTCTAGTGGCGCAATAGGTTAGAGCGCGGTACTTATATGACAGTACTTCCTCGAGAAATGCCGAGGTTGTGAGTTCGAATCTCACCTAGAGCAGCATTTTTCATTGGTTTAGTCAAGTCAGTTGCATGGGTGGATAACAGGGGAGGTCACGGAGTAACGTTTTTTTTGTTGTGATTCACCCTCTGTCAGTTCGGTGCTTTACCAAACCTCAATAAACGCTCCGAGAAGCCGCTCAGTAAGAATTCGAAATAAATATAAGATAAATGTTGGATCAACTTTGGTTTCAAGTGAAAAAATCCTGCAACAGAGATATTGCATGTTAAGGCCGGAGGATATCGAATCTCAGGCAACATGAGAGTTCCTTCGAGTGAGCTGCACTGACAGTCTTATGGTTCATTGCCCATAATACCCGCTAGAAAACGAACCGTCTCTTTGTCATGGTGCAAAGAAAATGTTGATACGTGGTATGAGTTGATTAACCGTGGCCTCGCTGGCACATTGAATAAGCAATTAACGAGGACTGTTTGATCATTTTTGTTGACGATTCGGTTTGAAGATCACGATGATTTTTGTTAAATGTTCAGCAAATCAATAAAGTTCCATTAAACTTTGTATTGCTAAGTTCTCTTTTGGAAATTTCAGTTATTCGGAGCACAAATGGCTCGTTGGTAACAGTGTCTGAGCTTAAGGCGAAGCTCGTGTCATTGCAGTGGATACTGTAAACTGAAGCCTCTATCGATCGTAAGTTTTACTAATGCAAATTGTTGTTATTGCTTCCAAATCCAGCACTCACTCGCTCACATATCTTTTCCGGGGTCAGTTTCAAGATACTCTTCATTGACCACATGACCACACTCTTGTTTATCATACCTTCCCCGCCTTTTGACAACCACCCCATGTCGGTCTTCAATTTTCTATGATCAAGTGTGGGAATATAATATATATTTAAACTTTAAATACTCCTTTGCACTTCTCTGCATGAACGGTATCTGCATGTGGCTGTATGTAGATGCAGGTATTTTTAAATACTTATTTTCCATTTCACAATAACCAATGTTATTAAAATTTTAAATGTGTAGTACTCACGTAAACGCATTATCTTGTTTGTTCAAATGTCTGGAACTAATTGGACTAATTGGAGTTAATCCATGATGCAAGCTGCATATACGTGCTCGATATAAGTACACATTGCTTTCATTGGAAATCAGTGTGTCAATTGAAGCCTCTGCCTTCAGCGAAACTATTGTTGTAGTGTAAAAAACAGCATGGCACTTCCAACGCTGCATGCAATCATCGCGATTTACTACCCCATTCTTGTAGCATTTGGAATTCCACGTAAGTTTATTCGGTTGCATTGATTTAGCATTTTGAAACGTTAACTCTATTGGGTGGCAGAAGACATTTTATAATGTGACATATCACTTTATTATATTTTGTAGAAAGAAAGAGGTTTGAGAGTATAAATGGTTCAGAGGAGCAAACAGACTGGGAAGTGCAGGTAAACCCTGAATGTAGCAAAACAAGTGGAAAGGGCTGTGATCAAAGATTTAGATAGATTTACTAAGTTTGTACCAAGCGTAAATAGTCCACTCTGATCAAGCAGACAGTCCTAGAGTTTGTAATCTATACGAATCTTTATTCACTCCTTTGCCTTCTGTTACCATTTCCTTCACATAAAGGTGTGTCGTGCTCTTCAATGCGTGGGAAAAAAATAAAGGTTCAGACAACAACTTCCACCAGCTCGCTGTGTGAATCATTTCCTTCTCATTCCTACATTTTATTCCATTGTCGCTGCGTTGTATTTGAGTCCCGAAGGTACGGACTTCCTAAAACAAATTATAGCCTTTCCAAGTAGCACAACTGCACGACAGAATGGAATCCCAACTATATATCGTATGCCTTATGCATGACCAGTATCGCTCGATTTCATAAGCGACGCGTTTTCCATCTTAAACTCGAGAATTATCAATCTTATTCCCCCCACTGTGTTCGCAGCTTGTCTCGTTTCAGATCTTAACTGAATGCGTTGCTCTTTGATAGTGACTACATACATTTACGCAGCTTTCTCTCCAACTTAGCCTCAAGCAGCGGCTTACTTCAGCATTCTGAGATGCTTCCAACATGAAGGGTTCGTTTTGAACTCCAAGCGGGTATTGGAATCTATAGGAACCATTGGATGTTCGCTGCATTTGGTATACGTTAACCACAAGAAGAGCGAAATAGAGAGCTTTGATGATCCATTTGACTCATAATAATGTTGGAATCAAGAATGCCCTGTCGATTATGGTGATAGAGTCATATGCCCTTTTTCCACTGAAGAGCAGACTAGATACAAATGTGAAGAATAGACCCTTAAAAATTATGAGGTTAAACACGTCAGTAAAACAGAATGCATACCTTCATCAAAGAGTTGGTGCAGACTTTAAGCGCCGAATGGCCTCTAAGGTGTTGCATATTTCTCTGATTCTATTACAACCTTCTACAAATTTGAATAGACCACAAAATTTTCAAACAGTTTGGCTATTTGGAGATGAGCAGATTGATTGTGAAATACCACGTTGAGTCTTATTTTGGAAGCTCTGCAATAACAACTTCGTACTTCAAATAATTTGTTGTGACTTGTATTTTTAAAGTATTTTTCCTGATATTGGTGTTTTCTGGTCTTCTACATCCCTATTGTGTACGGAGAAGAGGACCGTGATTTGCAACCAACATTAGTAATAATGGGCAATACTACTTAATATACCGAAGGTTTAGTTACATATTTCAGTGATGCACCGTGCTTACAATGGATAACAAATAATTAATCAAATTTACGAATTGTTATTCCCCTTTCTTGGTTTACATGTAATATCTTTGTATTTTTTAAAAAACGCGGTCTAAGATAATCAACTAAAACATTTTACATTTTGAATATTACACTCATCTTTTCTCAAGAAAATTGTGCTATTGCTGATGTTTTGTAGAGAGATCCTGGTAAATAAGACAAGATGACATATTTCAGAAAATAACTGGATTCTGCATTCTTTTTGAGGCCAACTAATCAGGAGATGTAAAGAACCAACCTTAGCAATAATGGGCAATACTGTTTAACATACCGAAGGTTTAGTTACATATTTCAGTGATGCACCGTGCTTATAATGGACAACAAATAATTAATCGAATTTACGAAATTGTTATTCACTTTTCTTGGTTTATATGTAATATATTTGTATTTCTTTTAAAACGCGGTCTAAGATAATCAACTAAAACATGTTTCACTTTGAATATTACACTCATCGTTTCTCAGGAACATTGTGCTATTGCTGATGTTTTTGTAGAGAGATCCTGGTAAACAAGACAAGATGACATATTTCAGAAAATAACTGGATTTTGCATTCTTTTTGAGGCCAACTAATCAGGAGATGTAAAGAAATGTACGCCCCAATTTATTGTCCCCAAATGGTTTGGCGTTTTGATATCGGTTGCTGGATTACTAAAGGATATTTGGCATAAGTGAATGTGACCGGAAGAATTCTGGAATATTATCTGATTTTTAAAGTAATTGAAACAAATAAAAGAAAACGCTGCCGAACACAACACAGCTTTATATGTATGATCAAGCTATGTATGGCAATGAATAATGTCTCTGTTCAATAACTACTGCTAATTTCATGTGGAAAAGGCCAAATACTTCACATGCTGATAATTTTAAATAAAAACAGGTTGCTGGAAGAACACAGTACAACATGCAGCACATATGGAGAGAGGAATATCAATTAATGTTTCAGTTCAATGACCTTCCGTCAGAGCTTCCTTACATCCTTTGAACATGTCCCTTAGCACTGATAGGATTTCGTAACCAATGCACTAACTGTTCTTTGTGTGCCGATATTTTTTGGGGAACAATTTGAAGAAAACGCAATTAGATATGACACAGTTTTACACTTTCAACCAAACAATGTTTATTCACATAAATTATCTTTTCTATTGCCATTGCTTCTCACAGTTAATTTTTTGGCGATTGTGATCCTGACAAGAGGAAAGTGCGGTCTCTCCAAATGCATCACTCGCTACTTGGTAGCCATGTCAGCGGCGGATCTCCTGGTCGTTTGTGTTGATGTGTTGTTGAACAAAATTAATAATATGTATTTCCCATTCAGTTTTTTATTCTATACTCCAGTGTGTCGTATTAAAGGTGTTTTGCTAACTGCAACTATCCACAATTCTGTATGGTTCACTGTTGCTTTTACTTTCGATCGATTTGTAGCCATTTGCTGCCTAAAGTTGAAACCAATATATTGCACAGAGAGAACAGCCACAGTGGTTATTGTAATTCTATCGGTTTTCGGCTGCTCGCTGAGCATTCCCTGGTACTTTACAGCTGATCCTTACGTTATAATTGACGGTACTCCATGGTACTGCGTCTTCAAACCAAGCTATTATTCATTGGCAACGTGGAAAACGTTTGAAAGGCTTCACCGGGTTATTGCTCCGATGTTTGCATTTGCTTTGATTTGTCTGTTCAATGCTCTGATTATTAGACACATTATTATGGCCAGTAATCTCCGAAGGAGACTTCGAGGTCAGGGAATTTCTGAGAAAACAATTGATCCGGAGATGGAAAACCGCACAAAATGCATCATTTTACTCTTTGCCATTTCGGGAAGTTTTTTACTACTATGGATAACTAGTATTACATTTTCTTTGAAATGGCAACTTTCCAATTATAACTACAGCGAAACATTTGTCAATAGCATGCGGTTTTTCGTGCAAGAAACCGGAATCATGTTTCAAAGGTTGAGTTGCTGTACCAACACATGTATTTATGCGTTGACTCAAAATAAGTTCAGAAAAGAGTTTAAGAAATTGTTAGCTTATTTATTTCATATTATTGCTAAATTAATGACAAAATGTCATAAACACAAGGTAAGAAGGGACTTGGCACCACACGCTTTTGAACTTCAGCAATATTGATGATTATCTACACTAACAAGGAAACCTACCAACATTACAAGCAGATTTTATTTACTGTTTCCTCCCAACTATGGTAAATATCTCCAAAATTTATGCTGCTGCCTCTTAGAAACTTTAAACATGAACATCCCTAGACATAGTGAAGGAAGGGTTGATTTCGTTTTCATGAGCATTTCCATCAAAAATATGTTACGAATTGTAAACTACTTGCATTGCTAACCTCCAAATAAAGTCTGAACCATACTTATTGATAACAGTTTATCTGTAGAACCTATATAAATAATGGGAATGAAATAATGTTGAGTTATGATGAACTTCTAAAAGGAACAATAGCATGGGCCCACTATGGTTTCCTTATTTTATTTCTTAAATTTGCTTTTGAAATACACTTGGTGCTGTTGTGGGAGGAAGAATCGACACAGACACGTCGAAAAATAAGTCTGCTTTGGGTGAAACCGTTATACATAACTTAAACAAGAACAACAGGTTGCAGTTCGTCAATAGCAATATATAGTTACATTTATATTTAGTTATATGTGGAATAGACTACTTCATGGAAATTGATGAATATTATGTTTTACATGGATGATGTGTTAATTCTAGATGAACATTTAATGACCAAAGTTAATAACTGAAACGGTGTTCAATTGCATTGTATTTTCCAATTCGCAAAATAAAGGGTAATCCGGCATTGGTAATGATCTCCCTCGAGAAAAGGTTAGTTTATGTTAACGGCCTCATTTGTCCTTCTGTCTGCTGGAATGATAATATTCTGAGATCCTGCTAAGGAAGCAATAAGAAAATATTTTGAAAACCTCAAATTTTCAAAATATTTTAGAAATTAATTCCATCCCTAAAAAATCTGTTGCATTGCCCGGTTTCCAGAGGTACGTTATGCTAAACTGTTACAAGCATGCCACCTTCACATGGGAATTCCTGTATTTCAATGTGGCTTGCATCCCTGGAAAGATGCGTCATCCTTACGTAACTCTCGTTCTTGGTGGGGGGCGGGTGCCAGCCGTCTGTGATGGTGTCTAGTCGAGTTCCTGAGCCATGTTGGTCCACAGAACCACAGGGCACGCCGAGGACAACGTAATCAGCCTGGCTCACCGACAAGACCTGTCATTGGTGGCGGGGAAACAATTCATTTAGCACCTGTTAAACTTGCAAGTTAATGCCCTAACAGGACGGGTGGTCCCAGTTGAACAGGCTGCGGGAAAGCTTGCCGGATAGCTATATGAATGGCAAGCTATGCGATATTAGTTGTTTGGAATCCAGCGGTACCGCAAAGCAGACTCTGGGGTCCAAAAGCATTTGCTCTTGCCAACGTTTACAAAATATTATCCATAATTAGGGAAGCAGGATACGTCCGTAAAGGAAAAGAGTGTGCACACAATGTTGTACAATCTCTCTCTGGGTTTTCCATATGTAGGTGGTTTGCACAGATATCTCTGCTTTGTTTGTATAATCTTGATCGTGGTCAAAGGTTTCCGTAATTATCAAACTTCCTGCTGCAGACGCATCTGTAATTATTAAAGTGGAATTATTACTCAACTATTGCGCCGCAATATTGCCCTTTTAGTGGAGCCCAGCATCTGGTTTGCCTCAGTCACTGCTACTGAACATTGCTTGAATAGCTTCAATTTATTTTCACCAGGATTCACAAGTCCGTTTCATTTTACGTACAGATTATTTTGTTACTATAGAAATAGTCCTCCCTTCCTTGAACTTTTGTCCCCATATGAACACTTTGCCTTTTTCTGCAATAGATTTCATCTGCCAACTACCTGTCCAAATCCGAAGTATGTTTAAATCCTCCTATTACCTACCTCGTTCATCCATGAAGTCTACCACGTTCATTATCAGTGTATCCTCTGCAAATTTAACAATTGTGCTTGTGACTCACAGGACGAAATCATTTATGAACAAGTTAAATTAAAGAGGTCCCAACAGATCCTTCAGGATCTCCATTGATAACATGCGCCCAGCGTGATGACACTCCCTGTAGCACCATCTTCTGGGTTCTATCGGTCATCCAATTACATACCCCTGGCAAGAAACGTTCTCTGATTCCCGCTTTGTTAATTTTAAGTAACAGCCTTTCATGAGAATCTGTAAGAAAAGGCTTTACTGAAATCCGTATTTACAACATCCATTGCCTTTTCTTATTATGTAGGTTTGTCACACAGAAAAACAAACCCGTAAATTGTTTCGGCAGATATCCCTTTCATAATCCCATATTGGCTAACTTTTATAATTTATTAATGTCCAGATGCTGCGTGATTTTTTTTGAATCAGAAACTCTATAATTTATACAGACGCGTTCTCAAACTGACTGATGTGCAGTTTCCTTTGCCAATTTTGCTAACATTTCTAAATCATGAGAAATAATTCTGGAAGTAGGATTAGCAGGAACATGCACAATCTGCATTCCATTAGAACAAACTATTCCTGCGGTTTCACTGTGTAGATTTCACTGTGTAGGTGCTCTCTCACTCTCTCTCACACACACACACACGCAGGAGTAGGCTATTCGACCCCTCGAGCCTTCCCCGTCATTCGATAAGATCATGGCTGTTCTTGTGACCTTTGTCTAATTACCTACGCTATCCCCATATCCCCTAATGCCTCTGTTTTTTTTAAAATCTATCAGTCTCAGCCTTGAGGTATTGAGGAAACAGGGTTTGGGGGAGCGATGGAGGAAGAATGAGAGGGAGTAATGGGGCAAGCGAGAGTGACGATGATATATATATATATACATAGAGAGAGAGAGAGAGGGAGAGCGGGGTGGGGGAGAAAGGCGTTGTGGGTTGGTGGGGGGTGGTTAGGCCGGGGGAATATGATTTAATAATGATTAATAACATGATAATGTATAATTTTGGACATTGTTTAGAATAGCCCAGATCACAGCAAGTTAACAGTTATGGGCAGGGAATGATGGGGTCGAGGAGCTACAGGTCGTGGTCCTCTTGACGCTATTGACGGGAAAGAGCTACGCATGTGCACGTGCAGCCAGTACCAATGGGACCTCCGAGGTGTTAATGCGCGCGGGCTCCCGAGAGATGGTTAAACGGGGAAAAGGTCGCATGCGCGAGGAATGGGCGGGGCAGCGGCACTAATCAATCATGGCGAGGCGTGAGCAGCGAAGATAAGGGGATCGTTATTATTACTGTTAACATTCCTAAGAGCTTATTGCTGCTTTTAACGTTATTATATTATGATTATATTACTATCTTGATACTTTTCTTATTATTATAATTATTGTTTTATCAGATTGATGTCATCGTTGCTTTTGTTATTTTTATTGCCATAAAATTGGAACAAGTTTTAATTTCTAAAGCTTTTATGTTATATTTAATTGTTATTTGGGGGCGGTGTGTGCATTTTCAGGAAGTTATCGATTGTGTTCAGTTTTGATAAACTTTGCTCCGCTTTTTTTTCGTTGTCCTTCTTTTTGTGTTCTGCAGAAAGAAAATTGAACTTGAAGACAGTGAATGTGAGTTAGAAAATCTGCCTCGCACATCCTGACCACGGGTTTGTGTACAGTTATTGCAGCTGCAAAGCATCCAATGCACTGTGTGTTGTCATTTTCGCTCTCTCCCTCTCTCTCACCGCACTCCACAACTCCCCACAAACTGCCTCACCCCCCACACTCCATATGTGCTTTGCAAAATCTTTCAAGTGATTTACTGTAAACCCAGCTGCCAGCTTAGTACGGACCCCTGACTGTCCTCCTGACGCGGAAGACGCTATACTAATGTTGTTGCTGTTGTCGTTACCGTGGAGTTCTGTAGCTTAGAGAACTCGCCTCGCTAACGAGAGAACTGGATCCGATACCCAGCAGGACGAAACGTTGGATAAGTTTCCTTCTCGACACACCTGTTTACGTAAGTGGGAACTTGATTGTTTATTTATCCGTTGGTGGATCACTTTTCCAGCAAAAAAAATGTATTCCAAATCAAAGTAATAATCCGTGTAGGAAACAATTGTGCGGAGTTGGCTTCCGTGTTTTGCCGATAACATGTAATCGACATAACAATTTATTACAAATCTGAACTAAATAATGATGAGGAACACTCCGCTATATTCTGCGAGACGTCTCGGAAACGCAATGAGTGGCTGTATTCAATGCAAAGCTTATTTTTTGTCGTCATTGTAAAGTGTACTAATGAAGTAATTCTTGATAAAACGTAGATACCAATCGGCTCCAACATCCATGAAGTGATTGATTGACTTTGTTTGGAGGATCTTGGCCAGCTGACAAGGAAACCCATTTTATCTTTACAAACCGTGCCATGAGGTCTTTGCAGTCGACTTGAACAGACGCAGATCCTCGGTTTATCTTGTTATAAGACCATAGGACGCAGGAGCAGTACTAATCCTGTCGGTCTCTTAGCCTGCACCGCCATTTATTAAGAATATGGCTGATCTCTTTGTCTAATTCGAATTACCCGCCCTATCCCTTTATCCCTGAATATCTCTCGCCAAGAAGTAACCTCTATCAATTAAAGGTTGAACAACTGGAAGATGAACCCTGAGTTACGATGGATGCCTAATGTGCCAGTGCTTATCAATGTTTCTCTCTCCAAGAACTGCATTTCCTACTCTTAATAATTTCATAGTTCTCTTCTTCTCTCGTCCCTATAAACGAATTAAAAAAAACAGTTTCAATGTTCCCCAAAGATTCTCATTTTCTTATGAGAAAATGAGGTTTGCGACGTCCTCCCGACGTGAAAGGCGCTCTATAAATGTAATTTTGCCGTTGTTGTTGTTGCTGATGAGAAGCAACGATACTTACTCAGTCTTATTGGCCACTCGGATTCTCTGCATGCATTTCAATGACGGTTCAATTCTCTTTTGGGCCTTTTTTTTTATATGTGAGGATTATTGCTTTCTAGTGGACAGGATTCGGCGCTCTCACCGCCGCGGCCCCGGTTCGATTCCCGGTCAGGGAAGCATTTCATTTTATTTTTCCGATTGGAACCGAAATTTGCTTGTGTACAAAAAACAAGCAGATATGTCCTGCAATCGTGGCTGCGCTTCACAGCACCAATAATAATAATAACAATACTTGCATTTCATACAGTGGCTTCGAGACGTGTCAAAACTCTTGGCACTATGTAGTTGAAAGTAAGTTGACTGTATAATTTGTGAACAAATGATCTGTTTAATTCAAATCAAAACTGCCGATAATCGTTTCCTTTATTAAAGACACAAATCAGGGAAATAAGCTAAGGCAATATCCGGAATATGTTTGAGAATAAACTAATTCAGTTAAAATTTGATTTGATACCACACTTCAAATGAAATGCTGAGTATATGGTTTCTTCTGAGCAAGTTGATATCCGGGAGATTATACCTCTGCCTCAAAGTTGTGTTGCAAGCAGCAGAATGGTTAATTATTTAAATAATGTTTCTGTCTGTTGTGCAGGTAAGGCACGACAATATGTCAATCACAATTTTGCATACCGTACATCAATAATCAGAGCTTCCAGTGACTCACTCAGCAAGTCAGGCCGGTTAGTTTCGTGGGTGAGCGTGTGGTGCTAATAACGCCAAGGTCGCAGGTTCAATCCTCGTACGGGCTATAATTTTAATTAAGTTACACTAGCAGCAGCGGTGCTGCGAACAATAATAATAATTATCCTGGCATTTGTTAAAGCGCCTTATCACGTCTTCAAGGCGTCTCAAGGCGTTTCACAGAATATTGAGTAAAGTGAATTTACTAGATGTTTTGTAGCCGAAGAGCAGCAGGTAGTAGCAGTAGCAGCCCACAAATACTTGTGGAACAAGGTGACCAATTCACTGCTATTATTCTTCTTTTATTATTATTATTGAAGGGATTATTACAACAGAAAAGCGATTCGTCAATCGACTACGAACCGTATTCTTGTTTACTAACCTTCTATCACTGAAACTAATCTTCCCTCTCAAGGTTGCTAGTTTTATCGCTTGTGTTCATTCGAACATGGATATGCTATTACTTTCACCACCATGTTCATGGTTATCGTAACATTAATAATAAAAACAGAATATCTGATCAAACTTACCAATGCAGCTAAATATATTCACTGGACAATTCGTAAAGAATTTGATATTGATGTAAATTCAACTGTTATCAACATCAGTCAGTGAAAATCATACAACTGTACAACTTTACAATAATCTGTGGTTTACAATTATAATAATGCAATAATCCTCGCATTTGACACAGATACATTAAATTACATAAAGACAGGTCAGTCAGCTATAACAGACCAGATATTGGTATCAATAATTGATTAGAATTTACATGCAGTATATGATTGATGTAAATATCCCAAGTGATTACCATGTGAAAGATAAGGAGCTGGAGAAATCTGGAAATATATCGAGCTTGGAGATCAATGCATACGTAGGTGGAAATATAAAACAAATGTTTCTTTTGTCATCGATGCAACGGGGACTATTCGTACAACTATTCTACGTGACTTCACGACATAAACGGTAATATCAACCAACTGCAAAAAGTTTTTTGGAAACTCATATATACACTGTTAGAAAAAGCTAAATCTATTCATATGTAAAGTGACAGCGACGTTCTTGTGGCTAACCAATTACCATGTAAAATCAGTGTTAAAGGAATGATAAACATTTTTATCATAGATAATAGAATAATTATCATTAGGTTTTCGTCACCCTGTATACGGAATGCCTGTATCCCTGAATCCTATACCCCTTGGATTGTGTTAGTCGCAATGAATGGACATCAAAGTTAATCGAGAGTGCGTGTCTTCCCAAACAAAATCACTTGTAATAATCATTGCATTTGGTATAGGATATTATTCAAACTGTCTATTGCGCGTGTGAATATTAATAAACGTTTAATTTGATACAGTATCTTAGCACATCTTCGACAATTCTAAAAGCGCTTCACGGAATGTTCTGCAAAGGGATTGGAATTTGTACTTCACGGGAGAAAAGACACCTGTATCCAAACGAACTTTCTACCCAATATTTTCAGATTCACAAAAAACAATAACAACGTGGACACATTTGTTAACAAACACGAAAACGACCTCCCCGTCGGGGAATCGAACCCCGTTCTCCCGCGTGACAGGCGGGGATACTAACCACTATACTAACGAGGATTGACATGGAAGCGTGTACTTTACGTCCACCCTGTGCACATGTGCTGAAAGGCTAGATAGGTAGGTTGTGCCAAATATTGGAAGAAATTAAACATTAGAGTGAATATCTTGAAGTCGATCCGCTCTGTGACAGGAAGTCAGATTTGTGTGGCAAGTACAACGTTTGGTGCAGGTGAGAATGCGAATGGTAGAATTTTGAATAAGCTGGAGTTTGTGGATAGTGAGGAGGGGACACCGGCGAGGAAGGTGTTAGAGCAGTCCTGCCGAAAGTTGAGAAAGGATGGGCAAGTGTCGGCGGAAGCCATAAAGTATTGCTTGTACCTGATTGACGTTAACTGCAGGAAATTTGCGCTGAACAAGCTCTTGATGTCCGATAGACAAGCTGACAGACATCAGGAGACTGGCGGGTCGCAGCTGGAGATGGAAACGTAAAGTTGAGTGTCATCCGCATACATGTGGAAGTTAACCCCGTGTCTGCGGATGATATCATCGAGATGCAGTAGATACATGAGGAAGAGAGCTCCTCCCAAAGGATATATCGTTCACGTACCGCACAATTGACCAGGCGGAAGCGCGAAGAAAAGCCATTTGCAGAATTGTAGTGTTTTCGTTTGTAAGGTGTGAATCCAACCAAGGAGGGCGAGGAGGCAGAGAGTGCCATGGTCACAGACAGAGAGGATGTCGATTGAGACCGTCACGAGCGTTGTCTGTGAGAGTCGATCATGGAGCAGCTTGATGACTGCTTCATGGTTGCGGTGTTTGGTGGGCCTGAGTTATAGGAGGTCTGAGGATGAGAGGGCCTTTTTTGAGGTCCTCGGGGGAAAGCTTCTTCCATAGATTGAACCCGTTACCAGCACCACGCTCTAACCAACTTAGCTAACCGGCCTGACTTGCTGATTGAGTCATAGGAAGCTCTGATCACTGATGTACGGTATGCAAACTTCTGACTAACATATTGTGGTGCATTCTCTGCACTACAGACAGCGACGTTATTCAATTAATTCTACCAATCCGCTGCTTGCAATATAAATTTGATACCTACTTGCTCAAGAGAAATTATATACTCAGCAGTTCAAAAGAAGTGGTAACAAATCACATTTTAACTAAATTAATTTATTGTCAAACCAGTTCAGGATATTGTATGAGCTTACTCCCTGATTTTCTTTAATAAAGGAAACGATTATCGGCAGCTTTTATTTGAATAAAACAGATCATTTGCCCATAAAATATTCAGTCAACTTACTTTAAACTATTTTGTGTGAAGAGTTTTGAGTCGTCTCGGAGACGCTATATGGGGCTATATGAAAGGCAAGTAATATTATTGTTATTATTGGTGCTGTGAAGCGCAGCCACGATTGCAGGACATATCTGCCTGTTTTTTGTACACAAGCAAATTTCGGTTCCAATCGAAAAAACAAAAAGAAATGCTTCCCTGACCGGGAATCGAACCCGGGCCGCGGCGGTGAGAGCGCCGAATCCTAACCACTGGACCATCAGGGAACACACAGGAGAGCAATGATCCTCGAATATAAAAAAAAGAGATACGAAAGAGATTTGAACCAACAACAACAACAACAAGATTCCATTTATAAAGCGCATTTCACGTCAGGAGAACGTCTCAAGGCGCTGCACAGTTGGGTCATGACCCGAGCATTGGGAGGGTGAAATGGTCAGGGTGAGGGGAGGGAAGGGAGGGGGGAAATGGTCAGCGTGAGGGGAGGGAAGGGAGGGAGCGAGGAGGGGGTAGAGAGTCGAGAGAGGAGCTGAAGGCTCGGTGAAAAAGAACGGTATCATCCTGTAACTCAAAATACATTGCACGGCAAAACCTGTTGAATAAGGAAAGTTGGATTCAATACATTACATTAGCAAATGTGCTTATTTATGCTCTCCACGTTCTGTTATTTTTGTGCATGTGATTGACATTGCAGTGTATGTGAGGTTTCGCCTCTGGAAAGTCACTGATGTGGACCTGAGCTGGGGTTCGGGATCGAGAAGGCTGGAGGGCAGCGACTGTAAGAGATTGGATGAACTCCCGTTCTAAGAGGAGGGTTTTGAGATGCCCCTTGAAAGAGACAAGAAGGGAGCGAGGCGAGAATAATGTAGGATGGAGTTCCGCAGGGTGGGGTCAGGAAGGCTGAAAGACCGTCGGACAAGGTTGGGGCGGGTTGGGCGGGGGGACATGGATCACGACAGTGTTTGCTGAGCAGAGGGAGCGAACAGGTTGCTATGGGCTTAGGAGGTCAGCGATAAGGATAGGGAAGGTCGTGGAGTTACTTAAGATCTATGCCCAATTCATTGACGTTTGTGTTTCCAATCTCCTGAGTTTAATGGAGAGACATTCTGCAGCCCATTTCTAACGTCGAGGATCAATGAGGTGTATCTCTATTAAACAGTGGAGCCTGCCATAGGGAGTGCGGGGCTTTGGCCAATACTGACCCGTTGATGGTGGATCAGTGAATTTGCTGTCTGGCACATATATTTGCCAAAACTCCACACAAGAACCCGCAGGTTATGCACTGTGTTTCTGTCGTTATTCGTAAATTTCCTGGATATTAGCAACAGTACCTTCTATTTACACAGCAACAATCACACATAGCAGTGATAGTGGCGGAGCTCAACTCCGATCTTGTGGGGAGTGGAAAGTGATATTAGGCACTGTCGAATAATAAGGTCTTCAGGCGCGACCTGAAAATAGGGAGTGTGGATAAAGGGTGTTTCAGAGATTTTGGGCATTAGTGTCTGCCTCGTGGGAAGCGCGTTGACCAATGTTGAAATAGGGGACATGCAGAAAGCCGGAGCCAGTTAAAGAGAGACAGTGGGTTGCGGGTCGGGGTTCGGGATACGGAGGGCGGCGAGTTCGGGAGGAGTAAACATATGAAAGGGTTTCAAAAAGAGTGCAGGGATTTTGAAATCAGTCCCTGTTTGATGGCGGGCCAGTGGAGCTTGGCTTGATCTGGTGTGATGCGGTTGCGGAGTTCAGTAAATTTGAGTATGCAGGTGGCGTAGCTTTGGATCAGTTGGATCCTGTTCTTGGTGGATTTGAGGAATTTGGCAAACAGCTGGCAGAACCACGCAGCTTAATTATCAATCCTTTATCACACCATAGATAGACCGGGTAGCACAGTTATATTAAAAACCTTTGAGTCATTCGGATCCTACTGAGCGTATCCTCCATTGTGATATTGTAGTATTTAAATTAGCTTCGAGTTACCGTGTGAGTCTTGATAGCTGTTAATCTCATTATACCCGATCGCTATAAATCAAGTGAATATGATGTACTCACTTCATTAGATGAGAGCAAATATCGTCATGATTATTATGTTGTGCTATGTGACCATGTTGTGCTTAGCACTAGTGTGAGTTGTATGTTATAAAAGAATCATCTCTATAATTCAAAACTTAGTGTGTATTCCGTACACCCTATGGGATTTTTACTCCACCAATAGCGGTTTTATTTCTTTTTACCTTATAAATAAGCAAATCGCGCCGAAAGTCCGTGTATCTCAGTGTTTTCCGACCGCATCACAAATAAACAATCTGCAAACTTGGAAATTGTACTCGCTCTACCCAAGTCCAGATCATTTATATGGAATAAAAGTAGCAGTGGTCCAAATAACAACATCTTGGGGACACCACTTCACAGTTCCCTCCAGTCAGTAATTCAACAGTTCTCCATCACTCTCTGCTTCCTGTCTCCCAGTCAGTTCTGTATCCATGTTGCCTCTGTGCGTTTAACACCGTGGGCTTCTATTTCTGCTAATAAGCTGTTTTGTGGCATTTTATCAAACACCTTTGAAAAATCCATGTGAACCACATCAACTGCCCAACCTTCAGCGATAATTCGTCAAAACATTCTACCAGTTTTGTAAGACGCGATTTCCCTTGAACAATAGTGTCAGATGTCCCTTATTATCGCATATTTTCTAAACGAAAGTTTATTTAGTCTCAAACTAAAGTCACGTGAAATTTCGCCACTACCAAAGTTATGCTGAATGTTGACTAGTTTCCGTGTTTAACTGCCTGCCCCTTTTTGTACAGGTAAGTAACATTTACTGGCCTCCAGCAATATTTCGGCACACGGTGACCAAAGAGGATTGAAAGATTATGGCCAGAGACTCTGCTATTTCCACCCTTAATTCCTTCAATATCCTAGGTTGCACCACTGTCAGATCACGTAATTTATCTGCTTTGAGCAACGTCAAAGTTTTCGGTACCGACTCTCTATTTATTCTTATGTTATGCCGTTGCCGAGACTGCAGGCCGTATGCATGGTATCTTCTCACCATATCACAATAAACCGAGATAGGACAAGGGTATCAGCAGAGTGTGATCTACCCACTCACATGTTTATTCCGTGATGCTGTGGGCTTTGATAGCGAGAAAGCCGATTTTTGCAAGGCGATGTGGAGGTGACAGCCAGCGTAGAGTTTTGTAGGAGAGGGAAGAGTAGAAATAACTGGAAGGATGGGAATGTGGATGAGCGACGAGAAGTTTGCTCTTCGGGCCTGTGTTCTGTTACTCTTGCGGTAGAAAGGGGGATAAGGCAGTCAGGGCATCTTCTTTTGGACAACTGATTGAGTGAACCAACATGAGCCAGCCGCAGGATTTCCATTGTGACTTATAAGGGAAGACTGTTTGTACCACGCAGAAGCTACAGTGGTGTTTCAAGCAACACCTTTCAGCTAATCGCATCATGTGTGTCTGAGAGAACAGCAGCATCTATGTCAGATAGAATACGACAGACTAATTTACAACGTAGCATATTCATAAGAAAAATATATCCCTGAATTTGCGCCAAAAGACCACGGCAGGACTCGAACCTGCAATCTTCTGATTACGTTCAAGTTCACCGAAGTCAGATGCCTTATCCGTTAGGCCACGTGTTCCGCGTTATGGACAGATATGTCATTACTAACTGAAGTACTATCTCCGTTTATTGTGTTCAATTTTATTTTGTCATCTCGTTTTCTACAACGGTCAAGATAAACGGAAATCTTGAAGGAAATATGAGCACTTTGATTTTGCGATTGCAATATCTTCGCTTCCATTGCTCTTTTGCGTGTAATAATTGTATTTCCTTCGATCCAGCCACGTGCACCTCTGCCAAATCTGGGAAGTCAAAGAAGCTATGTTCACAGAAAATTGATCATAGGAGAGAATCATGGTTTTTTCCTCCAGTTTTAGTCAGTTTTTCCCCAGTGATGATCGCAGTAGAAACGCAAGTGGCTGAGAGCAGCACGAATGAGACCAGGGTTTAATCATTGCATCTCCAATGTCAACGTTTGATTTTTTTAATTGGAAGAATCCTTAACAATTTAATTTTTAACCGATCACATGGGATTGTGTTTTTCTTTCCCGCTCTATAACCCAGTTATTGTGTGAATAATCTGGCGCCCTTGGGGAGGAACGATAGCGGGACTGACAGGAGATCAATGGCTGATGTTCAAATCAGTTCGAGATCAACGTCTTGATTCACGTTAACATGAAATCAATCAAGTGCAGTGTCTCATATACTCATTAAGAAGTTTTACCAACGCAGAGCAAGATCCTTTCTCAGCTATTTTTTCTCAGTTTAGAACTAAAAGGGTGAAATTATTTTGAAAACAATTACACTTTTATATTTCTGTCTTGCTTTGAACTGTAAAGCATCTCACGCTGCTGAAATACTGGTGCACGCCTTGAGCACCTCAAGGCTGGACTATGGGAACTCTCGCCTCATCGGCCTATCCTGGCAACTCCCTCCACACTGCAGGTCATTCAGAACTCTGCAGCTCGTGTACTGTCCCGCACCAGACACCGGGACCACATCACTCCCACCCTCGCTCGCCTCCACTGGCTCCCCATCCCCCAGAGGATTGATTTCAAGATCCTCATCCTCACCTACAAGGCCATTCACGGCCTTGCTCCCTCCTACCTCTCCAACCTACTATCCCCCTACCTACCTGCCCGTACCCTCCGTTCCTCCGGCTCCGGTCTGCTCCACGTCCCCCGCCCCAACCGCCCTACCATCGGTGGCCGGGACTTCAGCCTCTCAGCCTCTAGGCTCAGGAACTCCATCCCCCAGTTCCTTCGCCTTGTTGCTCCCTGTCCTCCTTCAAGGCCGGTAGCAAGACCTTTCTCTTCAACCGTGTCTTCACGTCCCCTCTCGACTCTCTACCCCCTCCTCGCTCTCTCCCTTCCCTCCCATCACCCTGACCATTTTCCCCTTGCTCGGGTCCTGACACAACTGTAAAGCGCATCGGGACGTCCTCCCGACGTGAAGGTCGCTCGATAAATGCAGTCTTGTTGTTGTGAAGAGAACTCATCTCTACGCAATCTCAGTTTTCCACTTTTCCTTCCTTTATCGTGACCTAGTTCTATTTTGAGATGCTGATGAATTCCTATAGAAACTAACAATTACAAAGAAGCAGAACACGAATTGTAAATGAGTTGGGCAAAAGATTTACCTTCAACTGGTCACATCTGATGTACTGACATTAAATAAATTTTGCCTACAATATTATGAAGAAAATCTTTCATTTAGGTAAACGTTTCATTGGGCTACTTTCCACCACATCGCTTCGACAGGTATCCACAATCCAATTTTTTTATCAATGTGGAAACATTCCTACAAACAGTGGCACAATAATTATAAGAGGGTACAATCTTCGTAGTCGGCAGAATTCGAATCTGCGCGGGAAGTTTCCCAATGGATTTCTAGTCCATCGCCTTAAGCACTCGGCCACGATTCCTGACAAACCACCGAGGCACTGATTTGGAGGAAACCGCGCCTGCACCTGATTCCTTTGTTATTTTTTCCCAAACTATTATTGTCATTTGATTTGATTGCTTGCATTTCATACAGTGGAAGAGAAGTTACCACATTGTCGAGACAACTCCATGAACTTCATAAATTTTTCTGTTAACTGACAGGTGTTGTCAGAGTTTATTTCTGGGGAATATCTGCACCAATTTGTCCGCACTAAATAGCCGTGACGTGAATCTCCAATTTTATCCTGGCAATTTTTGACCACCACATAAAATATCAACTTGGTTCTCTTAAACGCCCACAAAATGTTGCTTCATTTGTCAGGTTTGCGGTTTTAGCTGTTTAACATACAGCAGTTCCTCCGTCACATTCTGCAGTCTTCAAACGTGTTCTTCTTGCCAGCCTGGTCCAAATGCTCCCTGGAATTTGTTAAACAGGCTTTGTTCCCTGGTAAACCATGCTCACTGCATTCTAAACACAGGAAATCACATGTGTAAGTCGAATGCTTAGAAGATAGTTAGAAATATAAAGTTATCTTATCGTAGATAACCATGAGGCTAAGCTGGAATGTTTTAGAAAGACATGTTGCACAATTTTATTTGTTGGTCGGATCTGGAGTCTTCCTTTTCAAAATAATCCAAAATAATCCTCATTTGGTTGATTGCTGACTGGAAACAGCTACTCTTTTTTCTTGGAACCTCAACGACCATCTACGTCCATTCTTCCGAATGCACTCGGAATTCAAGAACAAATTAATTGTCAGAATATATCTACCTCATGTCAATAAAAGAAATAGCTGGAGCTTAAGAAGTGAAGCTAATTTTTAACGGAGTGAAACTTATCGAACGGCCAATGATAATACGAGAGCCTCAAAGCATTACCTCATGGACAGAACTCGTTGGCTGCTGGTTATTCATTGGAAGATGGAGTCAAATTGGTACCTGCTGTACACAGCTGATTGTTTTCGGAAAACACTTCGGAAGAGGTCGGTGTACAAGATGAACAAGATCACAAACATTTAATAACGGCATGATTCGAACCCACGTACCCGACGGCATTGGAGCATAAATCCATCCAACGCCTTAGACCACTCGGCCACGTTATCCCATGTTTGTCCTTGTGTGCAAAACGTATGCAGCAACGTCGCTCACTAATCATGTTAGAAGTTTTTTTTTCTGCTATGACGGAGGCACGCGTTCATACTCAGAAAATCTGTTGACTTTGTGGAGCAACACAACACCAAATTTAGCAATTTCATCAATAATTTCAAGCATTATATAAATGATATTCAATAAAGCTCTTCGGGCTATCTTATTATTGATTGCCCTGCTGCACCTGTTTTAAAATAAGTTGTCAGAAATTTAACTTGTTGGTAAGTTCAGGTGCCATTGATTTTAAAATTTGCAACACATCAGTCACTTTCCGTATGGTTGTAGGATCTTGAGCTCTTCTTATCTCCTATTTCAAATTTTAAAAAACATTTTTCCTACATGTATTCGGAAGATCTAATTTTGTTTAAGTTGTGACACCATATCCCTGAATTTCAGGAGTTTAGTGAAAGATCCGAAAGTTCGATGAGACGATGTTTGAGTTTTATTCGTTTCTCAACAGCAATGAGTTCACAGAAGTTTCCGTAGTGTAGCGGTTATCATGTTCGCCTCACACGCCAAAGGTCCCAGGTTCGAAACCTGGCGGAAACATTAATTTAACTTCTATTGTAAAATATCAGTCTGGAGTATTAGCGAGCACACAATCTTTCAATTGAATCAGTTGGAGCCGGATAATATAGAGGCACTAAGAACGGATTTGCATTTCATTTGTTGGAAACGGACAAAGATTTCAGGCAACAAAAAAGGATAAAACATTGTTTCAGCTGAACCGAATTGCGTTGTTGCTGCAGTTTTGAAGCATATGATGTGAAATAAACACGTGAAGAGTTAGTTCCCGCTTGACCTCAACTTCTCGAATCATTGCAGAATAGAATCTACGAAAGTGAAAGAAGTAGAATGACAAAGCTACGTATTGCACTCATCATGTTCTCCTGTTGTTAAGAAATATCACTTTAGAGTGCGGCAATCACAGTCAGGTGTGTGCAAAAATGATTTGTCATTCAACAACGATAACTTGCATTTCAAAAAAAACAATACAGAGTGAAACCGTTAGAGCCGAAATGGATATTGGAGACGAGGCGAGGAGAATAGGTCGATTTGTCATCAGGAGACAGGGAGAGAGCAATTGAGGTGGAGCAACCAAGGTAGATTTCCGGAAGATGGTGCCTTGCGACCGACAAAACAACAACAACAACAACAACAACAAGATTCCATTTATAGAGCGCCTTTCACGTCAGGAGGACGTCCCAAGGCGCTGCACAGTTGGGTCATGACCCGAGCAGGGGGGAAATGGTCAGGGTGAGGGGAGGGAAGGGAGGGAGAGAGGAGGGGGGAAATGGTCAGGGTGAGGGGAGGGAAGGGAGGGAGCGAGGAGGAGGAAGAGTGTCGAGAGGGGAGCTGAAGGCACGGTCAAAGAGAAAGGTTTTGAGACCGGCCTTGAAGGAGGAAAGGGAGGAAGCAAGGCGAAGGCACTGGGGGATGGAGTTCCAGAGCCTCGGGGCTGAGAGGCTGAAGGCCCGACCACCGATAGTAGGGCGGTTGGGGCGGGGGACGTGGAGCAGACCGGAGCCAGAGGAACGGAGGGTACGGGCAGGTAGGTAGGGGGATAGTAGGTCGGAGAGGTAGGAGGGAGCAAGGCCGTGAATGGCCTTGTAGGTGAGGATGAGGATCTTGAAATCAATCCTCTGGGGGATGGGGAGCCAGTGGAGGCGAGCGAGGGTAGGAGTGATGTGGTCCCGAAGCCTGGTGCGGGACAGTACACGAGCTGCAGAGTTCTGAATGACCTGCAGCTTGTGGAGGGAGGTGCCGGGAAGGCCGGCGAGGAGAGAGTTCCCATAGTCCAGCCTTGAGGTGACAAAGGCGTGAACCAGGGTTTCAGCGGCGTGAGGGGTGAGGTAGTGCCGTAATCTGGCGATATTCCGGAGGTGATGGAAGGCGGTGCCAGTTGTGGTGCGGATGTGAGGGAGAAAGGACAGCTCAGGGTCGAACAAAACGCCGAGGTTCCTGACTGGCTTTGAGAGGTGGAGAGTGCAGCCTTGGATGCTGATGGTGTCAGCGCCTGAGGTGCGGAGGCGCTGACGTGAGCCAATCAGGAGGGCCTCGGTTTTTCGCACGTTGAGCTGAAGAAAGTTGTCTCTCGTCCAGGACTCGATGTCGGACAGGCAGGCTGTCAGGACATCGGTGGTCGTGGAGTTGAGAGTAGAGGAGGAAAGGTAGAGTTGGGTGTCATCCGCATACATGTGGAAGTTAACCCCATGTTTGCGGATGATGTCACCGAGGGGGAGCATATAGAGGGTGAAGAGGAGGGGACCGAGGACAGAGCCCTGAGGGACACCACATGAGACAGTACGGGGGTGGAGGAGAAGCCATTCGTTGAGACGAAGTGAAGACGGTGGGAAAGGTAAGAGCTAAACCATTCAAGGACAGTGCCTTGAAGGTTGAGGTGGGAGGACAAGCGGTGGAGTAGGATAGCGTGGTCGACCGTATCGAATGCTGCCGATAGGTCGAGGAGGACGAGGAGACAGAGGGAGCCCTGGTCACAGATAGTCAGGATATCATTGGTGACCTTGACCAGGGCAGTTTCTGTGCTATGAGCAGCACGGAAACCTGACTGAAGGGGTTCAAAAAGAGAATGGGTGGAGAGGAAAGAGCGCAGTTGGGAGGCGACAACTCTTTCCAAGACCTTGGAGAGAAAGGGGAGGTTGGAGATGGGCCGGTAGCTTGATAGCTGCGACGCATCAAGGGAGGGTTTTTTCAGGGTGGGCGTGATGATGGCAGTTTTTAATGGAATGGGGACAGAGCCAGAGGAGAGGGACAGGTTTATGATGTCAGTGATGTGTGGGGCAAGAAAATGGAGCTGGGAGATAAGGAGTGGAGTGGGGATGGGGTCAAGGGAGCAGGTGGTTGGTTTTAGGGATAGGATGAGTTCAGTGACAGAGGGTGGGGAAACGGGTACGAAGGTGTGTAGGGGAGGATGGGTAGGAGTCGGAGTGTGGGAGGGAAGGGGTGGGTGGTGGGTGGAAGTTGGAGGGGAAGTGACCGCGGAGCGGATTCCCTTGATCTTGGATTCAAGGAAATCCAGCATCTCCTCGCAGTGAAGGTTGGAGGAGATGACCTGCGCGGGGTGGCGGGGGGGACGGAGGAGTCGGGATGTGGTGGAAAACAGTAGCCTGGGGTTGTTCTTCGCCTCCAGGATTATCCTGGAGTAGAAGGACGACTTGGCCGAGGCTAGAGTGGAGCGGTAAATTTTGAGGAGGTCCAGCCAGATTTGTCGGTGGACCGTTAAGCCGGATTTGACAAAGGTGCGCTCAGCAGCCCGCACCTGGCATTTCAGTGAGCGGAGGTGGGTGGTGTACCAGGGGGAGGAGCGGGAGTAGGAGACAGTGCGGGAAGTGATGGGGGCAAGAGTATCGAGTGTGGAGGAGAGGATATTGTGGAGGAGGGAGAGAGGAGAAGAGGGGTCGGTGAGGGTTGAAGGCCAGAGGGAGAGGAGTTCAGAGGACTCCAAGGCATCGGTTAGGGATTGTGGGGGTAACTTCTTCCAAGGGCGGTAGAAGATGGTGGTGGGTCTGGTGGAGGTGGGGAGGGGGGTGGAGGTGGTGAAGGAGATGAAGTAGTGGTCGGAGATGGCCTTGTCGGTAATAGTGACATCCGAGACACTGAGGCCCCGGGTGATCACCAAATCGAGTGGGTGGCCGTGACTGTGAGTGGGGGAGTTTATGTGTAGGGAAAGGTTGAGTGAGGAGAGCAGGGAAGAGAAGTCTGTGGAGATGGAGCAGGAGGGGGTGAAGTGTAGGTTAAAGTCGCCCAGGATGATGAGGCGATCAGAGGAGAGGCAAAGAGATGTGAGGAGTGTTGAAATGTCAGAGATGAAGGTGGGAGAGGTTTTAGGGGGCCGGTAGAGGAGGAGGATTTTAAGGGAGAGGAATGAGGGGTGGGAGAGGGTGAGGTGCTCGAAGGAGGGGAAAGAGCCAGAGGAGTAGGGGGATAGGGCAAGTGGTGTCCTTGAGATAAGGGCAACACCACCGCCACGGCGGTTGGGGCGGGGGATGTGGTGGGAGGTGTAGCCGGGTGGCGTGGCCTCCGTGAGGGGGAAGGTGTCGCCTGGGGTGAGCCAGGTTTCTGTCAAGGCCATGATATCAACGTTCTCATCAAGGATGAGATCGTTGATGACCAGGGCCTTGTTGCAGAGGGAGCGGACATTTTGCAGTCCGATGTGGAGGGAGCGGTTGACAGAAGGGTGTGTGGGAGGGGAGGGGGGTCCAGGTTGTGAGGCAGGGGTGGGGGGATGGGGATGAGGGAGGAGAGGTTGACTCCCCGGGTCTGTGTCCGGGGTGGCTGGCGAGAGTGGTGGGGAATGGGGCAGTCGGTGTGGCTGCTGCTGGACAGCCAACGCCGAGTGCCGCGGTGAGCCCGGCGGAGGATTCCCAGACTGGAACAGAGGGAGGTTGTGGGAGGGTCAAGTGGGGATAGAAGACGAGAGGGACGGAGAGAGAGGAGGAGAGAGCGGGAGAGATGGAGAGGGGGAGGGTTTGGGGGGAGAGAGGAGGGGGGAGGGAGGGAGGGGGTGAGGGGGCTCGGGTCAAAGCGGCAGCCATAGTGCGCACGCGGGGACCGGGAGCGAGCGGTCAGGTGGATGGCATTATCCCGCAGATTGGGGCATCGAACCCAACAGGACCATAGTGGGCTCTGATGTGAGCCCCGGGGGGGGGGGGGGGGGGGCGCAGAGGGTTTTTTTTTTGTTTTGTTTTTTTTTTGTTGTTTTTTTTTTTTTTTTGTGCGTGCGCACTCACCTGAGAACTAATCTATGACGTCGCAGTTCCCCCGCTCCGCCCCCACCCCTCCCCTCGCTGCCTAGCTGCACTCGCTCCGGCGTCGAGTTTAAGTACCTGGGTCAGTAGGCCCAGGCTCCTCCCCGCGATGTCCTGCTGCCGCTCCCCGACTGGCTGAACTCGCTCCGGCGTCGAGTTTAAGTACCTGGGTCAGTAGGCCCAGGCTCCTCCCCGCGCTCTCCTGCCGCCGCTCCCCGACTGGCTGCACTCGCTCCGGCGTCGAGTTTAAGTACCTGGGTCAGTAGGCCCAGGCTCCTCCCCGCGATGTCCTGCTGCCGCTCCCCGACAGTGACACTGAAAGAACGTGTCACGCACCGAATGTCACCATAAGCTGAGTGCAGAAGGTGGGCACAGATCACACGGAAGTTCAGTTTTAGCCAAATGCAGGGAGTGGGCAAAGACCTAGGTGTCAGGAAATCAGAAAGATAGATTCGTGCAGGGTTAAGAAAGCACGTGCAGTTGATGAACTTGAAACAGAACGTTCAAATATAGGATTAATTGGAGCCCCGGTGAGATGTGGAGTGAATCTGGATTTTATTCCACGTTAGAGAAGTTTCGCTGCAGTTTGACTCATGTTCTGTTTCTGATAACATGTAATCAGATGTTCAGATGTCATCATGATCACATTCAGCTTGGAAAGAAGAAACTGAGGATTTCTTGCATAAAGAATAAGATTTCAATGTCATACGTATGTCACCTGTTTGATATAGGGTAAGAGTGAACAACCACGTGTGTGCTTTCCCTTCAGAACCTACCAACCCGCCAAAAACGAAATGGAACGCCCGAACAGGGACTTGAACCCTGGACCCTCAGATTCCCGTCACATTGGTCAGTTTAAAAGTCTGATGCTCTACCGACTGAGCTATCCGGGCTCCCTGATCTGTGTGTAAGAGACACAGGTCACTTAATAACATGCCTGAAATTTGTATGACAGGACTGATCTGTGCATAAGCGGCCTGCTCTCAGCATAACAGGCCTGGTCTCTTTAAAATATCCCTGGTCTCTGCATCACAGGCCTTTTCACTCTATATCAGGCATTTTCTCTGTTTAGCATGCCTGGTCTCTGTATAACTAACTGCAATAGTCAAAATGGGTTCCAGGTGGGGATAAGAAATAAAGAATGTGGATTGTGTAAAGAAATAGATGTTTTGCACAAGGCTAAATTCTCTCTTAGTAGCTTCATTCGATACGAAAACTAACGGTTTGGTTGTGAATTGCCGCAACTTTTTGATGTTGGTTGATTGCGGCTCCTCCATTTCTGAAACTTCAGGAATAATTTATTTGAAAATAATACTAGATCTTGAGAGCGAGTATTGTCCTCACATAATCTAACAACCTAAGTGTCCAAGCAGATTTACCGGGTCCGAATCTGTTGGATTATTTTTGTTGGATCAACTGGAGCTGAGTGTGGGAGCCACATGGTGGGACTGGAAAGATGATTGAATCCTTGGTAAAACAGCCTGGGGAATGGGAAGCCTGGGGAATGAGACAGAGAAGCAGTTTCTAGCAAGCAGGATTCCTGAATAATATTTGACGTCTGTTCCTATAGGTTTGTGTCTCTGTGACACTATCAATTTGTAACTTCCGTTGTTTCTAATAAACTTCAGAATACATAGCTTCGATGCATGTGTACAGTAACCAACACCGATTCTAAACCGTTTGGACTATTTCTGTTCAGATTCCAGTAGCGCCCAAATCGCAAATATCGTACACAAGCATCTGCAAACGCAAAAAAATGTCGAAAGGTGTCCGAATCTCCAGGAATGTGATTGTGAAGGCGAGGGGGAATAATGCTCAAGGAAATTATCACGATAAGCATCCAGCCCCCACCACTTTTGCAAGATTTCCTTCTATTCACACCAATATATTTACATTAATTTAATTTTTCGTGGTTCCAATTTGCTTAAAAAAATTTAAAGGCATAAACTACCTGTCCGTCTGGGAATTCAATCCATATGAAAGGCGGGAATACTATCCGCGATACTAACTTGGATTCATACGGATTCAATTCACACAAGACGCAAAGTACAAAGAGGCTCATCAGAGTCACCCTGTTGCTCATACCAAAGCCTGCAAATTCCGAAACAAAAAGTGTCTGGAGGTAATCTACCGTTGAGTGAGGAACAAGATTAAGACTGAGTAACATTTTTCTTGCCGCAGCATAGCTTAATGTTTCCAAATTCAAGTCTTCATAATTCAACGCTGATACCGATGTGATTGTAAATCGCGCATGAAAAAGGACCACAACAACAACAAGATTACATTTTTGTTTAGCGCATCTCACGTCAGGAGGACGTTCCAAGGCGCTGGACATTGTATAGCATTTCAGAACCGAAATGGCGTCAGTTGGGAGGAGGGAGGTGAGGTGCAGGGTGTTGACCAATAGCATGATCGAAGAGGAGGGCTTCCAGGCGGGAAATTGAGAAGGCTAAGGAGGGGCCGAGGCTGATTGATTGGGGGATGGAGTTTCAGAGGTTGGGGACAGAATGGATGAAGTCTTTGCGACAATATTTCGGCCGATGGGTCGGAAGACGTGGGTCAGGCCAGAGCCGGCTGATCGGAGGGTAGAGGGCGGGTTGGTACGGGGTTAGGAGGTCAAATAGATAGGGTGGGGCAAGCCGTTTTAGGTGAGAACTAGGATTTTGAACTGGATCCTCTGAAAGATAGGGAGCCAATGGAGTCAGACGAGAATAGCGGGAGATGGGGTCACGGAGTTTGGTGCGGGAAAGAAAACGGGCTGCAGAGTCCTGGATTAACTGCAGATTGTGGAGGACATGTTGCAAAAGAACATGTTGCAAATGAATCGAAAAATTGGAAATCATGAGCGTCACAAAGCAATTCGTATTGTTAGTGGCACCAAATTAACTTTATTTCAGGTATTAGCTTCGCAGGGTGATGCCTGCCGTACTGATTCTGCCGATGATTCAGCTCTTGCTTGATGCACTTGATATATTTCCGTGGATGTATTCCAACGGAAATTCCTGATATATGCTGCTTGACACACACACGCACACACAAACACACACGCACACGCTCACACAGACTCACACAGACACACACACACGCGCACACACGCACGATCATAGACGCACGCAAACACACACACACACGTACACGCACACACGCCTTGAGACCCACACCTACACCCTGAGGCACACAGAGAGGCAGAAGACGAAGCAGGAGTTGTAAAGACCGACAAGCAGTCGAGCCTGGAGGTGATGAAGCCATGAAGAAGAGATTCATCCGCCTGAGGGTTCAGGTAGTGGCGGATTCGGGCTCATCACCATCACAAAATAAAACAAGGACATAATTATGGATGGTAAAGAGAAATGCTGGGATTGATTAGAGTTCAACTCTCTTTACACTTCACCGGAAGACAGAAATGTAAATTAATACTTGTTTTCAAAATAATTTCAACGTTTTGCTTTTAAACAGAGAAAACCCAGCTGTGGTAAGATGTTTCTCTTCGCTGGTAAAACTTTAAAATGGGCCGATAAGATTGTCCATTTCGTTGTTTTTCACGTGAATGTGAATCAAAACATTGACCTCGACGTGATTTGAACACGTAGCCTTCTGATCTGGAGTCAGACCCGCTACCGTTGCGCCACGAAGTCGACAGCTTCTCTTAGACAACAGGCTGGAATTGTAGAGGCAGAATATAAAACAGAGCAACACCTGTATCATGAAAATAAATTACTGAGGATTCGACAAATTAGTCAAACGCTATAACGTCCCCAAAATGAGCGAACAGAAGTTAAAAGGAGTTTCATTAGAAAACAATACTCGCTTGAAGGACGACATTCGGAGCTCCCAAACATCTGTGAAAAATCCCTTAGAAAAAGTTCTCCAAACCTGAAAGTGGTGGCAGCAGTTTGCTTTATGTGAATATAACTTTGCTACAAAATCCCCAAAATGAGGGACCAGAAGTTAAAAGGAGTTTCACCAGAAACCAAGATTTGTGCAAATTTTGAAAACAAGCAGAAACATGTAATTTTACAACCGCCGAAATAGCTCAGTTGGGAGAGCGCTAGACTGAAGATCTGAAGGTCCCTGGTTCAATCCCGGGTTTCGCAGCGTTTTTGTTCAGTTCGGCTGCAACTCATAGCCTACGTATGTTCTGTTAATACTGTTTGGGAGTCATTGCATTGTGACTCTTCTGCGTATTTCAGTTTCAATCAGACAAACACAATTTATTATTTGCAATGACTTGAAGATGTGATGAATTTTGATTAATGTGCAGCAAATCAACAAATTCAGTATGATATTGCCAAGTTCTTCTTTTGAAACTTGAGTTATTTGGTACACGAAATGGCTCGTTGTTCTGGGGGTATGATTCTCGCTTTGGGGTTAGGAAATGAATAAATATGCGAGAGGTCCCGGATTCAAATCCCGGACGAGCCCAAATTTTAAATGAATTTTGTCCCTGTTTCCCACTCTGTATTTTGAATCAAATGAACTATCTTTGTCATACCAACCCAGTACGTATCCCATTCAATAGGCGAAATGAGCATCCGTTGCAGCGCCAGTGGTTCAATGGTAATATGTAAGATTTCTATTATTGTGAGCCTTGTTTGATTCTTGGTGATTGATTCTTTGTTCCTCTGTCTCTGCCCTGCGGTTGAATATTATTATTGTATCAGGAGCAGCAGAATATTGTGCGCAGCAGCCATCATGGATTTTCCAAAAAAAATACATGCTGACCAATCTTAGCGAATTATTCGGGCAGCTCAGAATAAAACAAGCGAAATGTAACAGATGTAAACCACTTCTGTTTCCCGATGGGCTTTGACAAAATGACACATGAGAAGAAACAGACTAAAATCTGTGCTCGTGGAATCATGGTGGAGAAAATCATGTAGTAAAACTCCACGAGAGAGCCCATTGGAAGGAGCTGTGAACAGAATTAAGTTGGAGAGGCGGAATGTGTTGCAGCACCCATGGGCGGTATGAAGGATTGCTTAAGAACCCATTACGGAGAGGTTCCGATACGAAGAACACCATTTGCAGGTTAGGATGACCAGATCTGAAGCTTGGTAATGGTCGGTCGGTGATGTGCCTGTAAGCGGTATAACCTTCAGAAACTGAGTGAAGTTCTCTCGGATCCGGGAGAGAACAGAGGAGTAGTTCTGTGGTGACTCTTGCGAAGGCCTGACCTCTCCTACCGAAACCACAGAAACTGGAGATTTGGAACGTTAGAATGTAAGTATCAAGACGGACGTCTTGATCATCCGCCAAGTCTGTACTTCGACAGCGAGAGAGAGGAATGGAGCAGGCAGGGCAGGTCATTCTGTAATCGGTATCAGTCGATACCAGGGGCGGATAGGCAGCAGCCCACGTCGTGGGGATCACCAGCCACCCGAACCTGAAGGCCTGATAGCTCAGTTAACTAGAATACGATTAGCGCTGTGTTGCCTGACATTCATTTGCAGGCCACATTATTGGAGTAAATGTGGATACATTTGTCTCTTGGCTTTGGAGCATCTATTTTTTTTTGTCTCGCTATGGATGCACTTTATGTGAGAGCTGCTATATCAAATGCAGTGACGATAATTAACTCACAGAAGATTAAAATATGAAGAAAATTACAGATTTTTTATTGGCAGTATTGACTCCAGCTGAGAAAAAAACTCTAGATTTGAACTTTATCTGCAATTGAATACTCTCCCGGTTAGCTACACACCAATGTGTTCATATTTCCTAGTTTTTATTCATACAGATTTCGGAGCACATCATCCACGACTCTGCAGTCTCCACAACCCTATGACCGCCATCTTCGTCTTGCTCCCCTGGCTTCCGATCTGTCAGAGGATACAGATCAAGATAACTTTCCTCATGGTCAAAACCTCCCATAGCCTTCCTCCTTCCTATTTCTGTGACCTGCGATCTCAACACAACCTGTCCTCTCTCTCTGCTCAGCGGAATGCGATAGGCTTCACATTCACTGACTCGCCCGCCCCGCCATTGGTCGGCCTTCATCCTCTCTGACCCCATCTTCAAGAATTCGATCCCACAGTCCATCGGTCTCGCCCCTCCAGTGCCGCCTTCAAGACCCGAATTAACATTCTTGGCTTCGACCAAGCCTTCAGACACACTTTGACTGCTACCCTCGCCGCCTAGCTTCCTTACTCATCCCAATCAAAAGCTAACGTGCGTTTCAATGACTGTCTAGTGCCCTGTGGCGTTCTCCAAAAGCGAAAGGCACTTTACAAATGTAAACTTGTGCTGTTTCTTTCGAATGTGTATTTTTTTTCTCACACATATTCATCGAAATCTGCCTTCAACAGAAGCCGCTACTGGTCAATTCTCAAATCCGTTAAACTCCAACAAAATTAGCATTAGTTCTAGAAGATTATTTATGACACCGAAAAGAAATTAATTAGTAAATTTCTTCACATTAGATCATGTGCGTCACAGAGCCATTACTGCACCAAAACAGAGCTATATTCCACCAAATGAAGCCCCAATCTAGCTCTTCATCACTTTGTGATGAACACTGGTAAAGACTCTCAATGAAATGCATCACCAAAAGATCACCCCACTTGATTCCAATATTTAAGAGNAAAAAGGTGTTCCTTTATTGGAAATTAAAGTTATCTTTGATTCAAAGTATTAACTCAAACAATTGCAACTGTTGTGTCCAATTGAACTAAAAGCCGAGTGTCAGAAAAACAATGGTGACTTGAGGCAGCTGCTTTGTGTCACCCTGTTTTCCCTCCAGGTGATGGTTCAAAACCCCTTCTGTCGGAATTCATGTGGCTTCATAATAGTTATCCTCCTTCGAGAGAGTAAACGAGCATGGACACTTGGGGTTGAATTGGCTCCAGGGTGTCGACTTTGCAGGATCCAGACAACCGTGCGCCATAGTCACATTTATCCACTGCTCCAGGCACAACCGATAACAGTTCGGCCAGACTCGCTCATCGGTCGGAGTTTAAAGGGCAGTCCAGTGAGCGGTCATCGATCTTTGCAGTCAGCAGCATATAATCCTTTAATAAAAGCGCGATCCCATAGGTTTGACTCTATTCGGCACGAAACTTGACAAACTTTGCATTCAAAGGAAAGCTTTGCAATTTCCACTGGTTCAACTCAGTGCGCATAGCAATCCTGCGTCCCTGTACCAATACATCTCAGGAATTTGGTACGCAGGATTGTTCTAAGGGAGAGAGCGGACCATGTACAGCTGGGATGCATGTGACTCCTGGTAAGTTTACCATATATTTGAGGCCTTCTCCCGACATGACTCGCGGTGTATGAAATATAAGGATTAATAATATTATTTTTAAAGCCACCATGATTCGATTCTTGTTCTTGCACTCGATTATATTTTCCATGATTAACTTCCAATAATTAAGTGGATGCCTCCTCGTCTCCGCTTCACTGCATTGCTAACTATCTTAGATTCGTGTATGTCATTCAGTTACACAGTAACGAATCGACTTTATAAACAAGGTAAAGCAGAAATTGATTTATTTCACGAAGCAGTTTTAACAAGAAACTGAATATCTCAATCAATATCCGGTGCTGTTGCCGTATTGCATTCAATCTAAACATTACGCCCATTATCTTTGTTAAACAATAATACAAATAATAATTGTGAATTTGTTATAGCGCTTTCCGTGTCTCCTGGAAGTCCAGCATTCAGAAAGTATACGGTAAAGTGAATTGAATGTATATTGGTGGGCGTAACGCTATAACCAAATACGCACAGCAGTGTCCAACAAAAAATGGTGGATTTACGTGACCAATTGATTTATTTCTATTTTATTTCATTGAGGGATTATTAACAGGTGTTTGAAGTAAGGAAACATGCGCAAGGTTTTGCCCTGCAGCGAATCAACTACAAGTGTCTCGCTTGCGAGGTGAGCACATTAGCCACTTGGCTACAGGACTGCACCTGACATAGAGATGAGTACCGCTTGGCGTGACATCGAGTGACTGCATCAACAGTTCAAATGATGCAATTCGGAAGCTCTCCAGAGGTTTCCTATTGGAATAAATAATATTGCCTCTCAATGCGTTATCTCAAACTCTTAGTTGTAGACTCTGCATTCGGCAACAACGGTCCTGCTGATATCTTGCCATGGCGTATTCAACATTATATGAAATAGAAACAATTTATTACCCGATTCTTGCTGTAGTTGGATTACCAGGTAGGTGACTAACAGTTATATTTTATTTATAGAATTCAGAGACTGGCAGTAATGTCACATATTTATCCCGAAATATTTATTTGAGTTCGCTTTTACTTGTTTGCTGAACTGGTCATTGTCTTCGTTATCCTTATGTTTGATACAATGCCGCTAAAGTCAGCAGATTGTCTCCAAACGTCTCACTGTCCTTATGCTGTAAAATGCATTTATTGTGCATTTTGTAAGCGAAAAGAGCAGCCGATATATGTAGAGGAACATATCACAAACAATCATGAGACCTGGATGTCAGTTACACAAAACTTTCTACAATAGTGCAGTTCTTATTGAAGAATACTTAACTTGATTCACATTGTGCAGACTCCGAAGTACTTTAACTATTCATGTCCAGCTGTGTGCACTTGCTCTCCAGGACTGTAAGGCTCCAGTAGAGAAGCGTTATCTGTCTTATTAAGGAGATGGCAACACGCCCATCTCTCCCATTTGCTGGGGCTGGACTGAGATCTGTAGAGACTCTGGCCTTGCTCCTGGGTAGACAAAAAACGTCTAATGCCACACGGCTCATCCCGGAATAATGGTTAAGTGAGCGATGGTTTGAGAGTAAGGCTGTGTAATGGGATTGGCACCCACTCGCCCAGTTGCCTGCACTTTTCAGCTATAGTTGTGTGTCTGCGTCAGTGAACATGTGTTGTTTTTCCCCTTTTCAGTGAACTTGTTGGCCATTGTAATCCTGTCCCGGGGAAGGTGCGGTCTCTCCAAGGTCGTCACTCTCTACCTGGTGGCCATGGCAGCGGCGGATCTAATGGTTATTATCAACGATCTAATACTGAATCGCATTAATCAAATGTATTTCCTGTTTAGCTTCTTTTCCTACACTCCTGTGTGTAAGTTACGAATTGTTCTGCTGACATCAGCCACTCGATGTTCTATCTGGCAAACGGCCGCTTTCACCTTTGATCGCTATGTCGCCATTTGTTGTCAGAAAATAAAAAATAGATTTTGCTCTGTAAAATCGGCTATTTTGGTTATAACGACAGTTTGGGTGCTTAGCTTTGCGCAGTGCATTCCGTTTTATTTTATTTTGATTCCTCGTGTCATAATTAATAATATACCGAAATACTGCAGACCAAAACCAAGTTATCGGACTTCAGAATATTGGAGAGCGTACGAATGGTTAATCTGTGTGTTCAATCCTGTACTGGTGTCTGTTCTCATTATCTGTATCAATGCTTTGACTGTAAGTCACATTTTAGTAGCCAGCAGAGCCCGCAAGCGAATCCGAGGTGACAGCAGTGGTAATAAACCGAACGATCCCGAAATGGTGAAACGGAGAAAATCCATCATTTTGCTCTTCGCTATATCGGGCAGTTTTCTACTTTTGTGGATGACAAATGTTGTCTATTCGTTAAAATGGTCAGTTGTTAATTATCCCTTTGCAAAGAAAGAAAAGAGCATTCGCTATACCATCCAACAGATTGGATTCATGCTTCAGCTTTTGAGCTCCTGTACGAACACTTGCATCTATATGGTGACTCAGAGTAAGTTTAGAGAGGAAATGAAGAAGATTCTTAAATACCCATTTGCTCTGTTACTTCAACTGTTTAAATAAAATATTACTGTTTGGACTGATTGATTGTAAATTGTGGCCACAACACGAGCATCGAATGCCTTTGCGCTCCTTTTCATTCAAACTCTACCAATCTCTTCGACAATCGTATTCACAGGATAGAGTTTAATACGTTTAGAGAGTTCAGATGAAATTGGAAACGTTATCGCACTGGATGGATTCTCGAATAAAATGTAACTGTTCAATTCTCCTTCGTTTTAAATGATAAAAGGAAAGCATTGTTCACTTCCATCGCACCACCCGAGCAGAAGATTGATGTCCCTGATAAAAGCTTCACGCGATTCTGTAACTGTTTTGAGGTAGTGCATTGAACACCATTACATTCTTTCCTCCACCACCTCTCTGGTTTCTGGTTTCACTTGAGTTTCATTGGTCGTAGTGAGAGATTGTTTCCTCATCAAGTTTGATCAATGAAGTTTCAGTGGGGAAGCCGTAGTCATATCTGTCCTGCACGTCCAAAATCCAAGACTCATAGTCTGAAGACAACGTATGACACCAGTTTTTAATAAGAACATAAACACTAAAAAAATGTGAATAGTCCCGGTAATGAGAACTTATTAATGACGGTATCAGAAACATATTACTAATGTTGACATATAATCGTTGTGTACAATCGCTGACTATTACCAGTCAGCTCAGCTGATATGCGTTCTACAAACGTAAATCCAAAGTTATGATCTTGAAGTAACCAGTAAAATTCCAACATTGGCTTTATGAATGAATTCAGTTCCATTGTGGAATTGGCAATAATCTGGATTGTGAATCAATTTACCAAATCTGGATGGGACCTTCACTCGTTAATATTTTGCAAACGTCCAGCAGTTGAGTGATGGACAAGAAACAAAACCAATTGTCCAGTACTTGTAGTTTGACGTTCAATGAGGCTCACTCATACCTCCCTATTGGAAAATTGACATGTTAATATAATTTTTGTTGCCTTGTATTGACCAACAAGTTCCATATATCTTATAGTTACCATGTTCTCAGCTGATGTGAGAGATTTCAGTGTCCAAACTCAGCAAAGGGGTGCTTTCAGCACGTTCAGTAAAATATTAATTTCGAAATGCTTTCAGTCTTACAGGAAAGTCGGTAGTTGTTAAACAGGCATAGCACTTATTCACATTTCTGATCTGTTTTTATTCTCACTGAACACATTTAATCCAAGGTTCGAATCAACTTACGGCTTCTAATTTTAATTAAATGCCATTCTCATATTTACACCGCCATATGTCGTGTTCTTATCGTGATCGTCTTGCGAAAACTGCCAATATCACAATTGAAGTGACAGAACACAACAGAGGCAATCGGTGCTGTTCTGTTGAACCTACTGTGGTGCTCGCAAAAAGGTGGTTCGTCCCATCTGCTGGATTGACCAAACCAATGAGATATGCTGACTGTGACACTATACAGCGAGAAGTACGCCATATAGAGGCAAGTTATTGCTTATATATCTGTCGCCCTTACAAGGATCTTGAACGGTGCCTGGTGTACAGGGAGGAGCATCTTGGCGTGCAGAATCGTAAAAGGTCACAACGCTTGGGTGGGGCTAGACCTTGGACGGATTTATCAGTGAGGATCGAACTGACGATATTTAACCCTTTAGGGGAATGGTGAGCCAGTGTTGGTGGGTAAGCATTGGTTGGATTTGGAGAGACCATTGGCTGCAGAATTTTGAATGTTCTTCAGCTCTTTTGGAAAGGAGCTGTGAAGACTGCCCTTGGAGTTGTCCAGCCAGGGCTCTGTGAATTGAATGACTGACGCGAAGTCGGTGCACGGATTGAGAAACGTGGCTGAACTTACATGTCGCTGAGCAACCTGGAGGCTATGTTTATTTCACTGAGCATTGAATGCATTTAATACACGGGGACATATATTACGTAGATGTTGTTCGGTGCGGATGATATACAGGATTGAAATTGGACTTCGAGTACATTGGAAATGCTGGTTAGTCATAAACTTTGATTTCCTCCACCATGTTGGAAGCAGGTGTCCGTCACATAGCTGACGAGGAAATTTAATTTTGAGGTGACAACTCCGTAACCTACATTCTAAGTTTGTGAACGTACGTTCACATAATAAATCCAGGGCGTGTAATCCATCTTGATTAAGATGCAGAGCGGAAAGCAGTTGCTGCTGAAGCTTCGAACTTCCAACTGTTGAATTGTCAGAATACGATATGCGTAACGAAACGCTGTAAGACAGGGCGTTTGCAAACGTTAAGTCGTTATTCTGGTTTATATGCATCAAAAATGGCGGAAAACACCATTTTGTTCTCGAAGCATCATTTATCATCTGTTAATAACTGAAGTCGTTTGTGCCTGGTTAAGAACAAATTGTCCAGACGCAATGTTAAAGTAAGTCACCACTGGCTTGGGAGGATACAAGCTGTTTTGTGCTTAAAGCTCCATGTTCTTGGGGAAAAAAATTATTTGACAGCGCACTTAATCCTTAATAATAATCCTTGCATTTGATATAGCGCTTTACACGTCGGGAGGACGTCCCAAAGCGCTTCACAGAATACACTGTAAAGTGAATTGACTGTATACTTGTGGGCGAACGCGGCAGCCAATTGCGCACAGCAATGTCCCACAAACAGTCGTAGATTGAAAATGACCAATTTATTATTGTTTGTGGTTTTGGAGGGATTATTATTAGGCTCTGTGTGGAGTAAGGAAACTTGCCCAAGGTTTCGCCCTCTGCCTGGAATTGAACTCAGGTCTCTCGCTTACAAAGCGAGTGCTCTAACCACTGAGCTACAGGACTTCACATTTAGTATATTTGGGGTAGTATATGTTTTACGTGTTCTTGCTGTGCTTATATTTGAATAAAGGGAGTTAGCCACAAAACTTTATTGTTAGCATATTGTACACGGCAGTGTTTAACAAATGGCCGTGGATTGAGTGACCTAATTTGTATTATTACAAGCTTTTTCTTTTGAACCAATTATCACCCGCAGAAGAGCGATCCGCTGATCGCCGAACATCTCGGTTTAGAAATTCTAGAAGGCAAACAGATGAGTGGAGAGTAAGGAAAAATGCTAAACGTTTCAACCTGTCAGGAATTGAACACTTGTCTCTCGCTTGGGAGCCAGGTTCTGAAACCACTAAACTACAGTACTTCGCTTTGGAAGGATGATAGGGTGGAGAGGGGATGGTAATTTGAGAACATGGATATATTTACTTTAGGAAGTGAGTGATGGCAATACTTTTGAAGGAATTCCTAATGGACGGATAGAGAATTAAAATGTTGGTAGCAGAGGGGAAAGAGGAGAATACAGGAGATAAAATGAGGATGGCAACAGGTCGGGAGAGCACATGCTGAGTTTCATGTGAGAGATAAGTAACTACAGAAATAGGGAGAAGCGGTTAGAAAACAAATAACCAGAATTCGGTGAAGACTGGGAGGGCAAGGGAATAGTTTTGATAGCAGATTGGATTCCCTGCAGTTTCGACATGAGAAATTACATCAGAGGTTTGCATTTGTAATTGGAGGAGAGGATGTGTAAGTCATGGAACCGATGGTTGTGGACGCAATTGATTCTGGGGAAGTGGAGCCTCAGTTTGTACTTGCGTCCGGATGATGTGGAATCGAAAGATAGTTTGTTTGAGCCAATAGAAGGGCAGTAGGTTTGTGTCTGATTGAACACAGACTGGATGTAAATCATAATTTTTAATTCAAGATTGTTCCTACACATTCCCTACACTCAGTAGATGCCGATATGCAATACGTCCTCTGCCCTGTCCACCTCACAATTGATGGTTCGCCTTTCATCCCACTTGACCTCTCGCTCTGGAAATCTATCCACTTGTCCCTTGGCTTTGACATTCCCTTGGCCTCAAATGTCCATCCGAAGAACTGCCTTTGTCAACGTGTCTTCTGTCATTTCACTTCCTACAACAGCTACTGCCTTGGCTCCAGCCTTCCGAAACACCCGCGGCTTGGAAGAAATCCTCGACAGTCTGAGGCCTTGTGACGTCCTCCCAAAGTAAAAGGCGCTATATAAATGCAATATGTTTTTATTGTTGGACTAACAATCCGTGTCGTCATATATATTTGACCGCGGGGTTTGCACTAACAGCAAAAGTAGTTTGAGGTTTGCAGTACCAATGATTGCTGTATCAATGTAACTTCATAGCAGACTTCGTAAAGAATTATACCGACTGTCACAGAATCAGTTAACATTTGAAATTAAAGTTTCTTGTGTTGCTCATGATAGTGATTTACCTTGTTCTAGGGGATTTACTCTCCTGTGATTTGATGTAACATTGCGCAACAACATTCTAAGATTTCAAATCAGTGCAGATTGATGCTCTGCAGATATTAATTTCTGTTTGACATGGCATACATGTAGGTTAAACATTTATTCATAAGATATTTAGCAGACAGTCATCTTTGTAATGTCAGTTCCTGTAGATTAGCCTGCTGTAAAAAGAATTTGGAAACTTAAGGGGTTGATGTAAATTACAGGCAATTCGAAGCGATAAGCAAGAACCAGTACGTCGCCATCAATGGATATCAGTGAGCAGAAACTTTTGAATGGAGAACTGAAAGACATGGTTGAAAGAAAGTAAGCATTGTAAATTCTCTCAACATAAATTTGAATAATTCTTTTCTACTTTTCTCAAGACGTCAATTGGTGAACATTTGCTCCGACTCATATTTACAGCTTATTTCCTCCAATTCCCACATTCTTGGCATCAAGGCCTTGTGTTGGAAGTCCTCTTGCAGAATTTCATGAAATTCTGCATTCTATACCTATATTCATCGCTATTTTGTTAAATTATATCTATGATCACGCCATTCTTTGACCGTTTCCAATTACGAATAGTCTATTTTTGGAATCATGTAGGTCACTGATTTGAGCACTCGGCTCACAAGATTGGGCAACAGGTTCTATTACCGCAGGGTGAAACATTTGCAACTTACTTCCGCCACACGCCTCTGCGTACCTAGCAGTAAACATGAACACTCCTCGCCTGTTCGTCTCTTTCCTTGGGCAAATAATTCCAACAAAAATTAACAATAATAAATCGGTCACTCAATACACAACTACTTGCGGGAGACTGCGTGTGCAATTTGCTGCCGCGTCTCGCCCACAAAATGTACAGTCAATCCACTTTACAGCGTATTCTGCGAAGCGCGTTAAGGCGTCTCCTGGACGCGGTATAACGCTATGTGAAAAAACAAGGTTTACGATTATTAATATTTAGTGGATGATCTTCAAAATCTCCTCGAATCTTTCATCCTGAGTGAAAGATGATGGTCAAATCAACTACAAATTTATGATGTTCTGTTTCTCTATGACTAGAAAGCCCACGGACTCTTTGCGCTGCAAATGCTTTTGACACAGCAAGAGATCCATCCACTTTGATCTCATTCCTTCCCACATAAGACAGCGTTCTGACACATAATCTTATGTCATTAACTCAACCAGTTTCTCCTCCTACTCGTGCACAGTCCACTATTGTGTATCGCAGGATTGCATTCTTGCTCCCCTTCTTTTCCTCTCGTAAATGCCTCCAATTGCTTATAGCATGTACATTCTGAGAGTCAACCTCCACATGCATGAGTATGACACCTATATCTACTTTTCTATTTCAAGCTTGGAAACAGCCAGTCTTATTGTCTACATTTGCTTCCCGGATATCAAAACCTCAATGAGCACATGGGTATGAGGGTGACTGATGGTACGATGAAAGAGTATGGTATTCAGATGTTCCTCAAGCAGTCAAGGGAGAGGACATGCGGAATAATTGTGATGGAGTTCCAGAGGGTGGGGCAGAGAGGTCGAAACACCGTCCTCCAATTTCTAATATGGTGAACGTGAAGCAAGCCAAAGCCCTCTGAGCGAAAGAAACCGACAAGTTGGTAGGGAGAGATTAGTTCAAAGAGGTAGACGGAGAACGTCCATGGTGTGCTTTAAAATTGATGAACAGGATATTTAATTGTATCATCTGATTAATTGACGGCCAGTGGAGCTGAACGTGGAAGGGTATAATAGGATTGTGGAGCCTGATGTGGGTTACGACACGGGCTGTGGATTTCTGGTGGATCTGCACCCTTTTGAGTGCGGAGATGCGGAGGCAGACAGGGAGTTTGCATAGTTCAGTCTGGTTGCGTTCAACGCGTGTATGAGGGACTCGGAGCAGGTCTCTGTTGCGAGGTAGTCGTGTAGCCGGGCAACTTTGCAGAGGGCTAGAAAGAGAATCGGTTCATGGCACAGATATGCGGGATGAAGTACGGTTGAGGGTAAAACTGGTCTACAGTGTTCGAGATCGGCCCCGTGAACTGCAGAGTGACTGCATCCAATATTGGTGATGCTGCCACGACTCGAGTTATGGAGGCGTTGCCGTAAGCCAAACAGGACGCCTCGGTCTTGCTGATATTCATCCAATTCACCACTGCCCTTCAAATTCCTCCCTCCTTTGCCTCCTTCAAAGCAAGACTAGAGACCCTACCCTTCGGCTGCATATTCGGACACCCTTTTACCCTACCCTCCGTACCCACCAGCACTCCAGTTCCCTTCCGACTCCTCGGTTTCAAATCCCTGATTTCCCAGAAGCTTGTGTTGTTCTCCCAATATCAAAACTGCTTTACAAATGTAATTTGTTTCTGTTTGCTTGTGCCCTTAATTCTCACCGTATTCACTGGAAAATCTTAACCAAGCTTTTATCACTTCATTCCTTGAAGTCACTTGCACACTCGTATGTGGTGCTCTCAGTCAGTTCCAGCTTACACACGGCCCATTTTATATAAAAATCCCACCGGCCATATCGTCACTTCTAATAAAAATCACCCACTCATAATCCACCCTTGCTGGGTTCCACTGGCTCCTTGACTCTGAATGGATTGATCTCAAGATGCTTACCGTCATATCTAAATCATTTCACACCTTAGAAACTCGCTCTCTCTCTAACATCTGCAACTGCACACCGCTGCCAATTACTTCGCCTCAGAAAACCCCTGTCATGCTGCCCGTCACCCGCACTCTCTAACATCAGCAATGACCAAGTCTTCATTCATTTTCAATCCCTGAATATCACTGTCTGTATTCAGCACTTTGTCGTTGCCGTGCCTTCACCTCCACTTTCGACTCTCTACCCGCTTCTCGCTCCTTCACTTCCCTCCTCTCATCCTGATCATTTCCCCCCTGATCGGGTCTCGACCCATCTGTCCAGCGCCTTGGGACGTCCTCCCTACGTGAAAGGCGCTCTATAAATGCAACCATGTTGTTGGTGTTGTTGTCCCTTCTCCAGCAATTCTTAATTCCCGTCTGAAAACTAAACGCTTGGACAATGCCTATGGTAATCTCCATTTCCCCGTTTCCCGCGTCCACCCATCAATGTGAAGCTCACTGGGATTGTATTGCGCATAATTAATAATCAATAAATAATGAATAAATAGAACCCAGAAAAGATAAACTGCTTATTAACAGTTCGGCAACAAACGCAGATCGGACAGAGAAGTAAGAATTTCGCAAAAACAAATTCTCTCCATGATATTAAATTGGGTGCCTGTTGATGTTGTTCTATTCTTCAGCACGACCCATGCTTGCTTTGAATTTTTGAAATTCCTTCATAGTTTCCCTGGATTATAACTATATAACGGTAAATATTCCTTTTCGTTCTAGATGTCAGCCTGGCTCAGTCATTGTATGTTAGCCTGGCTCAGGTCTGGTTATCAGCTTCACTCAGGTCTGGGTGTTAGGCTGGCTCACATCTGGATGATTGCTTTGGTCAGGGATTGATATCAGTCTGGTTCACATCGGGGAGTCAGCCTGGTTCTATCATTTGGTGTTAGCCTGGCTTAAGTCTGGTTGTCTTTCTGGCTCAGTTCTGGGTGTCAGCCGGGCTCATTCACTCTAAATCAGCTTGGCTCTGTCACGGTGTGTCAGCCTAACTGAGCTCCGGTGTCAGCTTGGCTCAGGTTTCGGTACCAGCCTGGCTTAGTTCTGGTAGACACGCTGGCTCTGGTCAGTGTGTTAGCGTGGCTCAGATCTGTATGTTCATCTGACTACGTCTGAGTGTCAGTCTCGCTTAATTGTGAGCAGTCTTCCTTCTGTACTTTCAAAGATTGCATTCAAAACTTTGCTTAAGGAAAACATTGGCATTTGTAATACAAACTGTGTTTGTATTGAAATATTGTTTGATATTCCAACCTTGCAAATTTCCCAGTTTTACATTTGTCCTGGATTGATGCATGATTTCATCAGGCAAAGGGCAGGAGATAAAACTGAATGGCTTACCATGACATTGTCCTTGTTCATGGACACATGTACAGTAACGAACCTTTATAATGAATATTAAAACTTTTTGATATTTCAAATTGAAATGCGCTCCGTGGTTTGCAATTGTAGAAACAATTATAGGCGCCCTGCAATGGGTATAAGCATCTATGGTGCCTTGGAGCGCTCTGTTCAGCGTTACAAGGCACCACTCCGCGTGACTGGCACAATATCAGTGCAACCTGTTGCAGTTTTGGTCTACACAATGGAATTCCCATGGAATGTTGTAAAACATAAACGTAAAACTGATAAGATAATAATCCCTCCAAAACAAAAAACAAGAATAAATTGGTCATTTTGAATCTCCGACAGTTTTTGGGACATTGCTGTGCGCAATTGGCTGCCGCGTTCGCCCACAAATGTACAGTCAATTCCCTGTGCAGTATATTCTCTGAAGCGGTTTGGGACGTCTAGAGGTCGTGAAAAGCGCTTCACAGAAGCAAGTATTATTATTATTATTATTAAGATTAAACGGCACACACGCTGATAATTGGTGCCATGTCTTTTTGCGATAATGCAGTAATCTACTGCAATTAGTAATCTGCAGTCTGTGGAGGGAAGAATTGGGAAGTCCCGTCATCCAAACATTACAAATGGTCAAACAGTATCCTGAATTCTGACGCAAACAATGCCTCAATGTTTAACTATTATGCTACTGCGATTCGAGTATCTAAATAGGCAGATATTGGAGACAAGATGCTTGGACGCAATTGAAAAATAGCAACAAAATTTCAATTGCCTGATAGTAATGATCACACAAGCTATTTATCTTCATTTCAATCCAAACCAAGAATCACTTGGTCATAGGCAGAATACAGCATTTAAGAGGTCTGATACGAGTTGTGAGAACTCAATGAGGTACAGACTGTTGACCGTTGATGGGCACTGCTCTGCATGGACTCCTCAATGCTGATGCAACACCTATCGAGTGGAGGCCATGGCCTGGCTGCTGGTAAGGTAGCAGGTGTGGAGATCATTAATGCATAGATGCTGAAAGCTGCTATGTGGTGCGTGGTGTGTACAGCGACGCCAGGAACTGAACACAGGACTTGAAGCTGTCCTCCCAGCGCTAGACAACGGGTATCTGAGACAAACTCTCTAGTATTGTTACACAGTGCAAGTCTGGTGTCTACCAACAAGTAGTGTGATCTTAGTCGGAAGTTGGATATACAGAGGAATTTCGCGAAATTCTGTATTTTGCCCAATGGCTTCATATATTCACTATTTCACATCAACTGGCAGTTCGTGATTAGATATACACTAAACATGCTGGATTACAATGTTAATAGGATGTGTTGGGCACCTTCACAGAGTGGCTCACTACATGAGAGCGGAGAGCGACATTAGGCTGAGTGTAAAACCCAAATACGTTGATACTTTTGATTTATGCAAGATTTTCTGAAGACTCTTGTTGAGGCAGGAAACAATGGAAGTACATGACTGACGTCTTAGATTTGACGCAGAGTGTGCAGTCGAGCTCCAGGATCCATGTGTGTGATGTTGTTCAGCATCCAAGGCTGCACTCTCCACCTCTCCAAGCCAGTCAGGAACCTCGGCCTTTTGTTCGACCCTGAGCTGTCCTTTCTCCCTCACATCCGCACTACAACTGGCACCGCCTTCCATCACCTTCGGAACATCGCCAGACTACGGCACTACCTCACCCCTCACGCTGCTGAAACCCTGGTCCACGCCTTTGTCACCTCAAGGCTGGACTATGGGAACTCTCTCCTCGCCGGCCTTCCCGCCACCTCCCTCCACAAGCTGCAGGTCATTCAGAACTCTGCAGCTCGTGTACTGTCCCGCACCAGGCTTCGCGACCACATCACTCCCACCCTCGCTCGCCTCCACTGGCTCCCCATCCCCAGAGGATTGATTTCAAGATCCTCATCCTCACCTACAAGGCCATTCACGGCCTTGCTCCCTCCTACCTCTCCAACCTACTATCCCCCTACCTACCTGCCCGTACCCTCCGTTCCTCTGGCTCCGGTCTGCTCCACGACCCCCGCCCCAACCGCCCTACCATCGGTGGTCGGGCCTTCAGCTCTCAGCCCGGAGTCCTGTAGCTCAGTGGTTAGAGCACTCACTTTGCAAGTGAGAGACCTGAGTTCAATTCCAGGCAGGGCGAAACCTTGGGCAAGTTTCCTTACTCCACACGCCTAATAATAATCCCTCCAAAACCAAAAACAATAAGTAAATGGGTCATTTTCAATCTACGACTGATTGTGGGACATTGCTGTGCGCAATTGGCTGCCGCGTTCGCCCACAAATATACAGTCAATTCACTTTACAGTGTGTTCTGTGAAGTGCTTTGGGACGTCCTCCGACGTGAAAAGCGCTATATCAAATGCAAGGATTATTACTATTATTATTAGGCTTACTCCTCCCAGTTTCGCGTCCCTCTAAGGCCGTAAACCTCTGCCTTCAGCTCCCCTCTCGACTCTCTTCCCCCTCCTCGCTCCCTCCTTCCCATCGATTGGGTTGGGGGGAGGGGGGGTGGGGGGGAGACGGGCGAGGGTTATTTCCGCGAGTAGGAGAGTTGTTGAGAGGGTGTAGCCAAATCTTCTTACAAAAATAAGAATGTGTTCACTTAATCCAAGATTGTTTGTGGGATGCTGCTGTGCACAATTGTTGCTGCGTTTCACCCACAAAAATTCACAGTCATTGCACGTTACATTATTTTCTGTAAAGCGGTTTTAGACGTCTCAGTGACGAGATACTTCATGGTGGATGTTACGAACATCCTTTATCCTTAACTTTGCAAAGTCAGTTCAACGGGATATAGAAAGATCTGTTTTTTAATCTAACATTAAGCAAGTCCTCGCTAGTTGCAATTCTCATATCTTTGACAACGCGATTAAAAATTTATAAAATTGATTTAAAATTACTAATATATTTATAGTTAATAAGTTTCCAGCTAAAGAGTTTTTATTTTTCGAACTCGGTTGCATTTTCCGGCTCTCTCTCTCTCACTCTCACTCTCACTCCCCCTCTCTCTCTCTCTCTCGCTCTCTCTCGCCTCCGAGTCAGGAGGTTGTGGTTTCGACCCTGACCCTCCCCCCAACAGATACACCGACACAACCACCCATACACACAGCTCGAGGACGTCAAATCTCCTTACAAAATAATAATTTGGTCAGTGAATTTTTGTCCTGTTGTGGGATACTGCGGTGCACATTTGCTGCCACGTTTAACCCTCAAATGGCACAGTCAGTAAACTATACATTATATTCTGTGAAGCGCTTTGCGGCGTCTCAATGTTGTGATCAGGCGCAAATTCCATCGCAAGGATAATATTGTTGTAGTATAAACACTACTAATATATACATACATTGATTATGCATATTATATACAAATAATATATTTCATCACCATTTCTCCGAGACGTATTAGACACTGTAATTGTATCACGTCTATTTAGTCACACTGTGTATATTGTGTCAGGCTCGGTCAGGAGTGAAGACTTTGACCTTATTTCACTAAACATGTATCACCTTAATTGAACGTTCTTTCTGACCATGATGAAAACCTTGAGCAGTGGAAGTAGAACGGACTGGGCTTTACGCGTGGCTCACTCTCTGACTGTCAAAAATAATGTTATGGACAATGAGATTGAATAGATCAAAAGGCTTTATAATCCGAAATAAATTTCTAAATTATGTAACTGGCAAAAACGTTCTCGTTTCCGGTCCTCGAGTGGATTGTCAAGCTAAGAAACTAGGTGAGTATTTTTTTGGATATGTTATTCGTTCCTCAGCAAAAAGTTCATAAAATACAATTAAATCAAATCTTTAACAGCACCAACAAACGCAAGCCTAGGGCCACGTTCCCGGCATTAAAGGTGCTAAATGGACTGTAGATGCAACTTTGCTAAAGCTTTTATACTTGCCAGGATCCATTGGCTTCCATTAGCAGAACGGACATTTTTAACGATCCTGATACTCACGTGTCACACACATGATGCCCTAATCGTCCTGCATATATCCCACACCTGTACCAGCCCCATCTGTCCACTGTCTTCCGCCTCAACGACAACAAGATGCATTTACGTAGTGTTCCGAAAGCAGGAAGCGTCCCAGTGCGCCTGGGATAGTAGGACACCGACCGAGAGGAGCTCTTCCTGTGTTAACTAAACGTGTATTCAAGGAGGAGGAATTGAGGAACAGTGTTTCTGGACAAGCTCTGCACAATTCATTGTTCAGAGACGCTATTCCGGATGAAAGGTGCTACATATGTACAAGAAGACAAGAAGAAATTGTTTTTTTCTGTGACGTGCTTTCCCGCAACATCAATACATTTCATGTTGTGTCTGTCCTTGTCTTTTTTCTTTCCTTGCAATACTGAATTCAGAGGAATAATTCCTCTGTTTGTTTGAATTTTAACCTCATATTTTAGGAAGCTCAAGGCGATTCATGTCTACCATGTCAGCATGAAAACTTGAGTATAGACTAACTGATTGACTAACTGAGAAAAGTGTATAAATGGAAGCTGAAGGGATCTGCTCCCCGTTTCCTCTTTCTTCACCTTATGTAAGCCCCAATTTAAACAAACCTCAATAACAGAACTTTTGTGTCCTCGTTCTGTACTTCAAATCGTCTTATAATTTACACGCTTCCCCATACTGCTCTCTCATTCAAACATCCACTCCTCGATTCCACTGAACGTTTAACTTTCGTCTCGTGTCAATTATCCCAACGTATTATTATTGTCCCACATTCCGCTAAGCCTACAAATGTCACCTGACATATGAGGACATGTAGAATGTGCCGATCCTTTCAATCTATCATGTTCTGAAAACCATCATTCAAGTCTCATCATAGATTAAATATAATGCCTTGACACAGCCTGCAAATCTCTTCCAGCGCTTCACAGAATTTACTGTAAGGAGCAATGACCGTGTAGGCAAATGCAACAGCTACAACAAAAAAGAGCTAGGATTTATATAGCGCCCTCAACGCCGGACGGCGACTCAGAGCGCTTCCGATTAAGTACAACTTTTATTTTTATAATTATGAATACCCTGCGCGACTGGAAATCAAATTCAAAGGCATGTTGTTCGTCATGTTTTTTGCAGATCATTTGAGATTGGCGAATGGCAGCAGCCCGTGTGCCGGGAGAGTGGAGGTTTACCACGATGGGCAATGGGGTACAGTGTATGGCTATGGCTCTGGTGGCCCTGGCTGGGATATGAAGGCCGCGGCTGTGGTGTGTAACGAGTTGGGCTGTGGAGCCGCGCTCTCAGCATCAGGAGATGCGCACTTTGGCGAAGGCTCAGGTCCCGTTGTCACCTATTATGTCCAGTGCAGAGGGGGCGAGTCTGCTCTGAGGGATTGCGAGTCACAGACGTGGGGTCACTGTTCCAGGTGGTATTCACACTCCTATGACGCCGGCGTCATCTGCTCAAGTAAATATTTCAGTATCCGATCATATTTTTCAGACCTCATATTTTCGGCAAACCACAGTTTGTGAAACCCTGATAGAGATTGCATTCCACAGATTGTCGGTTTATTATCATTAAATCCCTAGTCTGCGTGTCATGCTGTTGGGATGTAGAATTGTCAACAAGTACATTTGTCGACATAAGATCCTTTGTGTTTTTCAACGGGTAACATATATGTGCAAATTGTTCTGGTTGTTTTTGTTGTCTCATCATACGCCGTATGTGGACGGACGGAGGGGAGGAAAGAATTGCTGAGGTTCAGGCAATACGTATCACTGTATAAATGTATATGAATGACTAGGCGTAAAACTGGTGTGTGGAGCAGGAATGGGCAGATATACTGAAAGAACTAATTTCGGTGAAAGCCCGAACAGAGGCAATGTGTGAAATTGTTTAGCTTGGGCATTGCTTAAAATTTCTGTAAATGTATTGACATATATGGTTGCATGTGATTATGTCAAATTGATGCCGTGTGATCAATGATAACAACAACAACAATAGTCCATTTATAGAGCGCCTTTCAAGTCGGGATTACGTCCCAAGACGCTGGGGAGTTGGGTCAAGTCCCGACGAGGGGGAAAATAATCAGTTTGAGGGGAGGGAAGGCAGGGAGCGAGGAGGGGGTGGAGAGTCGAGAGGGGAGCTGAAGGTATGGTCAAAGAGAAGGGTCTTGAGACCGGCCTTGAAGGAGGAAAGGGAGGAAGCGGCGAAGGCACTGGGGGATGGAGTTCCAGAGCCTAGCGGCTGAGAGGCTGAAGGCCCGGCCACCGATGGTAGGGTGGTTCGGGCGGAGGATGTGGAGAAGACCAGAGTCAGAGAAAAAGAGGGTAGGGACAGGTCGGTAGCGGGATAGTAGGTCGGAGAGTTAGGAGGGAGCGATACCGTGAATGGCCTTGTAGGTGAGAATGACGATCCTGAATTCGCTATTGAACTCGACTCATGCATTAGTAGAAATAATCTCTTAAAATTGATCTTATTTCATTAAGCGTGCTTTGAGATGATTAGAAGACGTGACATTCAAGATCCTCATCCTCACCTACAAGGCCTAAATTTCAGTCCTTACTTTTTGTTTGACCAGTAGCGCAACAATGAGCAGTGGAACGAGCACAGCCTCGGCTTACCCTTTATTTTTCGAAAATATGATTGCGGAAGATTAAATCGTTCCAATGTCTTGATCATCCTTTCCAATTTTGTAAAATATTTGCCTGGCGATATCTTTCGCGTTTCAGGCCAACAAGCAGATATTCAATCTAAAACACAGTGTGAGTATTGTATTATTTTGTTTGTTATTTGCTCCCCAGCGCAACATTCATAATGTATAATTAAATAAAACTGCCACCGCCATCAAACTACGTAACAACATCTTTCCAGTTTAGGACCATTGTCCCGGCACAATGGGTGCTAATTATGCCGCAAAAGCAATTTGCTGCCTCTCTTATACTTGGCAGGCATGATTGGCTTTCAATTACAGCATGGATCACTTTTAACGATCCTGTCACTCACGCACCACTCACATCGTAATCTGGCACTCCGCTATCTATCGTGTTTACACCACACTCATCTATCAACCCCATCTGTCCACTAGCTTCAGCCTATCCAACAACACCTTGCATTTATAAAACGCCTCTCGTGCAGCGTTGCGTCCCAGAGCTCTTGTGACAGCAGGGCACCAACTGGGGAAAAGAGTGACGTCGAACAGGTAGTTCATCCGATGCGAACTAAAAGAGTAGACAAGGAGGATGGAGAGTTCGAGAGTTCCAGGGCAAGCTCTACCCCACTACGTGCTCATAGACTCCACCTGGGTCACAGGCGCTACAAAATTCAAGACGATGTTGCTGCTGATGTTGATCTAACCCACAACTTCAATTCATCTCACGTTGAGTCTGTCCTCGAGTTAGTTTTACAATACTGAACGGCGAGGAATATTTCCTCTGTTTGTCTTTAACCCCACATTTGTGGGAACTTTAAGGCGATTCCTGTCTTCCTTCCGAGCATGATAATTCTAAAATATATTCATTGACCGTCTTGTTGAAAAAGAATTCCCGAATCACCACAACCTCACATTATTTTATCCCACATTGATACAAATCTCAGTAACACGACTTTAATATCCCGTTCTTTTCTTCGAATCATCTGATTGTTTTACAACTTTCTCCAACCTGAGCTCCCGTCCCGTCAGCCACACCTTGATACAAGTCCACATTTACTAATTATGCAAGCCTAGCACCACTGTCCAACACACCGCTAAAGATATAAATGGCAAATAAACGTGATCTTTGCAGAAACTTTATATCTATTTTTTTCTGAAAAGCATTGCGAAAGTCCCATCATTGATTACCTTTGCATCAGGTATGATATTTTGTCATAGCCTTTACATTTCCTCCAGTGTTTCACAGAAGCTACTGTGAAGAACGGTCACTGTGTATGTTGTAGGCAAATGCGGCAGCTAAGTTGAGTATATTGATCATTATTATTATAATTATGATCATCCTGCGTGATTGGAAATGGATCGTTTGAGGCTGGTAAATGACGGCAGCCCGTGTGCCGGGAGAGTGGAGGTTTACCAGGATGGACAATGGGGCACAGTGCGTGGCTATGGCACTGGTGGCCGTGGCTGGGATATGGCGGAGGCGGCTGTGGTGTGTAAGGAGTTTGGCTGAGCCGCGCTGTCAGCACCAGGAGACGCTCACTTTGGGAGGGGATCACCTCCCGTTGTGACGTTTGATTTTCAGTGCAGAGGGAGTGAGTCTGCTCTGCTGCTCCTCAACCTCCGCCGCAGATCAATGTTCATTTTCTTTATTTTCTCTTTTTCTAATAAGGAGAGGCTTCAATCTTTGAATCAGAATTGTTTTCAGACCGGAACTGAAATACAATGAATTGCGCAGTATGTCCTCAGGGTAACGATCAGCATTTCATCCAAGACAATCCCTCAATGTCTCCGCTTTGCGGGTGACACCGACCCTGGAGAAAAAGGCAGGTGACCGTAGGCACTCTCGAATAGTAAGATTTTCCGCTGTGATCCAAAAGAGGAATCACGTTTGACCATCAAAACGTTGATTCTAGTTCACGTTTACCTTTCTTCTTATTTGAATCATACAATTGGAAGAGCTTTGTCCCTCATCGCGCTCAACTTGGAAGTGCCAGCTAACATACGGGGACATGTGGCTGCAGCACATTTAAAAGTATTTTATTCTGTAAAACATTGTGAACTCCCATTCAAGATTTCCTCTATATTAGTTACAACGCACTGATACAGACTGCAAACATCTTCATCCGCTTAATCTAAGTAATTGTGATTGTATAGGCAAATACGGCAGCTAAGTTAAATTATGAGGATTATTCTTATAGTTGTGATCATCCTGCTTGTTTGGGAATCAAATACAAATACTTGTTGCCTGTGATCATTTAGCAGATCTTTTGCGGCTGGTAAATGGAGGGAGCCCGTGTGCCGGGAGAGTGGAGGTTTACCATAGCGAACAATGGGGCACAGTGGATGACTCTGGCTATTATGGTTGGGATATGCTGGACGCGGCTGTGGCGTGTAAGGAGTTGGGTTGTGGAGACGCGTTGTCAGCACCAGGAGGCGCTCACTTTGGGAGTGGTTCCGGTCCCGTTGTGACGTGGGATGTTCGGTGCAGAGGGAGTGATTCTGCTCTGAGGGATTGTGAGTCATGGCCCTGGTATCACTATTCCTGGTCACACACCTCTGATGTCGGCGTCATCTGCTCAGGTAAATCATTCTCTGATCATTTATTACAGTCCTCATATTTTATGTAAACCACAACGTGACAAATTCTAATAAAGATTGTATCCTAGACTATGTGAGTGTATTATTATTATTATTAAATCCATACTTTGGGGATCACGGTGAAAGCCCTATATTCAAAGGCGCAGTGTGTCCTTATGGCAATGATAAATGTGTCATCCAAAACAATCCCTCAGTCGCTACGCCTGGCCAGCTCATTTCTAATTTTGAGACACTTGGCTAAGGTATTCTTTATTCCCACCCCCCGACTCCGGGTCAGCGACTGTTAACCGATCCTGCATGTGTTGCATATTTACAAGTTGTTGTTTTAGTTTGAAACAAATTTTTCCTTTCCCGAGTTATCTGTCTCAGACAACATACATTCATTAAACTTTGCAGGAGATCTTGTGAAGAGCTTTGCGACCCCTACTGTCATAGGTGTTGCGATATTAAAAATGAGGACTTTTGAAATCTGAAATTACATTTGTAATTGACAAACAAGCTAACGTTCTAACAGGATTATCGGCCCCTCGTTATCCCCACACAATTCTTGGTGACCTTTCTTGAAGTTTGGGCACAAATACTATTTTCGCCACCAAGAAACTACAGAATGATTGAATTTGACAACGAATCCAGTGAAGAGATTTTGGACGTCATCCCGACGAGAAAAGCCATTTATCAGAAATGCTTGAATTTGAAGTTTCCATCACTTCATGAACTCTGCTGCCACAACCGACTGCCTAGACAATCAGTATTGATGAGCAATAATTACGTCAAATTAGTGTTGCAAAACCGAACGTATCCAGCTCTTTAACCACAACGTAAGGACTTGTGTCTTCTGTCCCCTAGCGTATATTGTTCTTGCCTCCTCCAGCTTTTCCCAAAGAAATCAAAACCTTACTGCACGTCCTCATACACAGGCTTAATGTCTTCAGTTGATTCTAAACAGACTTTTGCAACTGAAAGCTTCTCAAACCACAGATTATTTCCTTTTACAGGATATGTTTTTTTCCCAACAGATTCCCACAAACACAAGTAGTATGAAATATTTTCATCAGATATATAACCTGATATCACAATTATGAGACCTGCGGCATTTTGGACACCACATCCACGTCTCCAATATGCACCACTCCATGCATATCTGCTGATAAACAAGGAATGGTCAAAGCAACCCGTCCGCAATTATATGATATTGAAAAGCGATCTGGGACACTAGGCTGGCCGCAGGGCACTAGATTAATACCAGTTCTTCTATTTTATTGCATATAACGTTGAAAGTATCCTTGATGATGATTCATTTTCTATAATTGGCGGGAACTGAAAGTCCCAGACTGGTGAATGGAAGCAGCCGCTGTATGGGGAGAGTAGAGCTGTATACCAAGGAGACTTGGCGGTCAGTTTGTGGAGATACCCTGAGCATGGAGATGGCAAGATATATTTGTAAATATTTGGGATGTGGATCTTCTTTATCAGTATCCGGTGACTCTCGCTTTGGAGAAGGATCAGGGCCTGTTATTGGTCGGCCTGCCTGCGGACACGAGCGAAATGGTGGCATAATCTGTTCAGGTACAGGCTTCACTAAAGTGTCAACATATATGATATCGACATAGATACGTTATTAAACAGATTATGCTCTGCGTGGTTGACTTTTAAATTACTTTTTATATACAAAAAAATGGGGAAAATCGGGATGTGCGATAGGACCAACAATTGTCACCATGTGAACAGTACGACAAGTGATTCAACATATTTGATCATGTTCGACTCTCAGACACTAATAATAGTAATCATTTGTAAAAAGCATTTGACGGGGCAGAGAAAAAATCCTCCTGCGCTGTCCATCTCTTCAGCTTCACAGAGGTAGGGAACGACACCAATGATAACACTATATATCAAAGAGATATTGCTTCTGCGCATTCTGTGTCAAATTGACAAATTACTGCAAAATAGAGAAAGATTATAAACCTCGCATATAGACTGTGATTTATCTCATAGTCTGGCTACTCACCCTCTCAGATTATTGCACATCAGTTGCTGTTAAATGGTCTGTGATGCACTAGTAACGTGCATGAATAGTCGAATATTGTGTTGTTTATTTGCCGGGTTAAACACTTGGATATAAATTCATATTTTGTAACACTGCGGTAGTCACCAGACATGAAACTACATGTAGATTTCTGAGACCACGTATCTGATCATTGTTTCACCTTTCATCTACCTGCTGTCTGCCACAAATATTTCTGTAAATCACTTATCTCTTAGCCCTTTGTTTTTATTTCTCATTTTATTCTGGTAATATCAATTTATATCACGTTAATTCTTCCACTACAGAATATCATTCCCTAAAGTTAATCGGTGGAAACAACAACTGTTCTGGCAGAGTTAAACTGCAGCGTGATTACAAATCAGGTTCCATCTGCGATTATTATTGGGATTTACAAGACGCTGATGTGCTGTGCAGGCAAATGGATTGCGGGTTTGCTTTGTCAACTGGTCCTGAAGCACAGTTGGGGATAGGAAGAGATCGTATCTGGAAAACTAACTTTAATTGTATTGGTAACGAATCCCTGTTGTGGGAGTGTCCTGTTTCATTCTGGGAAAAGTTCAGCTGCACACATAACCATGACGTTACTGTTGTATGTTCGGGTGAGTGCAATAATAATAAACATTGATTTGATAAAGCGACTTTTAAGTCCTTCAGATGCCTCAAAACGCTTCAAGAGGTAGCCTGTAAAGTATAGTAACTGTCGGTTTTATAGACGAAAAGCCAATAATTATAAAACAGTTGAGACATTTTTTTCACACCAAATTCAACACATTTTTTTAATAAATAACATTGATCTAATATAAGAGTAGCACGCATGACAAGATATTACCCAAGTACTACTGGTGACAAAAATTTCAGTCGCTAAAACTGAGCACAAAACTAATCCACGACTTCCTTAGATTTTCAAGATGAGCCACTTTACCCCGAGTCGGTAAAATATATATTAGTTATACTATTGCAAACGAGAGCGCAGCTGCATATTCTCCTGAGTCACGGAGGTACGCCTCACTCCCACATTGTAGGCTGGTCCTGATGTTACCATAAAGCTCTTCTGCTACAATTGCAACAATTATTTCCATTCTTCTCCGGTTGCCTTCCTGACGCATTAGGTTGATTTTTGTTGAGTTATTGGGCTGGGGGCTGCTGTCATTGTGTATGTTATTGTCTGTGGTTGATGTTAGATCGGGTAACATCGCAGAGTGTGAAAGTTTGTTGTTATTTCTACTTTATTATAGTTTTCAAATCATGATGTCAGGTGTGTTGTCAAACACAAACTGCCATGTTTTAATAATCAGTAGCTGTGGTTATCTTGCCTTCAGTTCTCACAAATTTTAATTGACAAATTGTCGAATGAAATCGTTGCAGGTACACAGTGGCACTTACGTTTAGAGTGCGGTGGGAGCCGCTGTGGTGGGCGAGTGGAGATTTATCATAACCGCACTTGGGGCAGATTCCTGGACGATTCATGGAATATATCAGATGCCGATGGCATCTGCCGACAGCTGAACTTTGGCTCTGCTCTTTCAGTCTACACCTCTTCCCAGTACGGGGAAGGCACTGGACCTGTGTGGATCAATAATGTTCAGTGTGCGGGAAGCGAGACACACATCTGGAACTGCCCACATTCCACAGTGGCTCCGTCCTCCAGGAGCAGCCGGGATGAGGGAGTTCTTTGTACAGGTGAGTGCATTTTACTGATAAATAGAACCAATCATTGTCCATTTTAATATCACATTGTTAAATAACTTACAAAATGCCTCACTGACGGTGAGCGTGTCATACTCCATTGAAGTACAAACTTCCGATATCATTGAATTATTGATATCATTGAATTGTGGTTTTGTGAATGTGCTTTGACAGAAGAACGGCAAACAATACACGATCAAGTTTCACACACTCTCAATACATTGACCAGCAATTAATATTCGGATGCTGAATAATATTATAACACAAACGTAGTGTTTTTCCCTAAAGGAACGTGAAGTTTTATTTTACAATTGGAACAGATGACAAACAGCTCAGGCTGGTAGACGGTGGCAGTTCCTGCTCTGGAACTGTGGAGATTTACCGCAATGGAAACTGGAGGCGATTACAAGATCAGTTCTGGGATTTAAGTGATGCGAATGTGGTTTGCAGACAGCTGGGCTGTGGTCCTGCCATAACAGCCTATAGCTCTCCGTTGTACAGAGAAGGTAAACGGTCCATATGGCTGAAAGACGTTCAGTGTCAAGGAAATGAATCACATCTTTTGAAGTGCAAACCATCCAGGCTAAACCAATCAATTAGGAACACGAATGATGTTGGAGTGCAGTATTCAAGTGAGTGAACTTTTGCCATTAATTTAGATTTGAATACTAGATTTTAGTTGCCAGTTTTTACTCGATTGGGGAGTGATTTTTTTCGGAGAGTGGTGTGCGTGCGTGTGTGGGGGTGATGGTTGATAATCTCTTCAATCAATCAATCAATCAATGAATCAATCAACCAATCAATCAATCAATCAATCAATCAATCAATCAGTCGAACAACCAAACAATCAAAAAACCAAAAAACGAAAGAATCAATCAGTTAATCAAGCAATCTGTCAATCTGTCAATCAATCAATCAGTCAGTCAGTCAGTCAGTCAATTAATCAATCAATCAATCCATCAATCAATCAATCAGTCGAACAACCAAACAATCAAAAAACTAAAGAATCAATCAGTTAATTAAGCAATCTGTCAATCAATCGATCAATCTCTCAAACGATCAGTCAACCAATCGACCAAGCAAAGAAGCAAACATTCAATCGATAAATCACTCAATAAATTGATTCACAGCTTGGTCACTCAATTCACGACAGTTTCTGGGAAATTCCAGTGCTGGATTGGCTGCCGCATTGCCTTCAAAAAACGTATAGTTTATTCACTTTACTTTATAATACGTGAAACGCTTTGGCTCGTCTCGAGCACATGAGAAGGTGTTAGATCAAATACAAAGATTATTCTTATGGCTTAGCTGCTTTTTGCATTTCACCATCATCTATTCTGAGGTTGATTTTGAGCTACATGTAACGTTGGGGTCCGAGTTAAATTTAACTAAAATAGAGTTGGTAGCCGGCAGAGGACATAATATCATGTTTTACCTTGAAGTAAACGTTGCTTCTGTTCAACAGAAGATATTCAGATCAGACTGATGGACGGTGGGAGTTCTTGTGCTGGGAGAGTGGAGATTTACTACAATGGATCCTGGGGGACGGTGTGTGATGACTCCTGGGGATCACTTGAGGCGAATGTTGCGTGTAAACAGCTCGGATGTGGATTTGCTGTTAATGCAACAACTGCTGCCTCTTGTGGGCGAGACTCAGGGCCGGTTTGGTTGGATGAGGTGAGATGCTCAGGAAATGAATCAGCTATCTGCGAATGTGCATCGTCTCCATGGGGGCAGCATGACTGTTATCATAAAGAAGATGTGAGAATCGTGTGTTCAGGTAAGAGATTAATTGCTCTGTCAGCCTAGCTCTGTTGCTCGCACTCTCAACGTTCATTCCGAAGTTTGTGGGTTGAAACCTGTTAAGGTTCATAAATTAATGTAGGAGGAGATAATGCCGAGCTGTTTTCCAGCACGGTTAATAAACTCAATTTAACAAACACGAGGCCAAGCTAAATTTCTAAATCCAGGACTCTCCCTTTACAGAGCACAAGCAGCTGCGGTTGGGAAATGGGCAACGTTCCTGTGAGGGGAGAGTGGAAGTCTTTTACAATGGGACCTGGGGCACAGTCTGCTCGAAGTCCGTGGGAATGAAAGCTGCTGAGGTGATCTGCAAACAGTTAGATTGTGGCCAAGCTCTGACTGTTGATTATGATGGTAAATTTCGCAAAGGATCTGGACCTATTTGGCTGGATGACATAGATTGTAGTTCAAAGGAATCGTTCTTGTGGCAATGTCCCTCACAACCTTGGGGTGAGCATAACTGTGAACATTCCGAGGATGTGGGTGTAATTTGTTGAGGTAAGACATGTTCCTCTGTTAAAATATCTGAGTAAATACTGATTGTGTTTCAATTGGAAGCACTTCGCTTATAAATTTATGTTTAATGCAGAGAAAGCTACGAAAAAAACGAATGGTGCAAAACAGTGCCTTGGGTCGACAACTGATCAGCATCATTTATCAGGTACTGAATGAAAAAAAATTAATGAACATAAATTGTATTTGTTGCCAAACCATTCACATCAGGAGGATTTGCAAATGCGCTTCACAGTACCACTATGTTTAATGCAGAGAAAGCTACGAAAAAAACGAATGGTGCAAAACAGTGCCTTGGGTCGACAACTGATCAGCATCATTTATCAGTACTGAATGAAAAAAAATTAATGAACATAAATTGTATTTGTTGCCAAACCATTCACATCAGGAGGATTTGCAAATGCGCTTCACAGTACCACTGTGACGTGCATCGACTGCATTACAGAAAGAGTGATAATCCTCCCATTTGATAACATGTATTCTAGACGTGTAGAAGCGCTTCACAGAATATATTGGAAAGTGTACCGAATGTATACTTGCAGGCGAAACGCGGCAACCAATTGTGCACAGCAGTTTCCCACAAACAGTTGTGGATCGAGTGACGAAATTTCTATTATCTATTTTTGAAGGATTATTTACAGGATAATTAAACTTATCCTATAAATATTACTTTGTAGGACAAATTCGTTTGATGCTATTGAGGAAGAATGCCTATTTTATTTGTTTGTGTAATTAACAATGGCCCAAGACTGTCGTGGATTGCGTGACCAAATTATTATTATTACTATCTTTTTTGAAGGCTTATTTATATGGAATAATTAATCTTATACTATAAGTAACAGTTTATGGGTAAATGCTTTTGATGACATTATGTGTATTTTGTTTGTGTGGATAACTGACATCCGTGATATGAATACTGTGCATTCAGGACAGGAGTTGCGGTTGGTTGGAGGAAGCAGCATTTGCTCGGGGAGAGTTGAAGTATTGAGCAACAACACGTGGGGGACGGTGTGTGACGACTCTTGGGATATCGGAGAGGCCGGAGTGGTGTGCAGACAGCTTGACTGCGGCCCCGCCGTGCGGGCTGTGGGACAGGCGGAGTTTGGACAAGGCGCTGGTCAGATATGGCTGGACGAGCTTCACTGTAGAGGAAGTGAATCCTTTCTATGGGATTGTGTCGCTTCATCCGCGGGTCAAAGTGATTGCGTTCATAAAGAAGATGCTGGTGTGGTTTGTTCCGGTAGGGAACTGATTTCTGAATACTTTGTTATGTTTCTTGACACATTCACATCAATTCTGGCATCACTTAAAGTCAAAATAGGAAGTTTACTGGATTAGTGGTGCATGTGATGTTTTACAGGACGTAAACCTCCCAGACCGACAATCCCTGCCACATCGTTTGGTAAATAATAAAACTAATTGTCTTCTTGATAACAAGTTGCATAACTTTCACTGATATTACCACTATGTATTACAATTTATTTGTAATAAACGAAATGTATTTACAGCCACTATGTTTATAAACTAACCTATCATAAGTCATATTTTACATAAAATTAACAGGCGGCTTAACTGCAGAAAAAGTGCTCAATATATACAAGATTACATTTGTATACAATTATTAAGATTGTTTAGGCATTCATCTGACTACACTTTGCAACATGTCATACACTGCGTAAAACTTGGCCTTAGATAATTTTCAACAAAGTATGAAGTATTTTTCATTACCATTTCGAAAGTGTGACTTCCAAATGTTTTACAAAACAACAAACGATATGTTTTGATTTGCGAAGCCCAGATGATCAACATCCCTTTTGTGGCCTGCATCGTGCTTGGAATCCTGTTAGCATTGGTACTGTTTGCACTGATTACACAAATGGACAGCGATTCTTCAGAAAGAGGTGAGCGTGGAATCTGGTATCAGGACGCGGCCAGGAATTTTGTTTTGATCATTTCAGATAAAACTAACTTGTGCCCCATTTACACGTGTATCTCCGTTGCTCATTTAATGCCATTGGCTGTTGTTACTGTCTCGATTACATTGCGTGTGTTCACATGTATTTGTAAAGATGAACAAATTGAAACTAAAGACACAGAACTCGAATGCACAGCTCATAAACAAACACAAATGCATAAATACACACATGCGCCCAATATAAGCTAAGCACACGAACATATTTTTCATGCAGGAATATACATACAATCACATCGTTAGCTAAATAAAGACAAACAGTTACATACACAACGATTCACAGCGACGCAAATATATAAACACACCGACACACGGAGCTAACTAGACACCTATATAGGCACATGAATAGAAAGGCAGTCACATAGGCACATTAAAAAATACATATGCAAACAACACACTGATGAAAAAGGCAATAATGACAATGATATCATGATTTTATTTCAAATACTAAAACACCAACTTACATGATCCATATACATACACATCAACTTCAAACTTCATTGTGCGATTTCAAGTTAATATTTTAATTTCTGTACATGTCAACTTCGAAAAGAGGAGAATTGTTCATCTGCTCGTTTGTATCAAGCAACTTATCAAGAAATTGAAGATCTGCCAACAAGAAGAGTACACGTTGATGCTGGCTCCTCTGGTATTTACTTTACAATCAAGTTTTTTGTACCCGAATCATTGTACAACCAAGCATCAGCATTAATAACCTGATTGATGGTAAATATATGGATTCAAATGCCGTGTGGGTAGGTTTTCATGCTTTTATTCAGAGAACTGAAAAAGCCACATCTTGTTGCATTGCATCAATTTACACAACAACAACAAGACTGCATTTATACAGTGCCTTTCACGTCGGGAGGATGTCCCGAGTCGCTGAGATCCCAAGGCTGATAGAGATTAAACCTACTCAATACCTAAATCTGCTCGATCTTTAAGTTTTCAAATATTATGAACGATGAATTCTGCATTTACCAATTGAACTTAGTTATATTAAATAATTCAGTATACAGTAAAACAACTATTAGATATTGGGATCCATTAATTCACTAAAACGAATCCTATAGAATCTAACATAACCGATGCCTATTGTCTGTCTGCAGTCCAGTGAATATCTAAAATAATACCACCTCGTCAAATGCGTAATTTGTTGCCTGAACAGAGGCACTATTCAAAAATCTTATCAATTATTTATCAACTTTTGACCAACATCAACAATTTGAGCTTTTGACCATATATTCATTCATGAAAAATGATCCACGATTTTGGGGAAAAAAAATCTTTTCTTTGATATCTAACTTTATTTTTATATTGGAGTAGAATTAGACTCTAACAACCTCTGTAACTTGACAGTAATGACATTATTTCTTCAGTTCCAGGATCCAACGAATCTATCAGCAAACTGGAGTACTTCACTGGGGATTGTGCCAATGGATCTGATCCAGAACAAGCAAACACTGAAGTGTTTCTTCCCAATGGCGATGGTGAGTGTGTGAAATAAATTATCGTATTTATTCAGCCTCTGATCATTTTGACGGGATGTTTCATGGCACTTTACATATGTTTGCAGTGAGTTATATTGATTGTGTACCTGTTAATGAACTGGAAAGGCAATTTGTGCGCAAAATATGTAGAGTAGTGAAGTAAAGTGGAGTCCTGTAACTCAGTGATTAGAGCACTTGCTTTGCAAGCGAGCCACCTTGGTTCAATTCCAGGCAGGGCGAAACCTTGGATAAGTTTCCTTACTCCACACGCCTAATAATAATCCCTTCAAACAAAACAGTGATAAATTGGTCATTTGCAATCTACCATTGTTTGTGGGACATTGCTGTGCGCAATTGGCTGCCGGGTTCGCCCACAAATATAGAGTCAACTCACTTTACAGTGTTTTCTCTGAAGCGCTTTGGGACGTCGTCCCGACGTGAAAACTGCTATATCGAATTCAAGGATTATTATTATAAAAGAAAACAGCTAATCAGGGGATTGTGGGCTTGCCCTCCGGAATAAGCCCTATTTCCCTGGTGAGTTTTGCAATATTTAAATTCCAGCTAAACAGGCAAACGGACCACAATACATTAAATTCCCCGAGCACTGCAATGCATCGTAAGCCAGAGTGTGATCTGACAGTTCCCGTTTGGATTACACTCAGAACCATCTAATCTAGAGGCTGAAGAAATCCCAATTTATCCATGTTTCACTATAAAATAAGATTTAATCTTCAGGTAACATATCCAAAAAGAAATTCAGTTCTTTTTCAGTATTACAGGCATAAAATACATTGAGCACTATTAGTTTCAAATTTGGGTGGGTATGGCTAGGTATTAGGGGAATACAAATTTAAAGGGCTGTGGGAAGAGCGCGGAAGAATTGTCCTGATTTGCGTAGCTCTTTGAAGAGATGAAAGGAATGGCCTCCTTCTGTGCTGTAAATTTTACGATATCTGCCTCGTTTTCCTATCTGAATGGTTGAGTGGGTAACAATGACTCCCTGTTAGCAGATCACCTTCAGGAAGATGACGATGACGCAGAGAGCAGAACCTTCCAGATGGCGGACCGTGGCCTCCTCCTGCTCACTAACACACACACTGATGTTCCTACACTGACCAGCCACACTGTCCAGGAAGCCTCGCTCTGTCCAGGTAACAGCACAACTCTCATGTCTTAACGTACTGCGGCAGATAATTAATCATTAACACATCTGGGAGGCTAAATCATTATCACAGTCACCATTATAATCAATCTTCCATTCGATACAGCAATTTCGTGGCATCAAGTCAAAAATAATTACAATTGTGTTGTGGCTTTCAAGTTGGGACTTCTCGGATACGCTTTAATATGCAGTGACTCTCTAAGGTGTAGGCCAGTTGGTACGTGTTTGCACCAAGGGTTTGGTAATAGGGCATCTGGTAATATTTGCCTATGCTGTGATAGCTAAAATCAGATTAATTACAGGTCGATCTGCAATCTGACGTGAGTATTTCTCGGGTTGATGAATTCATCTTCGAGGCGCCCTTTAATGTCAATAATTGCACATGAAGAATGATGCTGTGTGTACTGTCAATGACTGCATCTATAAAATGGTGATGTGACTTACCGATTGGCACAGATATCCTTGTCTCTGTGTCGTTTTGATAACAATCAAGATGTAATTAAGGAAATAATCGTTTATACCACTATCATGAATTATTTAAACGAATGTGTAAAAATCTATAATCCCGTTAAAATTGAGCAAGTGAGGAATAATTCCATCAAGAATGCCCAAACTTCAAGTTTAAAAAATTCTGATTGTAGTGATGGAGGTAAGATACACAACCAAAAATCCAAGTTTGTTATCTCCACAGTCTGTATTTTTCTCTCACACGCAAACAAACAGATACACAAGCAGAGACGCACAGACATACGTACACACAGACGCAAAAGCAGCACACAGACTCTCACAGAAAGATACGGACACACACGAATAGACACATACAGAGACACTCACTGAGAGACCCACACAGAGACAAGCACACAGACAACACACATGGACACAAAGACATAGACTTACGCAGACACACAAATGCACACACAGCCACACACTTACAGACTCCTTTCTGAATGTTATTACCATTAAATGATGATTCTCTCTACAGAGGATGAACACCACACAGACTGTGACCCGCTGTTTCCTGTTGACTCCAGTCACTGTGGTTATGATTATGATGATGCTGACTGTGCCAATGACGCCGAGCCGGACAGTCAGCTTTCCATTGGGAATCAAAGGGAACATCCCGAGCTCTGCACCGTCTGATCTTAACATCCAGATCAAAGTGTGAGTTTATGGCTTCATGATTTATAGCATTACTTAACACCACAGAAACCCGCCAATGACTGGCATTAGTCACCATGGTGACATTTGTATTCGTAACCAAAGTTGCAGGTTTGTTCGGTAAGGGCTGATTCAAATGAAAATAAACCTTAACCAGCACCAGTCAGTGAATCTAATCAATCGCAAACGTGACTTGAGGCTTATCAGACTGAAGTGTAGTGATCATGTGCAGCTGCCACACAGATATTCACGCCTATTGATGATGGACATAAAATTAAAAACTTATTTTCAACAACTTCACAGTGATGCGATCCTTGGTTGGATGTGACTAAAACCTTAAAATTTACATGTACCACTCTGAACTTTTGAAAATATTTTCTGCATTTGACTCAGATTATTGCTCCTGTACGTTCAGTCGGGGAGCGGCGGCAGGAGAGCGCGGGGAGGAGCCTGGGCCTACTGACCCAGGTACTTAAACTCGACGCCGGAGCGAGTTCAGCCAGTCGGGGAGCGGCAGCAGGACAGCGCGGGGAGGAGCCTGGGCCTACTGACCCAGGTACTTAAACTCGACGCCGGAGCGAGTTCAGCCTCGGGGGGGGGGAGGGAGGGGGAGGGGTGGGGGCGGAGCGGGGAACTGCGACGTCATAGATTAATTTTCAGGTGAGTGCGCGCGCAAACAAAAAAAAAACCAAAAAAAAAAAACCCTCTGCGCCCCCCCCCCCCCCCCCCCCCCCCCCCCCCCCAGGGCTCACATCAGAGCCACTATGGTCCTGTTGCGTTCGCTGCCCCAATCTACGGGATAATGCCATCCACCTGACCGCTCGCTCCCGGTCCCCGCGTGCGCACTATGGCTGCCGCTTTGACCCGAGCCCCCTCACCCCCTCCCTCCCGCCCCCTCCTCTCTCCCCCCAAACCCTCCCCCCTCTGCATCTCTCCCGCTCTCTCCTCCTCTCTCTCCGTCCCTCTCGTCTTCTATCCCCACTTGACCCTCCCACAACCTCCCTCTGCTCCAGCCTGGGAATCCTCCGCCGGGCTCACCGTGGCACTCGGCGTTGGCTGTCCAGCAGCAGCCACACCGACTGCCCCATTACCCACCACTCTCGCCAGCCACCCCGGACACAGACCCGGGGAGTCAACCTCTCCTCCCTCATCCCCATTCCCCCCACCCCTGCCTCACAACCGGGACCCCCCTCCCCTCCCACACACCCTTCTGTCAAAATTTACCGCTCCACTCTAGCCTCGGCCAAGTCGTCCTTCTACTCCAGGATAATCCTGGAGGCGAAGAACAACCCTAGGCTACTGTTTTCCACCACACCCCGACTTCTCCGTCCCCCCCGCCACCCCGCGCACTTCATCTCCTTCAAACTTCACTGCGAGGAGATGCTGGATTTCCTTGAATCCAAGATCAAGGGAATCCGCTCCGCGGTCACTTCCCCTCCAACTTCCACCCACCACCCACCCCTTCCCTCCCACACTCCGACTCCTACCCATCCTCCCCTACACACCTTCGTACCCGTTTCCCCACCCTCTGTCACTGAACTCATCCTATCCCTAAAACCAACCACCTGCTCCCTTGACCCCATCCCCACTCCACTCCTTATCTCCCAGCTCCACTTTCTTGCCCCACATATCACTGACATCATCAACCTGTCCCTCTCCTCTGGCTCTGTCCCCATTCCATTAAAAACTGCCATCATCACGCCCACCCTGAAAAAACCCTCCCTTGATGCGTCGCAGCTATCAAGCTACCGGCCCATCTCCAACCTCCCCTTTCTCTCCAAGGTCTTGGAAAGAGTTGTCGCCTCCCAACTGCGCTCTTTCCTTTCCACCCATTCTCTTTCGAACCCCTTCAGTCAGGTTTCCGTGCTGCCCATAGCACAGAAACTGCCCTGGTCAAGGTCACCAATGATATCCTGACCATCTGTGACCAGGGCTCCCTCTGTCTCCTCGTCCTCCTCGACCTATCGGCAGCATTCGATACGGTCGACCACGCTATCCTACTCCACCGCTTGTCCTCCCACCTCAACCTTCAAGGCACTGTCCATGAATGGTTTAGGTCGTACCTTTCTCACCGTCTTCACTTTGTCTCGAAGAATGGCTTCTCCTCCATCCCCCGTACTGTCTCATGTGGTGTCCCTCAGGGCTCTACCCTCGGTCCCCTCCTCTTCACCCTCTATATGCTGTGGTGACATCATCCGCAGACATGGAGTTAACTTCCACATGTATGCGGATGACACCCAACTCTACCTTTCCTCCTCTACTCTCAACTCCACGACCACCGATGTCCTGACAGCCTGCCTGTCCGACATCGAGTCCTGGACGAGAGACAACTTTCTTCAGCTCAACGTGCGAAAAACCGAGGCCCTCCTGATTGGCTCACGTCAGCGCCTCCGCACCTCAGGCGCTGACACCATCAGCATCCAAGGCTGCACTCTCCACCTCTCAAAGCCAGTCAGGAACCTCGGCGTTTTGTTCGACCCTGAGCTGTCCTTTCTCCCTCACATCCGCACCACAACTGGCACCGCCTTCCATCACCTCCGGAACATCGCCAGACTACGGCATTACCTCACCCCTCACGCTGCTGAAACCCTGGTCCACGCCTTTGTCACCTCAAGGCTGGACTATGGGAACTCTCTCCTCGCCGGCCTTCCCGCCACCTCCCTCCACAAGCTGCAGGTCATTCAGAACTCTGCAGCTCGTGTACTGTCCCGCACCAGACACCGCGCCCACATCACTCCCACCCTCGCTCGCCTCCACTGGCTCCACATCCCCCAGAGGATTGATTTCAAGATCCTCATCCTCACCTACAAGGCCATTCACGGCCTCGCTCCCTCCTACCTCTCCAACCTACTATCCCACTACCTACCTGCCCGTACCCTCCGTTCCTCTGGCTCCGGTCTGCTCCACGTCCCCCGCCCCAACCGCCCTACCATCGGTGGTCGGGCCTTCAGCCTCTCAGCCCCGAGGCTCTGGAACTCCATCCCCCAGTGCCTTCGCCTTGCTTCCTCCCTTTCCTCCTTGAAGGCCGGTCTCAAAACCTTTCTCTTTGACCGAGCCTTCAGCTCCCCTCTCGACTCTCTTCCCCCTACTCGCTCCCTCCCCTCACCCTGACCATTTCCCCCCTCCTTGCTCCCTCCCTTCCCTCCACTCACCCTGACCATTTCCCCCCTGCTCGGGTCATGACCCAACTGTGCAGCGCCTTGGGACGTTCTCCTGACGTGAAAGGCGCTTTATAAATGTAATCTTGTTGTTGTTGTTGTTGTAGCGAGTAAAGTTTTAAACTATTCCATGAGAGAATGTTGTCAGTTGAAGGAAGAACATGGTCAGCAACTTTTCAAAGTTTTCATTAATTCCTATTACCCCATGTTTGGTGACCAAATTTATTTATTTTAGAATTTTCCTCCTCAGAGGCAAGATATATCTCTGCATCTGAACGGTTTGAATCACTGCACTACAGCAACCGGCAAATAAACAGAATGTGAGATGCTTCTCAAACACGTGACTTGTCGACCTTTCCTCACTTAAATGTACTTTCGACTTCACTTTTTGCCCATAATTTTAACTAATTTGAAGCGTGATATTTACAACGCCATATACCGTGTTCCGTTAGTAAACTTTGCACGAATACAAGTGACGAGAGAGATAAAATAGAAAGAAACAGTTCTATTCTCTTGAGCCTCTATTAGTGTTCCCAAATTAAGCTATTCCCATTTTCTGAATTGCCACACTGATGACATATGCTGTCTGTGACACTACCCTACTTACGGGGCGGTAAAAAAATGCAACTTTTTCAGGTAGTACTGCTCTGAAATACCAAGTATGTCAAACCACCTACCTTGTAGATTAATTTAGGCTCAGGTTAAACATACAAAATATTTGTTTTCCTCACTCCCAACTCGGATGTAAGGCTAGAATATTACAGTGCGCCGAGGAACAATGTTGACCTTCAACGCTGCACAGTACCAATGTACATTTTAATATATATTGGATTTTATCACTTCCACACAAAGATGTAACTAATCTTGCTGAGGATGCATTGTCTTGGAATAATAGCATTGATCTAACATCATTCATCAACAGCGCCCAGTTTCCTATTTGCTAATTGTAAACTTTCCATTACAAAGCACATTTGTTCAGTCTCCATTGAGTCCCTTAGTAATTTTGAGGGTTTGGAGTCAAATTAAGGATTCTTGGATAGTGGAAACCTTCTTGCAAGTAGTGACGAAATACAGTAACCGTGCAAGACAGTTAAGGGTTGAAACAAAGCTTCTCAACACATTTTCCTGAAACGTAGCTTTAAACACTAGGCCACCATTACGGATATTCTGCCCTGGTATAGACACGCAGTATAAAAAAAGTGGCCTCAAATTAGTTATTAACTTTTTTTTCCTGATAATAATTATCACTTGCACTTGATTCCTTGGAATTAACTTGAGGCATTAACATATTCTATCGATGTCTCTAACCGATTCACAAGTTTTCCTAAAAATGTCGAGAGTATATTGGGAGGAACGCTGAGCTAATTTACCCACAGCAATATCCCTCAAACCGCCATGAGGTGATTGAATATTTTTTTCAGTGTATTGTTGGCCAATTAACTGGAAGAAACTCGCTATTCTTTGAGAATGTTCCAATGGGATGTTGGAATATCGCTTTGACCGGTGTAGCCCCAGAACATTTGATTACACTCCTTTTATTTTACCTTAGGTGAACTGAATGCCAAGTTAACGGTGTTTTAATAATAATAAGATTTATTTTATTCTATTAAGCTATTTTTCGCTGTAGGGGGCGTTTCAATGTAATTCATCAATATTAATATGAAGGTTAGATTTTGGATGCGAATGTTTATTTTTCAAATTAAAATTTTTTCCAGCATTTCTGACAAATTGCATCATTGTACTTCCTGAACTCTGACATCCTCTTTCCCATCACCATCTCGCGTTGCGATTGCAACTGCTGAACGCAATCAAGTGTTTTGCGCTTCCACTGTCAGCGAAGCATCTGCTGTGAGGGATTTCTGGAATCTTTACAAAATGGAAATTGGAATGTAGCGCTCCACCAATTTTTCCCGGTTATGGTGAGTGATATCAGTATATTATGCAACAGAAAATGATGTCGGTTTCTGCTTCGAAACGCTTGAAAGTTTCCAGCCAAGGGGCTTTACTGCTTGACAACCAATCCTGATATCTCGTGCAATTCCGTGTGATAGGTTTGATCGTCAAATGAAGAAATAACTAATTTCAGGAAATTTGATGTTATTTTCATCTCAATGAATCAATTCTCATCTCCAACAAGTTCACTTCATTCTCAAAAGAGTATTAGTACTTCTCCATATAATTATATTATATTAATTAGATTATTATATTAATTAGATTCTGAGGCAGCTCAGTTTATCTTGTTACGATCCATATAATTATCCTGAATAATATCAATAGTTTTTGCATCAGTACAACACCATTGATTCAGGAGGTCGCCTCAAAAAGCTTGACAGGCAGGTACATGACAGATATAGTAACCTATCACCATTCTCAAGATTATTCAGACCACACTGAAATTTTCAGGTTTCGCAAAAAAAAAAAAAAATTCCCGTGTAATGCATTTTCTCTCTCCCCCTCTCTACCTGGCGGGACCTTCCCTGCATGTCTATTCAAGAGAGCATAACGCGAAAGGTCAAGCGTTTCAAGAATGTGACATGGTCCCGGCAGTTCGAGTTTATACACCTAAAGCCACATAGCTTGCCATTCAGAATTCTGCCTGGCAAGTTTTCTTGCTACCTTCACAACAGCAGAAACCATTCGGGCTTTGGCTTACAGGGTTAACAGGAGCTGATTGGGAAGAAGCTATTCCCAGCATTGAAATGTGAGCTCCACAACCGACTGATGAGCCGAGTAGATTGGACAATGTTGACCGGACCCTGGAGTACTGTGGACATTCTTGGCTCATACGTGGCTCTCACATTGTGAATAAATAACTGCCTCAAGCGTTTCCCAATATAGAAGTTATCGTCAATTCAAAATATAAACTCAAACCGTTCGAACTATTGTGTCCAGCTGAACAGCAAACAGAGGTGCATGAAATGAATACGGTAACTTTAGGCAACTGAGCGCTGGTTATTATCGGGAGTTGAAATCTATTCCCAATCGATCATCCCACGTGGTTCCAATATTGTAGGCAAAAATCTGCACTGCTTTCTTTACAAGCCGTTTTCTACAGCTGTTGATGGACCAATAGCATCCTCCTTCTGAACAATCGCTACCCTTGGCTATTGTCCATCGAATTATTGTATCAGGATGGTCGACCGGTCTAAGGCGCTGCGTTCAAGTCGCAGTCTCCATTGGAGTCTTGGGTTCGAAACCCACGTCTGACGATTGAAAGATTCTGAGGCAGCTCAGTTTAACTTGTTACGAAGCTCTTGCAATTGAAACAAACCCTGAGAAACAAACACCAATTCTCAATTCACTTGGTCAGGTGATTTTATTGCAGCATCTGCCCTCGCTCCCACCCTCATCTGAAAGAAAATGCATTCGATTCTACTGCAAAGTAGCACTAGCAGGAAAGGAACTTTATGATCATTTGCCACTGTTCCACAATGTGAAAAGAATTGGGACTAATTATAAGGGGCACTGCTCACTTTTGTAAGCACCCCACTATCGCATAAATGCAAGAGCTTCGGGAAGGGTTGGTTTTCAGTCTGACTGTAAAAGTTTTGATGGTCGATTTTAACACAAAAAATGGTGTAGACCACGAATTCGGTAATTTTGGTTGAACATAAATTTGGACAATTGTAAATCTTATCGATCCCTGAGATGAGCAACGTTGCAACTTGCAACCCAAGTGCAACACTAATGATTCCTTGCATGTTTTATATAAATTAATACCAGAGGCTCGTCCCGAAGTGCTTTACAGATCATATTGTAAAATAATATGACTACCTTTTATGAACGAACGGGGATGGCAATTTGTGCACAGCAATGTCCCACAGGAACACCAATGTCCAACTCAATTGCCAGCCTGGCCTCGCTTTAACTTTCTCATTGGTTTCTCACCCAATTCAGGAAACATGTTGCATGGCCTGCAATGTCAGCTTCCTCTAAGGTCAACAAAGCATTAGAAATACAACTTAAAATTAACTCGTTATCTAATTCTAATTTCCAAATTGCCGAGCAATTGTTTTCGAAAATTCAGTAGAAGAGGCTCCGCTGGGATTTGAGCGGAGGATCCCAACTTTACAATTCAACGCTTTCATCAACTGAGCCAGGGTGCCAATGATAAGACAACTCTCGTGTTCTGTTCACGAAATCAAAATATCAGTTCAACAATAGTCACCTCATTTAATTTCGCGGTTTGTACTTCAAGTAGACTTGTCAAAATTGTGGAGTCCTGTAGCTCAGTGGTTAGAGCACTCGCTTTGCAAGTGAGAGACCTGAGTTCAATTCCAGGCAGAGGGCGAAACCTTTGGCAAGTTTCCTTACTCCACACAGAGCCTAATAATAATCCCTCCAAAAAACCAAAAAAAAACAATAATAAAATTGGTCATTTTCAATCTACGACTGTTTGTGGGACATTGCTGTGCGCAATTGGCTGCCGCGTTCGCCCATAAATATACAGTCAATTCACTTCACAGTGTGTTCTGTGAAGCGCTTTGGGACGTCCTCCTGACTTGAAAAGCGCTATATCAAATGCAAGGATTATTATTATTATTATTATTTGTACTGTCCCCTTCGGGGATTATTGCCTGCGTAGTTTGAGGATAATTTTCTATTCAATTGTGAATTCAACTGCTTTATCAGTTGCCAGTTTGCAATCCACAGAAAAGACCTGCTCTTTACGATATGCACTAACCTGTAAGAGTATTTCTATGTTAATACAGAGGCAGAATGACCAGTGGTTTATGTGCAAATGGCAGCTTGGCTGATTGTCTACAATATTAACGTTCCATTTTCCGATAGCGAATATGACACGAAAACATGAACACACAGAATTCCACAACGCTTGATGAGCGTATTCTGTCCATCAAGCTGCACACTCCTCGTTCATGATATTGAGACGTGAAACGAGACTGGATTTCCCCATCCTATGTGCCCACTCGTGGATTTATAGTACAGATGCGGCACATTCACCTCAGTGGCCCAGTTTGTGGAGTCCTGTAGCTCAGTGGTTAGAGCACTCGCTTTGCAAGCGAGAGACCCGAGTTCAATTCCAGACAGTGCGAAACCTTGGGCAATTTTGCTTACTCCACACGCCTCATCGTGATCCCTCCAAAACCAAAAACAATAATAAATTGGTCATTTTCAATCCAGGACTGTTTGAGGGATATTGCTGTGCGCAATTGGCTGCCGCTATCGCCCACAAATATACAGTGAATTCACTTTACAGTATATTCTGTGAAGCGCTTTGAGACGTCTAGAATATGTTAAAAGCGCGATATTATTGCAAGGATTTTTACTATTTATTATTATGTTGAACTCCTGCTTTTGCTATATAGGAGGAGCACTTCAAACAGCTGATCCCTTATCAAAGAATCACAGAATCATAAAATTGTACAGCACAAAATGAGGCCATTCGTTCCATCGATTATGTGCTGGCTCTTTCAGAAGAGCAATGTCAACGCAGTCCCTCTCCCCAACTTTCTCCATAACCCTGCAAAACTGTCCTACTCAAATACCCTTTTAAAAGTAGTTATCGAATCGGCCTCGTCCACCCTTTCAGGAAATGCGTTCCAGATTCGATCAACTCGCTGCATGAAACAATTTCACCGAGAAGTCGAAACAGTTTTTCCCTTTCCAACATATCAACTCCCCACATGATTTTGAAGACCTCTATCAGGATTCCTTGTAACCTTCTCTGCTTCAATGAGAATAATCCTCGCCTCTCCAGCCTTTCCTCATAATCAAGGTCCCACATTCCTCGTACCATCCTCGTAAATCTCCTCTGCACCCTTTCCAATGCCTTAACATCCTTCCCGTATTGTGGTGGACAGAACTGGGCGCAATATTCGACCTGAGGCCTAACCAGTGTTTTGTATAGGTTAATCATGACCTCCTGACTCTTGTACTCGATGCCCCTATTTATAAAGCCTAGTATCCCATGTGCCCTTTTTACAGCTTTATGTAACTCTCCTGCCACCTTCAATGATTGATTTACCTGCACACGCAGGTCTCTGTTCCTTTGTCCCCTGACGGATTGCATTGTGTTCGAATTCAAGATCCTCATCCTCACCAACAAGGCCATTCACGGACTTGCTCCCTCCTACTTCTCCGACCAACTATCTCCCCACTTACCTGTCCATAACCTCTGTTCCTCTGGCTCGGGTTTGCTCCACATCCCCTGCCCTCGCCGCCCTACCATCGGTGGCCGGGCCTTCAGCCCCTCAGCTCGTAGGCTATTGAACTCCACCCCCCAGTGCCTTCGCCTCGCTTCCTCCCTTTCCTACCTCAAGGCCGTTCTTAAGACCTTTATCTTCGTCCATGCCTTCAGATCCCTTGTCGACTCTCTGCCCCCTCCTTTCTCCCTCCATTCCCTCCACTCACCCGGACCATTTAACCCCTGTTCGCGTCCAGACCCAACTGTCTAGCGCGGTTGAAAAGAAAGGTCTCCAGCAGAGGCCTGAAAATACGAAGGGAGAGGCGAGTCGAAGGGAATGAGGAAGGCAGTTCCAGAGCTTCGGGCACGGTGGCTGAAGGCACGGCCGCCGAGGGTCGAGCGGAGGACTCGGGGGACGAGGAGGAGGCCAGACCCGGAGGAAGGAAGGCAACGGGTCCTGTTTTGAGAATAGAGGAGTTCAGAGAAGTCGGGGGTTTCAGAGGAACGTAGGGACTTGAATATACAGCTGATGATCTTGAGTTGAATCCTGTCTGGGAGAGGCAACCAACGCTGTCAAGCCAGGACTGGGGAGATTGCGGATCGGAGTTTCATGCGTGTTACAATTCTGCATGACATGGATTTTATGGATGGTAGCGGATGGGAGACCGGCGAGGAGAGCGTTAGAGTAGTGCAGCCAAGAGGTGGCATAGGCATGGACTAGGGTTTCTTCGCCACTTCGGGAGAGGTAATGGCTCAGACGGCGATGGGACGGAGGTGCAAAAAAGTGTCGCTGGTGAGGGACAGGATGTGGGGATGGAAGGATAATTGTGGGACGAACCTGACGCCTATGCTGCATACGGCTTCGAAGAGTTTTAAGGCGAGGTCAGGTTGGTGGAGGAGGAGAAAACCGTAAGATTTTAGACCTTGACGTGTGCCAAAGAGGATGGCTTCCGTCGGAAGTTTCCGCTCATCCAGCCCCTGTGATCTGACAGGCAGCTGACAGAATACCAGAGTACTGGGGGTCGCAAAGAGAGGTGGAAATGTAGAGCTGGTTGCCTTCTGAATACATATGGAAACGTCTGCGGATGACATCACGAAGAAAGAGCATGTAGATCAGAAAGAGGAGGGGGCCAAGAATGGAAACTTGAGGTACCCCGCATGTAACCGGTGGAGAACGGAAGGAGACACCGTTTGTGCAGATGTACTGCTGGTGGCTTGTGAGGTAGGATTCGAACCAGTCGAGTGCGGTCCCACTGCAGTGGATGACCGATGAAAGGTGGTAGAAGAAGATGGCGTGATCGCATTTGTTGAAAGCGACGCAGAGGTCCAGGAGGACAAGGACAAGGAGGGAAAGGGCGCCCTGGTCACAGATAGAGAGGATGTCGTTTGTGACTTTCACAAGCGCAGTCACTGTACTGTGGGCGCAAACCGGACTGGAGGGTTTCGAAGAGGGAGTGGGAGGAGAAGTGTGCGCGAAGATGTTTGAATTCGGTAAACAAAGTGCATCCATTGAGGGAGAGAGTGCTCAATCCATTCCAACAATCTCTTGCTGGGATTCCCATGTGCTTGTGGGATGCATGGAGATCTGTACTTGATTTTGACACTATTCAGCATGCTGATGGGTTTCTGCATGTGTCGGATACTCGGCCGATTAAAGTAAATTTGAGAATCCCTATTATCCTGTGAGTAAATATGTTTGTTTATTTCCCCCGACTTTCAGATTCGGTTGAGTTGAAAATATTTCTTTCGATGCCGATCGACATAGAATTGAGACACCTTCTTTTCTTTGGAGTTATGNTTTTTGTGCGAAAATGCAAGTGATTAAGCATATGAATCTCAATTGCACAATAACTTTTGGTAACTTGGATTTTCTCTGATCCTAACAGTGTAGAAGAAATACAACATTTCCTCTGAACTATGATTTTGCAAGTTTGAGATTCGTAATGGATTCCGTGTCTGTGGTCGTGTTATTGAGACTACAATTGCTAATTTCGTGCTCAGCAACATTGTGTATGATGTCAGGAATGTGAAGTTGATAACAAGAATGAGTTGACAAGTTGGCGCTGAGCTTGGTTGTACTCCAAGAGACGGCCAATTCAAAAACATCTTTAAAATTATGAGTGAATCTGATGGACGAGATGGAGATAACTTATTTTTATTGTTTACTGAGTCAGTTAGGTCCGTTGTGGTATAATTTTATATGGGTATGAGTGTGAATTTCAGAAAAGCTATTTCGATATAACACAGTGTTTCGTGCAGAAGTTCACTGGTTTTCTTAGAAATAGTTTAACAAAGAACAACCCATCCAGATTCTTTTCAAATGGACAACAAGGGGTATGAAACAATTTTCTTCGAGGTCGAAATCACAGCTCCAAGAATTACGTTTGAACAGGAAATGACTGAGGTCCCATTTACCAGTGATGTTACCAGATAAATTGTTGCATTTGTTAGAGTAGTTTCTAATAGTTCTTTCTATATTCCTAGAAAGATTCAACCAAAGACTCAGTTTATTGATAACTTCTTGACAAGCATGTGCAATATTAAACTCTGAAAAAGAAACATATTCAGTTGATAAAGGCAATTATATATGAAAAATGTATTTGTATACAGATGTATAAGATGCCCATATTATAATTGATACGCACCTCAATTGTACAAAAGAGGAATAAATCCACAATGCATAAAAAGAATGTTTGGGAGATTTTTAAAAGTGGATATTATTTTTATATTGAGTGTTTGTTCAATAAAATTATATTATATATTTTCTGCATTATAGAATCGCAAGAAACCTAAACATTGAAGCAACGTTTCAAACAATCATAGTGGTATGAAACTTTCATCCCGTGCTCCAGCCGTTCCCCTTTAACATTTAAATTTGGGTTCCTGATGTTTAACAAATGCTCTCTTCTCAACACATATCAATCTGCCTCAGCCATGATCTCGTGTTTGCCATTCCGCATCCTTACAAATACATGTGCAAAATCTACCATCACCTTTTATTTTGATAAGGGTTTAACGCTCTCACAACATCAAAAGCTGCCATTTTGGAGAGAGAGAGAGCGAGAGAAAAAGGCGACTGCCCTCCGAGTGGGGGTAAGGGGGAGGAAGGGGAGAATGTGGAGATCAGGGAGGTGGGGGGGTTAGATCAGGGTTGGAGGGGGAGATCACGTGGCTGGGGGGTTAAAAAGGGGTGTGGGGGAGTCGATGGAGCACTGGCATTTCATGTGAGAAATCTACGTACACACTGTCAACATGAGACTGTATAGTGGTGCTCCCTGTTAATGTCAGACAGCCAGAGCCACTAAACAGCTAAAAGATATTAAACACCATCCACAACAACAACAACAACAACAGACAGATAGACAGACACAGGAAAGCATAGATTCACACAGCCACACACAGACCAACAGACACACACAGACAGTCTGTAAATATATGATTATATTGAGGTACTCATTGTGGAGTCCTGTAGCTCAGTGGTTAGAGCACTCGATTTGCAAGTGAGAGCCCTGTGTTCAATTCCAGCAGAGGGCAAAACCTTGGGCAAGTTTCTTACTCCACACAGAGCCTAATAATAATCCTCCAAAACCAAAGACAATAATAAATTGGTCATTTTCACTCTACAACTGTTTGTGGGACATTGCTGTGCGCAATTCGCTGCCGCGTTCGCCCACAAATATACATTGAATTCATTTTACAGTGTGTTCTGTGAAGCGCTTTGGGACGTCCTCCCGACGTGAAAAGCGCTATATCAAATGCAAGGATTATTATTATTATTATTATTATTATTATCACCCTAACTATCCTTAATCATTACGCAGGAGTGTAGAAGGACAGGAGCCTCACTCTGTCGACAACCTTGATTCCTGAGTGTAGACGGACACTGAACTGCGAGTTTTACTGTGTTTGTTTCCGTGAACTGTGAGATTTGGTGGTCAGTTTGGAGGAAATTTTTAATTTGCTTTGTAAGATATTCAAAGCTACCAGAGGGTAATAAACCCGTTAAGGCATGTGAGCAATCAATCGTTTAGTTTGACATCACATCAGTTAACAAGCAGAAAATACAATTATTGCAGTTCAAGCAAGTTACAACGATAGATTACAATAAAAATGATATGATTCGTTCCTACTGGAGAGCAAATGTGTAATTCGCATAATCACGACTCTTGCTCTTGTCGGCTCTGTTGTGCACGTGAAAGCTACGCAACTTAGAATACAATTGTAGTTTAAATTAAGCAAGGCCTAAGGACGCACTTGCTCTTTCATAGCTCCTCTTACGATGTCCATCTGGTACTTTTGTTATCATGCCATTAGATAGTTCGTTGCTTTACAATAGCTCTTTCCCTTAACTAACACAACAATTCGCTCCCTTGTCTTTCCCGACCGCTCTTAACTCAACCAATCTTTTCTTCCTGATGAATTTCCATTCAGCAGCACTTTACTTTAGGATATTGATTGTGTCCCGTTTTGCTTTGTGTTTCGTCCTTGACGATAATTTATGCCTATACGATTGCTGTTTGGATCATGTCGACTATGAGATACGGTTTCTGGCATATCCTGTAATCTGCAAACCTAACCTGGGAAATCGGTTGCAGAGTGTAGCATTTCTCGATTTCTATTGAAATCAACATTTTATTAGAGGCGCTTGCAACATCTGTTAACGAAATAATTTATCAAATAGATTTAATGGAAACTTCACCAGTTTATTAAGCTCCTCCCTAAATTTAGTCTGGGAAACGGCGTAAATACACGTGTTTGTACAGGAACTCAAAAGCTGCAGCATGTAACCAGTTTGCCAGATAATATAAAAAGGGTCCAAAGGGCCGTTGTGGAAATAACTTTTTGAAAACCTCCAATATATGTAAAATAAAACATACGTCGTCCATAATAATATAAAACTGTTTGAAACCGCAAAGAGCAAAACGATGGATTTCCTTCTGTTCCTCATCTCTGGATCACTGTCACTCTCTCCTCTATTCCTGTCCCCAGTAATATGTGCCCGCAATCTGCGGCGGGCTCGACTGGCCACCAGTATGTGGCTGACAGTCAGGGCGTTGAGCAGAAAAATAATAAGGAATGGGAGAATTGGTGTTAAAATAAAATTAAGCGTGTCAAACGCTTCCCAAGCGAGAGAAGTGAAGTAGCTTGTTTTAGGTTTGCAACCCCACGGTATATTATTAAATATGTACTGGGGTTCAAATATAAAACCCCATGGAATGCTTATCACGGCGCAAAGCACATTCAATATTGCTATCACTGTACCAGAAGTTTTTCCTGAACAATATTTTGTTTTGAGATTTTGGCAACAAATTGCCACGTATCGATCAAAGGTGAAAGCCACAGTTAACCAGACAGAAATTGATGTTGTTGAACCAGCGAGGACAGTAAGGAGCCCGCACACAGGTGTGATGGACAGGAATGAATTTGGGAAATGAGGAAGAATTACTCGAAAGAAAATCACTGATATGATAACCACCATCAGATCTGCTGTTGACATGGCCACCAGATAGCTCGAGATACATTTGGAGAGTCCACACCGCCCTCGAGACAGGATTACAATCGACACCATGTTAGCTGCAGAAAGAGAGACAGAGAATTGCCCATTACAACAATACAACAACCAGCATTTACTTAGTAAGTCGCTACAATTAAAGAAGTATGAAGAAATCGAAAGCAGGGACTTGAATGAATTGAATGAACAATAGTCGCATTTCTGTCCCACCTCAAAAGCTAAACTTATGGATTCGATGTGTGATGGCACAAAACCTGACTCGGAAATGCGTGACACGCAAAGATACCACAACAGCGAAAGAGAGAGTGTCAGATATCGATACACGCAGACAGAAAGATACAGAGACAAACAGACAGAGAGAGATAGATACAACAATCACTTGGATTTACATAATAATAATAATAATAATCCTTGCATTTGATATAGCGCTTTTCACGTCGGGAGGACGTCCCAAAGCGCTTCACAGAACACACTGTAAAGTGAATTGACTGTATATTTGTGGGCGAACGCGGCAGCCAATTGCGCACAGTTTTACAATTTAAAATTGTGGGTAAAATGCCAGAAAACGCCACTTCACAAAAGCTTGGACTATCACGGTTCAGACCCTCAGCTCAACGAAGTTTTGTGGGCTTCAACCCGCAAACTTCTCACTGAGAGGCTAACAAATAAGTCAAACGTATGGATAATCATTGGCTAAACCCTGTTTAAAATAATAATACCAGTTGCGATTTTCCTATCATTTTCTCTCTTTTTCTCTCTGTAATATATCATAATAATAGTAATTTTACTTGCATTTGATGTGAAAATTTTCACCTCTTATAAACACATGAAAACATATCACCTAATATATCTATTTACCTGACAGTAAGCAGACACCCGGTGGTTAGTCAATTGATAGATCGCTTTTCCGAAGATAATAATCATTAAAGAAAAATCTGGCCACTCAATCCATGGTTGCTTGTGGTATATTGCAATGCGTAATTGGCTGCCAGCTTTAAGCTACAAATAAAGACAATTCTCTGTGCACTATATTCTCTGAAGCGCTTTGCGATATGTGGAGTGCGCGAAACGTGCAATGTCAAATGAAAGGATTATAATTATTTTTGTAAAGTGAATTGACTGTACATTTGTGGACGGAGAGCGGCAGCCAATTCCACACAGAAGTGTCTCCCAGACTCTCTTGGATTGATGTTATAATTTTTTAATGATTACTTTCTCCAGAAATGCGATCCAACAATCGACTAACACCCGAGTTCCAACTTTTTACTCGGTAAGCAGATGTATGTGGAGTGAATAATTTGCCCAACATTTCGCGATGCCGGGAATTGAACCCAGGTCGCTCGCTTTTGCGATGTTATTGCTTTAACCACCGAGCTTCAGGAATCCATTAATGTACGTCCAAACTTCCCAAAGCTTTTGAGTTTACTGAAAAACCTATATGTCGGCAAACGCGGCAGGTTAACGCAGGCAACTGACATGAAGTAAATTATCAAGTATATATCGAAGTTTTTTTTACATGTAGTTGTTGGCCAAAATTCTCAAAGAAATACCCTTTCTTTTGAATTGTGCCAAATGATCTTTCATGTCTGAAGGATCAATTAGGACTTTACTTGTTAAATACGGATTCAAATCGCGGCTCCTCCAACAAAGATCAATGGGTCTGGGTCAGCAATCCAAATCTTTCTGAATCAGAGGAGGAAGTGCTGCCAGCTGAGTCAGGCTGCAAACTTTACTTTACTACAAACTAATCTAACTAAGGAATCCGTTAAACAACTTGCTAGGAACTCCAAACGCAGCGAGAATCGGATAGAAAATGTTTCGTATCCTGTATATTGGCGCAATTGTCATCTTCGAAGATAACCGATGGTACCTCCTCTCGGTACAGACAGGAGCTCAGACGATCTATATGAGATTGAGGAGCAAAACACACAGCCTAATTTATACCAACGTGAACGCTTAACTTAGAAGATTTATCACATGATGATGAACGAGATTCAGACATGTGGAAAACATGCACTCTCCCTAAGCGGTGCAACTTACGTCAATTATTTATTTTTAGCAGCTTGTTATGGCATCCATGGGGAAAGCTATCACCAAGGTTTCGACATCAAGAAGCCACCCTGCGTTAAGAATCCTATGTAAATGCTGCTTGCTGTCATTAAAATATCGAAACCAGAAACCGTGGTCAACATATGTAGCCATTTATAAATTATTATATGTAATAACAATAATAATGTAAACCAAACAATGTCTGATATTGAAGGCACACTCTCTTCCTGGAGGCTCGCACTCTCCTTGAACTAATTCTGGAGTGTTTTGTGTCCAGGATGGCAAGAAATAAGGCTTTGGGACCCCAATGAAGGCACTGTTGCAGATTATCGAGCTATGAGGAAATGTTTCAGTATAATAACCCCATAATAATAATAATGATCCTTGATTTTGATAAAGCCATTTATCAGGCCTTCGAGACGTCTCGAAACGCTTCGCAAATATATTGTAAAGTGAATTGACTGTTTATTTTGTGTGCGAAATAATTCCAACATGAATTCCCTACATTCAATAGATTGTGGTATCAATTGAGTTTTCAGGTGCTAAATATAAGGATGTCAGCTTGGATTAGTTGCAGCATTCTCACCTCTTGAATCAGCATTTTGGGTGTTCAAGCCCAAATTGAGGACAATCCAATGAAGTGCTGGATCCCTCTCTTTGCATGCATGTCTCGCTTTGTCTGCGTGTATGTCCCTCTGTCTGTGTTTCGCATATATTATAATGGATATCCAATTGTTTGACGGCAAGAGACCAGAGAATGGTAAAACGAACAATGTCATCAGACTGGGAAAATATTACGAGAGGAGTTCAATAAGGATTTGCTTTTGGACCTCTGTTGTTTAATATTTGAAACAGCTGGAACTAGGAGTCACTAGCACAGTGGCTAAGCTTACATTTGACAATAACCTAACGAAGGTCGTAGGTTGCAAATCTGAACAAGATAGGTTACAGTAGGATTTTGAACAAGCTTTAGAATTGGGCAGAACAGTGGCAGATGAAAATCACAGTGGAGAAATGTAAAGAACTGCATATGGGAACAAATTAGCTATTATTTCAACGGAAGGAAAATAACATGTATGGAGAAGAAAATGGACCTGGGGTTTCTGTCTGACAATAAACTGAATCTCACCCAAAAATGGTCTGTGGCAGTGTGAAAAACAAGTCAGATTTTGGGATGTATCAAAAGATTAATACCAAGCCATAACAGTAGGGTGATCACGCCACTCCACAAACTATTGTTCAGACAATAATTAGAGTACTATATCCAGTTCCGTTCGGCGCATTACCAAAATAATGTTGGGGGAGCAGACAGGATGAAGAGGAGGGCGACAAAAATCATAGAATCACAGAGTCACAAGTAACAAAAAGAGGCCATTCGGCCCATCGAGTGCCCGCCGACTCCTCGAATAGAGCAGTGTGATGTCAATCCCACTCCCCAGCCCTTTCCCCATAACGCTGCAAACGCGTCCTCCTCAAATACCCGTCCACTGCGTTTTTAAATGCAGTTATGGAATCGGCCTCGACCACGCTTTCAGGCAATGCTCCCCAGATTTGAACAACTCGCTTCGTGAAAAAAATGTCTTCTTACCTCCCCTCTGCCTCTTTTTGATACTATTTTGATTGTTGGACCTCGAGTCAACGACACACCCGACAGTGTAAAAGTGGAAATTGTTTTTTTCCCTTCCTAACCTGTCAAATCCCCTCACATTAGATCTCCCCGTAACATTCTCTGCTCGAATCAGACTAATCGTAGCCTCACTCGTGTTTCCTCATAATCAAGATCCCTCTTTCCTGGTACCGTCCTCGTATATCTCCTCTGCACCCTTTCCAGTGCCTTAACATCCTTCTTATAGTGTGGTGCACAGAAGTGGGAGCAGTATTCCAACTGAGGCCTGACCAGTGTTTTGCACAGGTTAATCATAACCTTCTGACTCTTGCACTCTATCCCCATATTTATAAAGTCTAGTGTCACATATGCCCTTTTTCACCGCTTTATCTACCTGTCCTGCCAGCTTCAAGGATTCATTCACATGCACCCCCAGATCGCTCTGTACTTTTAACCCCCTTAAGATTGGATTAACAACCTACATTGCCTCCCTTCATTCTTTCAACCAAAAGGCATTACTTCGCATTTTTCTACATTAAAACTCATCTGCCATATGTCTGTCCATTTTACAATTCTCTCTATGTCTTCCTACAGTTGGCTCCTATCCTTATCACTGTTTGCCACTCTACCTCACGTTGTGTCTTCTGCAATCTTGGAAACGGTGCTTGCTATATCCAATTCCAGATCATTCATATATACTAAGAAGAGCAGCGGTCCTAATACCGATCCCTCAGGGAAGCCACTGTACACTTCCCTCAAGTCAGAAAAGCAGCCGTTCACCACAACTCTCTGATTTCTGTCTTCCAGTCAGTTCTGAATCCATGCAGCCACTGTTCCTTTTAAACCATGGCCTTCTGTCTTTCTTACGAGTCTTTCATGTGGCGCTTTGTCATATGCCTTTTGAATCATACCTATGTATTCTCCACTGAAAGTGAGCGCTATAACCATTAACCTAACAGACTCCATTGCATTCAATCATTTCAATGTTAAAATTGAGACACGTTTACCGTTGTGCTTTTACAATTAGGGCTTTTAGCACTTAATTTTCAATTTCCTGCTCAGCCAACGATGACTGATGGTTGATCAACTGGTTGTTGTTTTTCGGTGGGATATACCTCTCATTTCATTCAAATATTCGATATTTTTCATTTTGTACAGCAAGTTTATTTATACGGTCGAATCTAGCAATGGTTACTAACTGCTACACAGAATATAATTAGAAGTTTACAAACTCGAAACAATATGATCCCCTTCCCAAACATGACAATAAGTTTCGGAGTTTCAATCTACACCAGGATCACGTCCAACCAACCAGGATCATAAACAACAAGCTAAGTGAATGTCATGTGAAACTAAAGAACAATTGAATGTAAAACGGCAACTGAGCTCTGCTACAGAGTGTATAATTACGGTTTAGGAATTCTACAGTTAAACTACACACCGACAGTAAAATGAGCACTACATCCTGCAGCTGCTCTTGGTTTGAGCAATAAAATCATGCAAATAAAACTGAGGACGTCGCAGAATTTTGCAAGAACAATAAAAACAAATTGATTTTTTTTAGCACCTTTCACTTTTGGAAAGCGTCGAAAAATATGAAGAGATATGGGTTTCCACAGAAAATCGGGGGTGGAAGCGGGAGAATTGTGAAGAAGGGAGCGGGTATAGGGAGAATATGACCCAAGGCCTGGACACAGAGGACAGTCTACAGATGGACATGAAATGCAGGGATCGGAAGGGCGCCAAAGTTAGGTTATGGAGGTTGAAAGACGGCCTATCGATTATATGTTGGGCAATGCCGTGACGTGAGCCAGGCCAGTATCTGGAGAGAAGAGTGGGAGGGCAGGAAATTTCTAAAAGTCTTAAATTTTGACTTAAATCCTCATTCACGCATTCATCGTATTTCGGTTGAATACAACAACTCCCTGCTTGTTGGCTTCTTAAATCTTTCCTCCACAAGAAAGCTGCAGCTACATCGTTACTGTGGAGGAAAGTGTTGGGAAGGCCTAGAGCTCTGTAGCTCGTGTTCTCTCCCGCAAGTGTCTCCGTGACACCAGCAATCTAACCCTCGACTCTACTGGCTCCCCATTCCTCAGAAGATAGAATTCAAAATCCTCGCCCTCGCCTTAAAGACCCTCCACGCCTTGCCAATTGGTAACTCAGTGACTTGCTAACCTGTCCGCTTTCTCGGCTCAGCAGGCTCTGGCCTGCTTCATGTCTCACGTGTGGCCAGATCCACCATCGTAATTCGGCCTTTAGCCTCTCCAACCCCACCCTTTGTTATCCATCCCACATAGCGCTTTGTGAACGGCGCTCTAAAAATGTAATATTCTTCTTGTTACAGTTGTTGTCTTGTCTGCATAATCCACATGAGTGTTCCAAAGGAACTAAGTTAATATCTAAACCGGCGATGACGATTATTATTTTTGCCCAACCGGGTTCTGTCAAATGCTGAACGATCACCATGCTTCGGAATTTCTAAATCCAGCTGAGAACTCTTTGCTGCTCAGCTGCACAAGGAAATCCCACAGGAATGTTGCATGTAATGGTATGTGGAACGGGCATTTAAATGACACCGAAAGACATATTCTTATAAAAAAAACTAACAAGACATGATCTGGGATGAGATTATGGCCTTTTTCCGTACTTTAAATATGTATCATTTCATATAAAAATGAAACAGCAAAATATTACAACAAGTAGTTATATTTGTGAAGCTCCTGCCACGTCAAGCGGAACTCTTCATCATCCATTTCAACGATAACTTGACGCCCGTTTGAAGTCAGAATAAGGAAAGTCTGAAATGCAAGAAAGTAAGACATCATTTTCAGAATTTACCCTTTTTATTAGACACATAGTTACTGGAAAGAGCAGGGACAATTGATCTTCATTAATGTTTGCCTATTTTTATATGGAGTAGGTTCATTGGAGACCGAGCAAAAATATTTCCCTGACCGGGAATCGAACCCGGGCCGCGGCGGTGAAAGCGCCGAATCCTGACCACGAGACCATCAGGGAACGCGTTTGCATATGATAACACTATTCAGTAATACGTGCTCCTTTCTTGTGTGCAGAATGTCTCAATGAGCTTCACAGAGCCATGAGCTCTTATCCCAATCATGTTCGCAAACCCCAGTAAGAGATTACACTGACAAATGTATCCGTAAAATGATTTCTTTATTTTCTATAAGAATAAGGATGCCTTTCGTAAAAGTTCAAACACAATAACTTTTCAAATAAAGAGTTGTGAGGAAAAGAAATATTAAAATTATTGTGAGAATGAAGATGGAGAGATTAGCATTGATACATATATTGTAAAAGATAACATAACGTTTCGTATTCCTGAATATTTCTGCTTCTAGATTCAGCAATCAAACAGGTGACATGGAATAGCACTGGATATTGGACTTGATGTCAAGCAGTGAAACGTTTCAGAAGAAAATGTCCAATCGTTCAAAAGCACCAACAGACATCAGTTGATGTTATATATTATATTCATTGGACTCAGAAGAAATGAAAATGAATCCCATGAAATTGCGGAACACAATCACAACTGCCGATTCGGTGACAATCACTGGCATCAGAAACACAAGGTTACTTGGTTGCATTCAGTGGATGTTTTCACGACGAGAGAGGGGGGACCTTCAGTCTGTGCATTTCTATTGTGTACTACTATAAGGCCTCGATTGTCGTGGGGAAGAACATTACAGATTTGTGGAGATGCAATGTTGCAGTGTGTCAGCACTGCAGTTAAATTAAAAATTTGAAAAAAAATAACTCACATCCAAAATATACTGAACTGAAACTGACGTCTATCAACAGTGAAAAGATGCTGATATTTCTAACAACATTCAAAACTGTTTCCATAAGCAGTGTTCATAAATTAATGCTTATTTGATACAAATAAAGTTTTCAATACATTTGAACTTCATTTAAACATCTGTTGTGGCGGAATAAGGAGCACGATGTGAAAATACTTCCACATCATACGGTGATCAGTAACTCCATCTATTTGCGTTTACTCTTCAGCTTGGAATAGCTCATTTAGAGATGCTGTAAATTTTTAATAATCCATGGGCTGCCTGTGACAACAGTTAAGTCAATAAAAAGCTATACTTTTCTGTGGCAGAAGGATGTAGAAAGAAGTCTCTGTTGCTCAATCGTTCAGGGCGTTCGGCTGTTATCTGAACGATAGGTGATTCAAGCCCACTCAGGGACGCGCCTATTTTGGTGTAATTATATTCTGTTTCAATTACTTCTTCGCAATTGAAACAATATAGTGAAAAACTTTGCAACTGTTTATCATTTAGTTTTCCTTTCGTGACAATTTGCTGTGCTTTTCAACCGACATATTGTTGAAACACTTGTATTCGTTTCCAAACCACACGTCGCAGGATATATTGCATTTCTTTCATCGGCAGAAAGACTTCGACCTGGGCCTTGTGGCCACACTTGACTTCAGTTAGTGTCTCAATATTCCTCCAGGACTACCATATAGATACGAGGATTTGTAAATACACTCAATCCGCAATATCAGTTGCAGTCGAGAACTCCTCGACTCATGCAATCCACAAACTCAGCCTTCGAAGCGCTGACGTACAAGAAGTTAACAAACATGTTTGTTAGAAATTCAGGTAAGAATCGATTACAGCAGAATCCACGAATTCCCTCCACTCGCATATTTTCTGTACAAGTTGTGTGCGCAGTAATTGTTTTTTTTTATGCCTAAGGGATGATAAATGATCCCAAATATTGTATGTGGAGGCAAATATACAGCCGTGATAGTATCGTGGTTAATATATTGTTTTGTGGCCGCTACAAACTCAGGTCACATCAGAGTCACGGCAATCGCCATCGCTTTTCAGTTTGGCACACATTTAATTGTTTTATTTGAAACTCACCGCTGTTTTCATTTGACTAATAATTTCAGTAAACCTCGCGTTTGATATAGTGCCTTCTCACAACTTCGCGACGTCTCAAAGCACTTCACAGAATACATTGTAAAGTGAATTAACTGTTTACTTATTACTACTACGACTAATTATTAATATAATTAACATCAGGTGGGATATGTTGATGATAAATATTTTACACAACTTATTGATAATTCGTGTTCTGCGTTATTTTTGTTGTTTGTTTTTCATAAGACTTAACAACAACAACAACAAGATTACATTAACTGTGAATCAAAACATTGACCTCGACGTGATTTGCACACGTAGCCTTCTGATCTGGAATCAGACGCGCTACCGTTGCGCCACGAGGTCGTCAGCTTCTCCCACACGAGAGGCTGGAATTATAGACGACTCAAAGATGTGCCGTGACACTATAGCAAATGTAAACGTTACTAAAATATAACAGAGTAAAGGAATATGACTTGAGATGAGAGATGTAAAGTAAATCCAAAGAAATCTTGTGTTATTGGTTATCCTGAAGCATTGTTCAAAACCCACTTCACGGCCGATATTCGGAGCTCCCGAACATCCCTGATAATTCCCTGAGAAGAAGTTCTGAAAAATTTTCTTTTTGTCAATATAAATCGGCTATAAAGTCCCCCAAATGAGCGACCCGAAGTTAGAAGGTGTTTCATTAGAAAACAAGATTTGTGCAATTTTTTTNAAAACAAGCAGAAACATTTAATTTTACAACCGCCGAAATAGCTCAGGTGGGAGAGCGTTAGACTGAAGATCTAAAGGTCCCTGGTTCAATCCCGGGTTTCGGCAGTTTTCTTGTTCGGTTTGATTGTAACTCACAGTCTACGTATGTCCTGTTATGACTGGCCGTTTGGGTGACCTTATATTGTGATTATTCTGCTTAGTTCTGTTTCAATCAACAAACACAATTTTTTTTCCAATGACATGAAGATCGAGATGATTTTTTATAAATGTGCAGCAAATCAACAGAGATCCATTTAGTTTGATATTGCTAAGTTCTTCTTTTGACATTTCAGTTATTTGATGCAGTGGCTCGTTGGTCTAGGGGTATGATTCTCGCTTTGGGCAAGCAAATTAATAAATATGCGAGAGGTCCCGGGTTCGAATCCCGGACGAGCCCAAATTTTAGCTGAAGGGTTGTCCATGTTTCCCACTCTGATTGGAGATTTAAGCAATTAAATTATTTTGGTGGTACCGACACAGTAATTGTCCTATTCATTTGGCGAAATTAACATCCGTTGCAGCGCCAGAGGTTTATAATGCAAGATTTATATTGTTGAAAGCCATCCTTGATTTTTGGTGATTGATTCAACCTTGCTCTGTACCTGCCTTGCCCTTCCAGTTGAATATTATTTTGTATCTGTAGAAGGAAAATATTGTTAGCAGCAGCATTGGATTTTCCAAAATATTACATGCTGAACAAACGTAGCGAATTATGTGAGATGCTGAGAATCAAACAAGGGAAATGTAATAGATGTAAATCATTTGTGTTTCAAGATGGGCTGTGACAAAATGCCACATAAGAGGAAACAGACTAAAATCGGTGCTTGTGAAATCATGGTGGAGAAGAACGCGCAGTAAAACTCCAGCAGAGATCCCATTGGAAGGAGCTGATGTTGAAAAGACCGAATGGGTCATGGCACCGGTGGACGGAATGAAGGATTGCGTTAAAATGAATAGATCTAAGGGAATGTAATGGTCTGAACGGGACGTGGCTGTAAGCGTCAGTACTTGTAGAAACTGACGGAAGTTGTCTGGGATCCGGGAGAGAACAGTGGTGGAGCTCGATGGTCACCTGTGCTAAGGCCTGACCTCTCCGATCGAAACCGCAGTACTGAAGACTTGGAAGGGCAGAATGCTAATGACAAGACGGATTTCTTGATCATCCTTCAGCAAGTCAGTCCTTCGACAGCGAGAGAGAGGAAAGGAGCAGGGGCAGAGCAGGTCATCCAGTAACCGGTATCAGTCGATACCAGGGGCGGAGAGGCAGTAGACCACGTTGTCGGGATCACCAATCTCCCGAATCTGAAGGCATTAAAGCTCAGTTAACTAGAATATGACAAGTGCTATCTTTGTTTGCATCCATTTTCATGCCATAATTAGTTTTTAATAAACTTGGATACATTTGTCTCTTTCTTTGGAGCTTCCTTTTTTGTCTCACCATGGAAGCATTTTATATAAACGTTGCTGTATCAAATGCAGTGATTATTATTAATTGACAGAAGCTGAAAATATTAAGGAAATTCTGAGAATTTTTATTCGCAATATTGACTCCACTGAGAAAAAGTCTGGATTTGAACTTGATCTGCAATTCAATGCTCTCCCGCTTAGCTACACAAAAATGGGTTCACATTTCCTAATTTTCATTCATGCAGATTTCGGTGCCGATCATACACAACTCTGCAGCCCGGATTCTCTCCTGTAAAAGGCTCCACAAACCTATGACTGCCATCTTCGCCTTGCCCCACTGGTTTCCGATCAGTCAGAGGACACAGATGAAGATACTTTTCCTCACCTTCAGTGCCCTCCAACGACTTCCACCTCTCTATATCTGTGACCTGCTATCACAACCCAACGTGCCCTCTTTCTCTGCTCAGCGGATTGCGGTAGGCTTCACGTGCACTGACTCGCCCGCCCCACCATTGGTCGGCCTTCACCCTCTCAGAACCCATCTTCTAGAATTCGATTCCACAGTCCTTCCGTGTCGCCCCCTCCCGTACCGCCTTCAAGACTCGACTTAACATTCTTCCCTTCAGACAAAATATTACTTCGACCCTGCCCGCGCTGCAACACTACTCATCCCAACCAAAAGCTAAGTAGCGGATCACTGAATGTCCATTAACTTGTGACGTTCTCCTAACGGGAAAGCCACTTTACAAATGTAATTTTTTTTTGTTACATTCAACTGTGTATTTTTTCTAACACAGATTAATCGAAAACTTCGTTCACCAGATGCCGCTGCTGATTAATTAACAAACAAAAGAAAGTCTAACCACAATAACATTAATTCCAAAAGATTATTCAGGACACAACGACAATTCTAATCGGATATTGTCTTCACATCGGAGCTCGTCGCTTGTGCGTCACACGGCTAAAATTGCAATAAAACCCAGCTAAATCCCACCAATAGCCAACGGAGATTGGATTTAAAAAACGGCAAACATCCCATCGGTTTAACAGAAACAGATAAACTTGCTATGAACTTGAAGTTTTTCTTTCATATCCGTTTAGGTATGACTTGCCAAAAAAGCGACCGATTGGAGGATATTTCCTTATACCCGTGTATGTTTTCTCTGCAGAATTTGTCGATTGCTTCTGTTCCAATTCACCATACTTTGAAACGCAAAGCAACCAGAACCAAAACCGAATGATGTTCCAGAATGAAAGGCATCAAACGCACCGCTGGGATTTGAACCCAGGATCTCCTGTTAACTAGACAGGCGCTTTGCCATCTAAGCCACGGCGCCATGGCTTCATTTCCAATTATTTTATTTAAGTCCAGATGAATGATCAATATTTTTATTTGTCAATGACACTCAACCTCACCTTCTTTCTTCAAGGACCAAGTTGGAGCAGATTATTGGCTGATGATTTGAAACTGGGAGTCGGACAGCTTGCATTTGCATATCAGTCTTACAATGGTCTCTCTTAGAAGAAAAGGTTCTTCACACAGTTCCATTTGCTAACAAAGAAGGAAAGTCTCGATGTGTTTGCAGTTTTACGATTGCCTTAGATAATGTCACGTGATAATAAAATTATATCAGAGGTGCTCCCTACATGTGTGAAACATTTCAAATGAAGTTCGATTCACAAACGAACCTGGAGTTCACTATTCTGCTAAATCAAAGACCGTGGCCAGTACGGGCATCGAACCCATGACCTTGGCGTTATTAGCGCCACACATAACCAACCGGATTAACCGGCCTCAGTTATCAATCGCATGATTCTTATTGACAAACGGTGTGCAACAACAACTTACGTTGATATAGCGCCGCTAACACGGAGCAGTAACTTAGAGCGCTACTCTGTGGGGCAGCATGGCACGAAGATGCAAGAAAGGGGACTGCGGCCAAATGTCCGGCTGCTCACTGTCCCTCAGTTATTCGGCAAAAGTCTCAGTTCTGTCGAGCGCTAAGAAACATGAGGCCCCTTGTTTTGCCTCACTCTACAGCTGGCTGCTTTATCCCGTGTGTTCTACAATTCTGAGAGTATCACAATAACTGTGTCGCTTTTATTCTGTCTGCAATGTCACAGAGACAGGAGATTTCACAATAAATCTTCTTCGGTGATTTATTTTTTACAGTGGACGTGGCCGATGTGTGGCTAACACCAACCGCCGTCACTAACCGGGAAAACCGGCCTGGTCCTGAGACTGACCTGTGAAAATAGCGGGTTTGATCACAGCAGTAACTGCATGACCTGGTGTCTTGTATAATAAATCTAACAGAGATTTTCAATGAGGTTGCGGTGCGGGTGGATAAATGCAGTGCAGTTAGTGTTGTTTATATGGATTTTCAGAAGGCTTTTGAAAAAGTGCCACATGAAAGACTTGGTAGAAAGATTGAGAGGAGACAATATCGGCTTGGTACTACAATATTTAGGGGTGAAAAGACCCGAGGCACTTGGGGGTTCAGGTAAACGTATCCATGAAGATGGCAGGACATGTAGCTGAAGCTGTAAAAATGGCTAATGAAATAATCGTAAAATTAGAATCAATGGCAAAGCCATCACTTTGCTAAGCTGCTCTCTAAATTTCGTCTGGTAACCGCATAAATACATGTCTTTGTGCAGGAACTCAAAAGCTGCAAAATGTAACCCGTTGCCGGGCAGTAAACCGTGGGACATTAGGGCATGTGTAGGAATATATTTTAAGAATCCTCCAATATAAAGAATGTAGAACATACGTCATCCACAGTAATATAAAACTGGTAGAAACAGCAAAGAGTAACAAGATTGCTTTTTTTTCGCATCTTCTTCTCTGAATCACAGTCACTCAAACCTCTGTTGTTGTTCCCATTGCTGTGTTCCCGCAATCTATTGCGGGCTCCACTGGCCACCGATATATACCTGACCGTCATAGCGTTGAACAGCAAAATTATAACGAATGCGAGAATTGGTGTCAAAGTAAAATTAAGCGTGTCAAATGCAGCCCATCTGAGAGAAGTGAAATAGCTTGTTTTAGTATCGCATCCCCATGGTATATTATTAATATGTATTGTGGTTCAACTATAAAACCCCAGGGAATGTTTTTCACAAAGCAAAGCACACTCAATCCCACTATCACTGAAACAGATGTTGTTACTGAACAATACTTTGTTTTCAGATTTTCGAGACAAATGGCCACATATCTATCAAAGGTGAAAGCCACAGTTAACCAGACAGAAATTGCCGTTGTTGAAACAGCCACATACAGGTGTGATGGACACGAATGAATATGGGAAAAAAGAAGGAGTAACTCGATAGAAAATCACTGATGTGATAATGACCATCAGATCTGCTGTTGACATGGCCACCAGATAGTGACAGATAGATTTGGTGAGAAGGCACCGCCCTCGAGACAATATTACAATCGACACCAGGTTAGCTACAGAAAGAGAGAAAGTGAAATACCAATCAAAATAATGCAACAACGATAACAACATAATACTTAGTACATATCTAGAGTTGACATGTTGCCGAAAAGTCGAAAGCAGAGGACTTTCTGGTGGTATAACAGTCGCCTCTCTCTCCAGGCTCAAATGCTAATACTGTGGATTCTATGTGAGACACACAAAACTTGACTCCCAAAGGCACAAATCAGGGAAAGACAGAGGCACAGATTCCGAGGAAAGAAAGTTACATAGTCAAACAGACAGATACAAAGATAAAGACGGAGAGAGACAGATACGATAAAAACAATAAGTTGCAGTTATATAGCGACATTCCCGCGAGTTAGCGTATTGGAATACATGGTTACTGATAAACACAGAGATATAGCGCGATTGAGAGATACAACGGCAGAAGCAGACAGAGGACACACAAAGAGAGATATCTCGTCAGTGGCTGTAAAATTATCTTTAAATTTGAATGATCTTTACATTGCATTTTTACAACTTGCATTGCAACTAAAATAGAGTTAAACAGTAATAGTATTAGAAAATTTCAACACAGGATTTCTCTATCATTTTTATGGGTTTTCGCTTGAGGAACTTAACAAATAAATATTGTTCACACCCTCAAAAGCAGCGACAGTGTGTGTGTCGTCCAGGCCGAAGATACAGTCAGCAGCAAATAGTTAGCAACAGAAACTGTCAAACATATTTGAAAAGGAAACAGAAGAAATATTTTCTCACATCGACACGCACATAGAGAGAAAAACCCATTCGCAAACAAGAATGGACGCAATCAGAAAGAGTGAGATAAACACAGATGGAAAAAAATTGGGACACACAGATAGCAAGACAGAGACTCAGACAAACAGCGGGGAATTCACAGAGAGAGAGAGATAAACACACAACGACACAGTGATCTACGCACTGATAGATAGATGCACATATAGATAACTAATCAGAGACAAGGAGTGAGAGAGATTTATATAATATATATATACACAAACACACACACACAGAGGTTCGTGCAGTCAGCACAAGAGAAATAAACAGAAAGGGATACAATGAGATGGGGAGACGGAGAGACACAGAGATCATCAGGAAGAGACATGCATAAGCAGAGACATAGACAGATACAGTGGGAAACACAAAGACACATACAGTCAGAGACAGAAAGATAGAGAGATACACACAGGCAGAAATAACGAGAGAGAGAGAGAGTGGGTGGGGGAGGGGAGGGGGGGTTGGGGGGGTGGCGTATAGAGAGGGGGATGAGTGAACGGAGAGAAGGAGAGATACGAGGGGACACGAAACGGAAACTCACAGACAAAAGATTGAGACACAGTGAGAGATAAACACAGACAGGGAGGTCGATACATACAACAACAACAAAATTCCATTTATAAAGCGCCTTTCACGTCAGGAGGACGTCCCAAGGCGCTGCACAGTTGGGTCATGACCCGAGCAGGGGGGAAATGGTCAGGGTGAGTGGACGGAAGGGAGGGAGCGAGAAGAGAGAAACACACACTCATATATATATGTGTGTGTGAAATGTATATGTTTTGAGAGAGAGAGCGAGAGAGAGAGCGAAAGAGAGAGAGAGGGAAAGAGAGAGACTGAGAGAGAGAGAGAGAGAGAGAGAGAGCGAGAGTGAGAGAGAGAGAGAGAGAGAGAGAGAGAGAGAGAGAGAGAGAGAGAGAGAGAGAGAGAGAGAGAGAGAGAGAGAGAGAGCATATGTTTGTGGGTTAACGTGTGTGCCCAGTCAGTGGCGGAGAGGCAGAAACAGTGCATGAGAGAGAAGAAGAGAGAAAGTGAAAGAGAGAGAAAGAAACAGAGACACAGTGACTTACAGAATCACACGCAGACGGAGAGACACACACAGAGAAAGATTTTTCGTGGCTGTACTTATTATTGTTTGACAATTTGGATGAATTTTTGCTATCTATCTAAAGTTTTAATATTAAATCGAATAAAGGTACACAATTTTAAACATCGAATTTGTGCATAATTCTTACAGGTTATGGTTCTCAAAGACATCCATAAAACTACTGCTTTTGTGGCTGGCATCCGGGCCTGATTAATAATAATATTAATTAATAATAATTATTAAAAATGCTTGCATTCCGTGCAGCGCCTAAACACGTTGCTGTGAGGTTTCAACGCGGTTCACAAGATAACCCTAAAACAACAACAACAACAAGGTTGCATTTATAGAGCGCCTTTCAGGTCGTGAGGACGTCCCAAGGCGCTGGGCAGTTGGGTCGGTGAATTAAGTGGATATTTTTGGGGCGAAATTCGGCAGCAAAATGCACACCGTTTTACAATTTACAAATGCAGGTGAAATGACAGAAAACCCAGTAGCTAAAGCTAAAGCTAGCATTATCGGCACCTTCAGCTCAATGATTGGTTTTGGGCTTCAACCTGTGAACTTCTGACTAAGAAACAAGAGCACGAACAAATGAGTCAAACTTATGGACAATCACCGACTAAACCCACTGTTTAAAATAATAAAAGCAGGCGCGATTTTCCCATCATTTTCTCTCTTTCTATCTGCAATATGTAATATTAGTAATACTAAATTGTTTAGTCGAGCCTGGATGTTATGACCGCGTGTATGAGGGTATTGGTGGCCTACGGTGTGAGACAGCAGCGGAGCACGGCAACGTTGCGGAGGCGGGAGAAGGCAGGTCGAACCAGGAGTCAAACAGAATGGCCTCGGTTTTGTTGACGTTCAACTGTAGAAAGTTAGCTCCCATCCAGGACTTGATGTCTGACAGGCATTCCGCCAGGAAAGCAGGGTCATTGGACTCGAGTGTGGAGGCAGAGAAATGCAAATGCTGTGATCAAGAGGGAGCGTATAGATTATGAGAAATGTATATTGAAAAGGTGACTGAGCTCGAGACAGTGCTGGGGCTAAAGGAGATGCCGTTGCTGGAGATCAAATGAAGACCCTGTGAGATGTAGGATTTCTGCCATTCAAGCAATTAAATATGAAGGTTGCGGTAAGAGGAGAGATGGTGGAGGTGGACAGACTGATCAATGGTAATGAAGGCAACAGAGAGGTCAAGGAGGAAGACGAGGTATAGGGATCCCTGGTCGCAAATGGGCATAATATAATTAGTCACTATGACCAAAGCTGTTTCTGTGCTGTGGGCAGGGAAACTTGATTGGAGGTGTCCGTGAAGAAAGTAGGGCTAGAGGAAGGAGTGAGTCTAGGCAATAAGCTGTTCTATTATCTTGGATAGGAAAGGGAGTTTGGAGATTGGGGCCGTAGTTTGAGAGGATGGAGGTGTCCAGGGACGATTTGTTTCCGGGTAGGAGCGATGGAAGCCATTTTAAAGCATTGTGAATGGCGGCAGTGAACAACTAGTGGATTACGATATCTGTAAGTACGAGGTCGAGGATGCGTATCGTCATCTATGATATTGCAATGGGTTTTCAGCTGAAATTAACAGCAGTTTGAGCACCGTAATATCAATGATTATTGTGTCAATGTAAGCTCACAGCAGAATTCCTAACACAAATTAGCACCATATCTCATAGATCTCTGTTACTTTTTTGACATTCAGCTTTGCTTATGTTCCGTGTAATATTGGTTTACATTATTTGAGGCGATTAATTCTCCTGAGGAACTCCCCGAAGTGGCGCAACAATATTCTGAGATTTCAAATAAGTGCAGATTGATGCTCTGGAGATATATTGGCTGTACTGTTTGGCGAGGCCTTCATATCGGTTGGAGTGGTCAAAACCTTCAATCACACTCGGAGTAGCAGACAGTCAGCACGGCGATGTCAACACCTATAAATTGGGTAGTTGTATATAATGAGGATTTTTCGACAGTTGGTATCAATTACAGGCTTGTCAAAGCGACGAAAAATATTATTTAGGTGCTTTTTAGTCAAAATTGGTTGTGCAGACAATTGTGAATGGAGCACTGAAAGCTACCTTTGTAAGCATAAAACACATTTATCTTCTCTCAATTGCGAAATAATTTTGAATATTGCGATGACCTCTCTACCATAGTCAATCCATTGATGTATCTTGTTCAAACTCTAATTCACAGCTTATTTCCAGCAATCGCAATATTCTTAGTATCAGGTCCGAATGTTGGAAGTTATCCTGCAAAACTTTTTCAACCGAGGCCATCTCCCTGCACATTTTCATCGCCCTTTTCAAAAGTTAAGTCTATGATCATACCAATATTTGACTGTTTCAAGTTCCCACTTGTCGATTCCATGCTGGAAGTACTACACTCTGCCTGAACCGTTCATCCTCATGAAAGATGTTGGGCAAGTAAAAAATTAAAATTTTCTCTTTCTGTTCAAGAGTAATAATTCTTATATTTGATTTATCGCCTAATTACGTCTTCGAGACGCCTCAAAGCTCTTCACAGAATATACTTTTTGAACACATCCGTTCCATCCTCCTCCTCCATGGAAACGCGCACTGACGCTCCCTCTCTACACTCTCTATTCACACAGCTACTCGTCTTACCCCTGCAAAGCCGCCTGTGATCTATCTCATCATCCTAAACTTGGTCCCCATCTTTTCCCACGTATATGTTTCAATATGGTAGCATCGTGTACACATATCGGAACAAACACGACTGCATGTGGAAGTCCCGCATGTCTCCTGTGACATAGTATTGATAGCACTTGCGTCGTAAGCGAGAGGACCTGGATTCGATACTTGTGCAGGGCTAAACAACAACACAACAACAACAAGATTCCATTTATAGAGCACCTTTCACTCGGAGGATGTACCAAGGCGCTGTGCATTTGGGTCGGCACCCGAGCAGGGGGGAATTGGTCAGGGTGAAGGGAGGGAAGGAAAGGAGCGAGGAGGGGGGAGAGTCGAGTGGGGAGCTGAAGACACGGTCAAAGAGAAACGTCTTGAGACCGGCCTTGAAGGACGAAAGGGAGGAGGCAAAGCGAAGGCACTGGTGGATAGAGTTCCAGAGCTTAGAGGTTGAGAGGCTGAAGGCCCGGCCACAAATGATAGGGCTTTTGGGGCGGGGGATGTGGAGCAGGCAGAAGCCAGAGGAACGGAGGGTACGGACAGCTCGGTAGGGGGATAGGAGATCGGAGAGTTAGGAGGGTGCAAGTCTGTGAATGGCCTTGTAGGTGAGGATGAGGAACTTGAATTCGATTCTCTGGGGGATGGGGAACCAGTGGAGGCGAGCGAGGGTGGGAGTGATGTGGTCACGAATTTTGATGCGGGACAGTACACGACCTGCAGATTTCTGAATTACCTGCAGCTTGTGGGGGGAGGTACCGGGAAGACCGGCGAGGAGTGAGTTCCCATAGTCCAGCCTTGAGGTGAAAAAGGCGTGGATCAGAGTTTCAGCAGCGTAAGGGTTGAGGTAGTGCCGTAGTCTGGCGATATTCCGGAGGTGATGGAAGGCGGTGCCAGTTGTGGCGCGGATATGAGGAAGAAAGGACAGCTCAGGATCGAACAGAACACCGAGGTTCCTAATGGCTTTGAGAGGTGGAGAGTACAGCCTTGGATGCTGATGCTGTCAGCGCCTGATGTGCGGAGGCGCTGACCTGAGCCAATCAGGAGGGCCTCAGTTTTGCGCACGTTGAGCTGAAGAAAGTTGTCTCACGTCCAGGAATAGTTGTCGGACAGGCAGGCTGTCAGGACATCGGTGGTCGTGGAGTTGAGGGTAGAGGGGGAAAGGTAGAGTTGGGTGTCATCCGCATACATGTGGAAGTTAATTCCATGTCTGCGAATGATGTCACCAAGGGGGAGCATGTTGAGCGTGAAGAGGAGGGGACCGAGGACGCAGCCCTCAGGGCCACCGCATGAGACAGTGCGGGGGCAGGAGGAAAAGCCGTTTGTGGAAACAAAGTGAAGACGTTGGGATAGGTACGACCTAAACCACTCAAGGACACGGCCTTGATGGTTGAGGTGGGAGGACAAGCGGTGGAGGAGGATAGGGTAGTCGACCGTATCGAATTCGGCCGACAGGTCGAGAAGGATGGAGAGGCAGAGGGGGCCCTGATCGCACATGTAAACATGGTATAGGTTAACATAGGAATGTCTATCATCAGCTCATAAATGACAAACTCACATTTCTTCATCTGCATTGTCGATTATTTCCAAACAGCAACAACAAATCCCACTTAATCATAGTTTACATATGGGAGGACGTCCGGAGGCGATGGACAGTCAGGGATTTGTACTCGAGCTGGGAGTTGTAATCTGGAGGGATGGAGAGTACGGGGGACAGTGGTAGGAGCGTAACCGCATATTCGGTCGAAGAGGAATTTCCTGAGATGTGTTTTAAAGGAGGAAATAGGGGGGAGGGGGCGAGGTGTAGGCACTGCAGAATGGAGTTTCAAATGGTGGGGGCAGAGAGGCTGCAGTCACGATCGCCGTTGTTGAAGCAGCCAAGGTAGGGCATTACTACGTGGGGTCCTATAGCTCAGTTGTTTGAGCTCTTGCATTGCTAACAAGACACCTGGGATAAATCGCAGGCAGGGCGAACCCTTGGGCAAGTTTCCCTACTCGACACACCTCATAATAATCCCTCAAAAAACAAAAAATATGAATAAATTGCTCATTTTCAATCCATGATTGTTTGTGGAACATTGCTTTGCTCAATTGGCAGCCGCGATTCTCCCACAAATATACGGTCAATTCGCTTTGCAGCGTATTCTGTGAAGCGCTTTGAGACGTCGAGAAGACGTGAAAAGCGCTATATCAAATGGAAGGATTATTATTATTACTATTATCATTATTATTTCTCACAAACCTTTATCTGACCTCCTCCTATATATAACTGAACTGTTGACTTGTAAAATGAACATAAGCTTGGCAGACACAGCTGAACTTCTTTTATATTGCTGCGCCGCATACAAGGAATAGTTTAGAGTGATCCATAGAAACAGGTCATTCCAATCAACGTGTCCTTCCCAAACCCCTCTTCTCCCACCTTCTACCTCCACCCTTTTTCGCCACTCTTACACCCATCTATTCCTCTGTCAATAACAAGTTTCCTCCTTAATACGCAGACATTTTCACTTCAAACACAGATTTTGGGAATACATTCCACAGTATCCCCGCACTCTGTGAGACACTATATCCTCCTAAATTCCCTGACAGATCAAATAAACAATAAAATTCTCTTCCTTACCTTTGAATTAGTATCAGCCAATTGAGAAACTCCTCAACGCATTTCACAGCTTTCGCTAGAAATGGCCGATTTCTTCATCAATTATTTTGGATTGAAACCTGTTACGTCCACTTCAGATAAGCGTTTGGATAATTGTACCCACATCTATGATGCCACCTCTCAATCCAGGGTATTACATTCCCATCGTTCTTAATAAATTATCTACGCATCCTGGTAACTTCCTTGTAAACCTACCCTGTAAATTCTGCGACGCTGCCGAACTTCAACCGTATTCATGAGCTGTGTCTCGTATTTTTCAATGTTCTACCAATGTGCTGTGCTCCGAGTCCCTTGTATTTTTGCCATACAATGCAATACAAAATAACATTTGTGAAGCGCCTTTCATGTAAGGAGGGCGTCCCAAGGCGCTAAACAGTCAGGGTTTAGGACCACAGCAGTGGTTTTGGGTGGTACTGTGGGAGGCTGAGTGAGCAGTGGGTAAGGTGGCCGAAGGCAAGATCAAAGAGGAGAGCCTTCAGGCATGCTTTGAATGAGGAAAGGGAGGGTGCGAGTGAAGAGAATGTAGGACGGAGCTCCAGAGGTTGATGGAAGAGGCTGAAAGCCCAACCCAAGATATTATGCTATGATGAGAGAGCGAGGGAATATGATTAATTTGGAATGCTCTTTCAAAGTGTCTGCAAAGACAGGATGGGCTGAATGGCCTCCTTCTGTGCTGTGTCATTTGAAGCATTAATATGCAGACTCCATTGCACCAGTAAAACAACAATTTGCGTTTATATATAGCCCATCACGCGGAATAGCATGCCGGAGGCACTAATATGGTGGGCGTAGGTTCCTCCTCCGCCTTCTCTGTATCAGTGTATCAGTTTATCAAACTATTCCTGGAAATCCAAACACACGACGTCCGAACGCATTGCCATCATTTAGACTTTTAGATTCAACATGACAGCCACGTTTTGGCTGATGTCAATTTGTGTTTGGGTAACTTATTTGTGTGTTTGGTGTTGGATTCTAAACAGCTATACCTCCATAGCTTGTTATTCAGAACGCTGTCTGGCAAGCTTTCCTGCTGCTTTTCCAGCTAGGATCACCCTAGCCGTTAGTTCGGGCTTTTGCAGTATGATTAAATCGAGTGGAATGGGAGGTTTACCTGCACGCAGTAACTGGTCTGCCCTTCCAGGTCCTGCCGATGAGCCGTGCTGAGCTGTCATCACTATTGCCCTGAAATACAACGGGGAAATACAACTTCCCTTCAAAGGTGCTGAGTCAGTAATAAAACAACAGGCAGCGATGCAGATGAAATCACATGCACTTTATTATATTATGCTGAAGCAAAAACATAACGATACTGCCGGGCGGATGCCCAATCAATCAGCTTGCTCTGGAGATGTCTGACGTGTTTTTACTAACGGCCATCTCTAACAATTTGCCTTGCTTCTCTGTTATCTTAGGGTAATGTTATCAGCAATGTCGTTGTACATTTGACTCTTAATTAAAGCATTTCAGGGAACTATGCTCCATCCCGCGTAACCTCCTGCTAGTTTACAAGGCCACAACGAACATTTTACTGCCTGTGATGTTTTCTTCCAATACTACACTAAACCCTGTACCTGCGATAAGCATTTTTCTATATTCTAACATTTCCCATGGATTCAATTTAAACATTCAGTTGAACCAGTAAAAGTCAGAACAAATTTATTCATATAATATAGATCAATGTATTCCTGAATTTTTAAGCAATCCATAAAAATCCATATACATTTCTCGTCATTAAAAACTCTCAACAACAGTATCTTAGTGGCTTGTGTAAACAAGTATTTGCTGTTGTTGGTTGTCCCCTGTCAGTGAGATAATCGGAATGATTTACATGTTTGTTCAGTGATGCTGAATATAACCACTGGAGATTAGTGATAAATCCTCGCTGGAGATTTGTCACTGTTGTAATAAAGTGTTTCCAGAAAGCTACCGTCTCAATCTGCTGCTTGGATCCACTGTCTGAGCTGTGATCCGTAACCGCTTGTCAAAAGGAAAATATGGCATATTTAACCATTTATGAGGTAGAAGCAATTTGCTACCCCATTCTTGCAGTGGTCGGCGTTCCTGGTAGGATAATATAACTATTTGTTATAATACAATTGTTTCTGCATATTGATAAACATTATTCATTGCTTAGCAACAGTTTTGCCTGGTTCGATCCGTAATAGTCTAGACTCAGAGTGATGGGTTTGTGCACTCTCATACTATATCAGAGATATTGCGCTCAAAGAACAGCGAAATATGCAGTGCAGCATTGGGGGAGTTCTGTAGTTTTATAACAAAATTTGTTTGGATAAAAATTTGTGTGTGATAGCCTATCGGATTGGCCGTACTTTTGGCTCTTAGTCAGTCGGTTGTAGTTTCAAACCCTTCCTTTAGAATTGGAATCGCATTGCCTAATCCGCAGCTCCAACGCATTGCTGTGGGGTGTTTGCGATTGAATTGCCGAAAGTGCCAGCTGCCTATTCATGGCACCGCCCTGTGGATTTAACATTGAACCGATAAATTCCCGGTGTCCCCACCAATATGATTTTCAGACCGTTCGTTAACAGTATACACAGTGAATCCACCTAACAGTCTATGCTGTGACGCACACTGATTGCAAAGAGGGGATCAAGCGCTATATCAAAAGATTAGTACATACTACGATGTTTTCACCGTATGATTGCGACATCCCTTGATTTCGGCCATCCAAAATACACAGTGAATTCCGTATGTTGTAACCTTATACCAATGACACCACTACTCAAGTTTTGGTGGACTGCAGTAATACTATGACACTATTCAAAAATAGAAGGAAATGTTTTCTGGTTACCTCGCCAAAAAATTCCCACGTGAATATAGTCATTCACTTCATTGCTGTTTGTAGGAAGTTGCTGCATGTTGCTGTAGGCAGACTGGTTATCCTGTTACCTTAAAAAGTACACAATCACTACAGTTTGATGAATAAAATTGTCAGAGGTTTTACTGGCTAACAATTTAGGTGGAAATAAAGGTTTATCGGTTCGTCTATAACACCAAAAATATCAGCATCTAACAGGGCAATGGATGAGTGGGCAATTTGTCGTTGTAATTTGAAAAAATTACCACGAATCAGTCACTCATTACAGTTACTTTTCGTTCTAGTTAACTTGTTGGCGATTCTGATTTTTTCCCGGGGAAATTGCGGTCTATCCAAAGGCGTCACTGTTTACCTGGTAGCCATGGCAGCAGCAGACCTTATGGTCATTATCACTGATGTAATATTGAATCGTATTAATAATTTGTATTTCCCAGTTGGTTTCTTGTTCTACACACCCGTGTGCTGTTTCAGAGTTGTTTTGATAGCTACAGCCACAAAATCTTCTGCATGGTTTACAGTAGTTTTCACCTTCGATCGCTTTGTTGCTATTTGTTGTCAAAATATAAAAATTACGTATTGTACTGCGAAAACTGCCTACTTTGTTATAGCAGTAGTCACTGTGCTGAACTGCATCCAATGTATTCCCTATTACTTTATATTTTCTCCTGTGATGATAATAAAAANTGTACAATTTTATTGCACTTTGAAACCCACCTATTATACTTCGCCAATATGGGGAGTGTTTATATGGTTCAACCGAGTTTTTACTCCTATATTTGTATTTCTTTTGATTTTCCTCTTCAATGCTCTGACCATCAGACATATTTTAACAGCCAGCAGGGTCCGCAGGAGAATCAGGGTCAATAAAATTGTAAACAAAGAGAATGATCCCGAAATGGAAAAACGGAGAAAATCCATTATTTTACTATTCACTGTCTCGGCCAGTTTTGTACTATTATGGATGACAACTATTATCTATTCATTGAACTGGCCAATTACAAACTATAATTACGAAAAACGCGTCAATAGTTCTCAACATATCTTCCAACAGACAGGATTTTTGCTTCAACTTTTGAGTTCATGTACAAACACTTGCATCTATGCGGTGACTCAGGCGAAGTTTAGAATGGAGCTGAAGAATGTGATCAATTATCCTTTTACTCTGATCCAATGGAAATAAACAATATCAATAAAAACGAACAGAAAATCAATTGGATACTATTTCCTGTATACATCTACAGGTGTTTCTTTCGTGTATTTCATTGAATTCGACTTCAGCCATCCTTTTCTTTTGCTGCCTTTGACACTGTTAATATACATTATTTTCCACGCATCTACTCTCAACTCGGCTTTTGTTGCTCTAAACATCCCTCACCTTTCCAATCGTCTCCCGTTTGTTTCCGCAAATGGATTCACCTCCATCGCTCGCACCGTCTCATTAACATTGTCGGTAGACAGCATCATGTTGAATCTCCACTAAGTCATGCTTTTATATCACTTCTTATTTTCATAACTAGACTGTATGTTCCACTTTAATTTATATCTGCAAAGAAAATAAATAACAATTCGCATTAGATTGACAGTTGACGGTGTTTGGGCGGGTTGTATGGTGCGGGGAGGGGGGGAGGGGCTGGGTGGGGGCAGTGAATGGAGTCTGCCGTGGTTGGGTTTGTGCAGCTATTCAATATAAAAACATTATGATTGAATGGCGGATTGAGCGATGATCTCGCAAGCGACCGGATCTGGTTTCGATTCCAAGCAGCGTGAATCGTTAAGCAAATTTGCTTAGCACTACACGCCTCTCTTTACTGAACCGAATTCATATTCTAGGCTCAGTAATGGAGTCACTCATTCTACGACTTTCTGTGCATCACTGCAGTGGACAATTGGTTTCCGTTTTTGACCGACATACAGTCAATTAACCTATCATGATATGCTGTGATGCTTTCAGATATCCCAAACACGTTAGAAAGCACGACAGCAAAGGCAATATTATTATAATGTTGATTATTTGTGTTTTTTGAAAGCACTATATCCTAGATCCTCTCTTTTCAATACTTACATGCTCCTGCTCAGAGATATCTTTCCAAAAATGGATCAACATTCACACGTATGCCGATAATTTCTTGTGAACAAGAAAACAACAATTTGTATTTATATAGCGCCCCTCATGTAGGGTAGTAAACCAGAGGACAAGTGAAACTGAGCACAAAGCTGAACTTTCGATTACCGTAGCTACATAGGCTTAGAAATCATAAAGTTCTTGGAGTTATAACGTTTCCGTCGTGACGGAACCATTCTCTGCTGTGTGAGTTAATGCAAGTGTGACCAAGTACCAACAGACATTGTAAAGAGCTTTTGCGCTTTTAATTCAATTACGTTTTGTTTTTCCCTGAGCTGTAACTGAACTTTGTTCGCCTTGGAAATTCAACCGAATCCTGATCACAAGAACAACAGTGATCACGGCAAGGCAGTCAATCGTTTCATGTAAAACAATTGGTTCAATCTGCCTTCCGGATTTCTATGTTTCTAACTATAAAACCGAATGTCAATATAGCACGCAACAAGCAAAGCAGCCTATTAATTGACAATTACAGACTATTGTGCCTCTGAATTACTGTGTGTTCTGTGAAAGACTCCGCTATGTCACTGCAAGTCGGCATGACCACGTCTTGTTTGTGAATTGCAATGTACGAATCGAATTAACAGTTCAATTCACATTGAAAGAAATATTCACTCTCAAAATACACAGATAAAGCGCTCTAAAGGAGACCCTAAGAATCGTTTTCAGACGTCTGGCTCACGTGAAACCTCTGCAGATCAAGCAGTTTTTGTTAATTATAACATTGACAAGACATTTCGATTCATGAAGATAAAATGAGAGCTGATATATATGTTGCTGTAGTTTAAATTGATGAAAGCGCCTTCTTCTAAACAGGAGATCCTGGGTTGAAATCCCAACGGAGCCTCTTCTGCTGAATTTTTGAAAACAGTGACACCTCAATTTGCAGTAGAGGTTTCGGCAGTTTTTTAATCTTCCAGTGGTTTTGCAGTTGCAATTGTTGGTCTTGGAAGGAAGCTTGCAATCCACTGCAATGTGGCAGGTTTAGTGGATTGCCTGTGGTGACATCGAGAAGTTAAAAAGAGGCCACAGCTATCTATTCAGGTGGGCATTAGTCTAGTTGCTGAGGGATTCTTGTGCGAACATTTCTTGTCCGATTCTACCACATTCTCGGCCTATTAAACTTATCCTGTAAAGAACTTCCGAATGTGCTTCATGGAATTTGTATACCAAACCAACGTTTAATCAGTTTTGTGAATCGGTAGCAAACTGAAAATTTACGCATTTCAATGAAGATTAACGTTTACAATTGTAGAAAATGATGTACTTGCCATCACTGACATTTGCCTGTTGGATTGTGTAATGGTAGATAATCTGCCTTTTTTTGGAACCGCGACTTCTCAACCAATTCTGCATTGGGAAGATTCATTCGTTGTTAGCTGTAACATCACAGCCCTGGTTTTCAGAAATTGTATTCATTTCTCAACAGTAAATGTGTTCACTGAATTTTTCGTGGTGTAGCAGTTCGCTTCACACGCGAAAGTTCCTAGATTCGACCCCTGGCGGGAACATGCATTTAACTTTATTTTTTTAAAGTTAATTGCTGTGTATTGACCGACACTCATTCTTTCAATTGAAATGGTCATAGCCGGACAAAACGCAATCACTATGAAAAGCATTGTTTGGACATGAACATGAGTTGAGTCTGTTCTCATTTGACCTCAAATACTCTAATCATTGCCGAACATTAAAGTGAAAGAAGTAACATGATGAAGGTATCTGCTGCGCTCAGCATGTTGTCGCTTTCGCATGAAATATCATTTTAGAGTTTATCAATCACACTTAGATTTGATCAATCGTAATTATCATTCAGCAAAAACAACATGCATTTCACAGAGAACGATACAGAGTGGAAGCAATCGGATATTGGAGATGAGGCAAGGAGACGAGGGAGAGTTGGCATTACAGTGGAGATAGGAGAGAGCTAGCGAGTGATTGAGGTGGATCAAATGAAGTAAATTTCCAGATGCTGGTGACTTGAGCTCGAAAGTCAACACCGCGAGTAACATTGAAAGGTCGGGTCACACAGAGTGTTAACTCAGTGCAGGTGGGCAGACACGTGGGTATCAGGAAACCAGGAAGGCAGAGTGGTATTGGGTCATGAAAGCATATGAAGGTGATGAATTCGGAGGACAATTCAAGTACTGGAATAAATGGAGCCATGTTGAGATGTGGAGTAAATCGGAATTTTACTCAACGTTACACAAGTTTCACTGCAGTTTTGCGACATTAAATTATCATGTTTTGTTTCAGATTAAATTTAATTAATTCGTCACTTCCACACCCCAATGACCCCCAACCCCCGCCACCCACCCGCCCGCACCCAACCCCCCGCCCCCCCCCACCAAAAAAAAGGAATGTAACGCCAGAATAGGAACTTGAAATCTGGAAACTCAGATTGCCGTCATCTTGATCCCTTTAAAAGTTTGATGCTCTGCCGACTAAGTTATTCAGGCTTCCTGATCGCCGCATAACAAGTGTTTTCTCTGTATGACAAGCCTGTTCTCGGTATAGCAGGCCTGGTTTCCGTATAACAGGCTTGGTATCACGATAAATGTCCTGGTCTCTGAATAACACGCCTGTGTCTGTATATTTGGCTATAATATTCAAGATTGAATATATATAGAGACGTGATCTAAAGAATGCGGATGTCGAATAGCCAAAGATGTTTTGCATCAAGGTAACCTCTCTATTAGTAGCTTCTTGAGATATGAAAACTAATGGCTTGTTTGTGAGGCGCCGCACCTTTTTGATATTGTTTAAAGTTGCTCCTCCAATTCTGAATGTTTAGCAAAAAATGCCTTTTAAAAATATTACGAAATAGTGAGAGTAAATATTGTCCATGTCATAATCTGATAACATAAGTGTTAAATCAGATTTAATGGGTCGGTATCTGCGGGATTATGCTTGCTTCATCAACTGGTGCTGAGGTGGGAGCCACCCGGGGCTGGGGAGTGGAAAGATGATTGATAAATAGATCAAACAGCCTGGGGAATGGGAAGACTGGGGAATGAGACAGAGAACCCTTTTCTTGAAAGCAGATTTCCTGAAGAACATTAGAAAGCTGTTCATATATAATTATGTCTTTGTGAGAGTGTAATTTTGTTACTTCCGTTGTTACTATTAAATTTCAGAAAATATAACTTCGGTTTCTGTTCAGAGTAATCAACATCACTTCTAAACCGTTTGAACAATTTCTTTGTATAGTACACTGAGACCACGAGCTTAAATCGCAAATATCGTTCACAAATATCTGCCAATATCAGTGTGAAAATGCATGAAAATAGTCCATATTACCAGAACTGTAATTGTGACATTGACAGGAAATAAAACTACAGGAAATTGACTGCATGAACATCCAGCTTCCAACACACATAACTGGCAAACACCACATTTGCAGCATTTTCTTCGACTGCTACCAACATATGTATTTAATTAGATTTTAAAGCATTTGGTTTAGTAACGAATAAAGCATAGGGATTGAAACGACCTCTCTGTCGGGAATTGAATCCCAGTCTCCCGCGTGACAGGCGGGTATACTATTATCATGCTGACGAGGATTGAGAAGAGTTCAATTCACGCTAGGCACAAAGCGCAAAGTTTCTTACTAAAATCATCCTAATAAGAAAGGCTCTAATTTCCAAAACAAAAAGTGTGTGAAAGGAATCTAACGTCCTCAACTGAGTAACAAGAAAAAGCCTGAATGAGATTTTCCCGAGCCACACGACTGCTCAGTGTTTCCATATTAAGTTCTCGTAATGGTATGATGTTTCTGATGTTTTCCATCGCAGATGGGAAAGCTAGATATTCTCTGAAAGAAAGGCATGTTGCAAAGAATTCGAAGAATTCGAAACCTTGAGCCATATAAAGCAGGTTCACATTGTTAGCGGCAGCAAATTAACTTTATCTAATGTCTTAGCTCTGCAGCGTGATGTCTGCAGTATTGCCGATTTTCATCTCATGCTTGATACTCATGGATTTACCTCGACAGGAGGTTCTGATAGATTTTCCTGTCATGCGTGTGCGCAACGACACACACAAACAGAGTCCGCCTCACGATATAATACCAGATACAGACTGCAGATGGCGAACCGTCACACAACGCAGATCTGTGTCTGAGACCCCAGTTGCTCAGTGACAGGGAGAAGCTGTCATACAGGACGATAATGGTAACATGCCTGGACGGTAATATTGATATCGCTGGACTGTATTGGTTACAATACTGCACTATAATGGTGTCATCGCTGGACTGTAATGGTAACATTACTAGACTTTGATGGTGACATTACTGGTCTCTAATGGTGACATCACTGGGCTGTAATGGTGACATCACTGGACTCTGGTATTGACACCACTGACTGTGATGGTGACACCACTGGATTATGATAGTGACAACACTGGAATTTAATGGTGACATGAATGGACTGTTATGGTGACATGAAGACTGTAATGGTGACATGACTGGACTGTGATGGTGACAGGACTGGTCTGTAATGGTGACAGGACTGGTCTGTAATGGTGACATGACTGGACTGGAATGCTGACGTCACGTAATGGTGACAGCCAACTCAGCCCCCGCTTCAGGCACCCCGACATCACCTCTCCCTCTTGACCCACACCCACCAATCCTCACCTAGACTCCTTCGACCCTAGCTCTCCCTCCTCCCTCACCATGACTCTCCGCGAACTGAAACCCAGCAGCTGCTCCCTCGATCCCATCCGCACTACTCTCCTCATCCCCCAGCTCCACTCGCCCCTCTCCTGTCCGATGTCACCAACCTCTCCTTGTCCACTGGTTCAGTTCCCATCTCACTGAAAACAGCCTTCATCACCCCCATCTAGAAAAAATCCTTCCCTGGATCCCACTCTCCTCTCCAGCTACCGCTCTGTCTCTAATCTCACATTGCTCTCCAAAGTCGCAGCCTCGCTGCTTTCTCTCTCGCCATTTCCTTTTGAATCCATCCAATCCGGTTTACGCGCAGCCCACAGCACGAAAACAGCCCTAGTTAAAGCCATTGATGACATTCTGAACGTCTATGATCAGGGCTCCCTCTGCCTCCTTGTCCTCCGTTACCCATCTGCCTTCTTCGACACAGTCCAGCACTATCCACACCGCCTCTCCTCCTATCTAAATCTTCACGGATCTGCCCTTGCCTGGTTCGATTCCGATTTCTCTCACCATCTCCACTTTGTTTTCTCCACAGGTTTGTCCTCCAACCTGCGCACTGTCCGTATGGTGTCCCCAGGGCTCTGTCCTCGTCTCTCTTTAATATCTACAAGTTCCCCCTTGGTGACATCATCCGCAGATATGGGGTCATGTATACGGATGATACCCAACTCTATCTGTGTGCCTCCACTCTCAGCTCCAGCACTATTCGTGTCCTGATAGACGGTCTGTCGGACATCAAATATTGGTTGAGGGCAAATTTTCTACAGTTGAATCTGAACCAGACAGAGGCCCGCCTAATTTGCTCTGGCCAGCATCTCACAAACTCAAGCTCTGTCAGGATCAACCTCCATTGTTGCACACAACAACCCACAAAGCCAGTCAGGAACCTAGGTTTCTTGTTCAACTCTCAACTGTATTTTCTCCTCCACACTCAAGCCATGACGCGCTCTGCCTTCCCTAACCACCGAAACATCGACTCCACCACTAACCCACCCCTCAGGCCGCTGTAACTCTTGTTCATGCCTTCAGCACCTCCAGCCTCGACTATTCAAACGTTCTGCTTATCGGCCTAACCAACTCCTCCCTCCACAGGCTGCAGATAATCAAGAACTCTGTCGCCCGTGTCCTCTCCCGCACCAAACTCCGTGACACCATCTGCACCATTCCCGCCCGACTACATTGGCTTTCAAGATCCTGGTCCTCACATACAAAGTCCTCCAAGGCCTCGCCCCACCCTACCTCTGCGACCTCCTAACTCACTACCATCCCGCCGTTTCCCTCCGCTCAGCCGGTTCCGGCCTGGTCCACGTCCCCGGCCCCACCCGCCCCACCACTGGCGGGAGAGCCTTCAGCCACTTTGCCCCCAAACTCAGGAATTCAACCCAAGTCACTTAGCCTCGCCCCCTCCTTAGCTTTCTTCAAGTCCCGCCTCTAGAATGTCCTCTACGTCCATGCCATCACCCAAACCCATCCCCTCCCCTCCTTTCGCCACTCACGACTGCAGTGCTCTACTCGGTCCATCGCCTTGTTACGGCCTCCCTACGTGAAAGGCGCTATACAAGTGTAATCATGTTGTTGTCGGTTTCTTTGTTTACCATACGAGCATTTTACAGGCTGGTTTAAGCACTGGAGAACAACAAATGTAAACGTCATTTAATTTTTCGCCTGTGGTAAAGCACGAACTGACAAAAATTTCCAAGGGAAGAGTAAAATTTAATAAAAGATTAGCAAGCTTATATATAATAATAGTTATGCATATCATAAAAATAAAATAATGCGCATGACAGGATAGTAAGCAAACGAAAGTTTACGACAAATTATTCAAATTCATTGTCTGGGTTCACCGGATCAATATCGAGTCTTTGATGCAGGAATCGTTTGGGTATTGTTCTCATCAGCTGATTCTGTTTGAACTGCACAGACCGTTACATCAACATCTAACAAAGAGTAGCCACTGTGGTCAACATATTCCTACTTCTGATCAAATTAGTTATGACCCAAAACATGGTATCTAAAGTTAAACCTACTGCTACGTAACGTACATCAAACTTAGACGTACGATCAGAGGGTTGTGATTAGTTTTATACGGGTCTTTCCAATACGGTCTCGGACACTGCAAAAANCCTTCACCTGATCAAACAGCAAATTTTTGATCAATAGTGTCATTCCATGGGACAGCAGATGAACATAAGCATGTCGCATCGAACTACGGTTAGATTTTAAGCCAGGAGTGGCTTCAAATTTCTGGCTGCTGACGGCCGGTTTTCCTATTTGAGAAACGTCGCATTAGCAAAAAGTTTGTGTTGCCATTCCAGAAACGCAACATTTACACAGAGACTTTTTGACATCAGAAGGCTGTCTAGAAGCGCTCGATACTGCCGACTGAGCACTGATCGGGGCATGAGAGCTGAAGTAGCAGGGGTGAGGAGGGGAATAGTTGACTGAAAACAGTCAAAGAATTAGATCAATTAGTTAGGTCTAACACAAGGTCATCGACCTGAAACATAAACTCCCTTTCCTCTCTTCCTACATCCTACCTGATCTGCTGAGTAATCCCAGTGACGTCTGATATTATTTTAGTTTAGTATTGACGTGACTTAGATGGATTGGAGCCGGGAATCGGTGGAACTCCAGAAGTCGAGCTCCAAACAGTGGTTGGAAATTGGTGATAGTGGGTCGGATGGGATGGGCGGAAAACGAAACAAGCCGGTGTTTGTGGGCGAAGGGAACGGCCAGATCGGAAGGTCGCAGAGTTGGGGTTAACTGGGGAAAAAGGTGGTATCTACGACTTAGCTGCATGACACGTCGCTGTTGTCTGATCTCGGTCCCCTCATTTTCTTTAATTCTTTCTCTCCGCCTCTGACTGATGCTGGTTCTCAATCTCTCTCTTTCTGTCTCTCACACTCTCTGTTTCCACTCTGTCATGCACTCTCTCACACATTATCTCACGCTTTTTCTCGCTCTCTTTCTTAATCTCTCTCCCCACTTTGTCATGCAATCTCTCACGTTCTGTCTCATGCTCAATTTTCTCTCTGTCTCTATCCCCTGTCACACCCTTTTCTCCCTCTCACTCTCTCTTTCTCTCCCCAGTTACTCCTTCTCTTTCCTTCTCGTTTAGTCTAAATTAGAGGGGGCGGTGAACAGAGTAGTTTCTCATCGTAGAAACAGGTGACATCTGTGACTGAGCTGCACGAAACGTCGCTCAATGTCTGTCCTCGGTCCCCCTCACCCTCTTTAATTTTCTCTCTCCCTCTCTGCTTGATGCTCTCTCTCTGTGTGTCTATATCTCTCTCTCTCTCCCTCTCATTCTCTCTCTCTATCTCTCCCCCCATTCTGTCTTGCACTCTCTCACACCCTATGTCAAGTTCTCTCCCTCTCTCTCTCAATCCCCTGTCACAACGTCTCGCTCTCTCTTTCTCTCCCCATTTACGCACTTTCTTTCCTTCTCAATGAATCTCTTCCTGCTCGCTCTGATCACTCTCATAATTTCTCTCTGCCTCTCAATTATTTTCTCGCACACACTTTCTCCCATACACATCCATTCTCTCCGCTCTCACGCTGTCTCACACACACACTGCCTTCTCGCATTATCTCTGTCGTCTCAAACTATCTCCGCCTCTGTCTATCTCTCTCTCCCTCTCCTTCACTCTCTCTCACCCATCTTTCCCATACACAATCTGACCTTCCCTCTCACTTTCTGCTCTCCATCCCCTTTGCTTCCTCATTCTTTCACCCTCTCCCCAATCTGCCCCACAATCTCTCTCTCTACCGCTATGTCACCCCTCAGTCTCTATTCCTCCCCTTTTCTCTCTCACTCTGAGAAACACATGCTCTCTGAAACAATCTCACTCCCTCTCACACATTTTTCCTCTCTGTCCGCCACTCGCGTTCATTCTCTTCCCCACTCGCCTAATTACTTCTCTCACACTACCCCTCTTTTCAACTCAAACTCTCTATCCACTCTCAAACACTATTCCTCTCCCCATTACTATAGGTCTGCTATCCTCCTCGCTTCCAACCTCCCTCATTTTCTCTCTCTGACCGTCACTCTATCTCTTCCTCTCTACCGTTCTACTTCGCTCTCTGCCTGTTGTACCAGCCTGTAAATTATCAAATAACATTTCTGATCGAATTCTCCCTCTCTCCAGTTCTCGATTTGTCTTCTCTTTCTCACCATGCCTCTCTCTCATTCAGCCACGCACCCACATTCTTTAACTCATGCTCGTTCTGTATTGCTCTCTTAGTCTCGCACACATCTCTCTTTCTCTCTATTACTCTCCCAGTCACTTCATATCATGCACTCTATCTCACTCATTCTCTCTCACTCGCTCATTGTCTTACGCAGCATCAACACGTCTCCCTCCCTACCACTCTCTAAGTCAGTCATTCCCGCACTCAATCTCTCTGTCTCAGTCACGCAGTGTCTCTTCTCCTTCTTCTCCTCTCTCTCTCTCGCTCTCTCTCTCACTCTGTGTGCGTGCGTGTGTGTGTGTGTCAGCGTGACAGTTGATTTGAGACCCACAGTCAGTGCAGAATGAAGCCCGTTTTGGCGTCGACTTGATCATCTTCCTCAACAGCTTAACAGCCATTCTCGCTGCAGCTCGAAACAGTTATATTGGTGTACATGTTATTAGCGTCCTATAAACAGGAATTTTTTTTGAGTAATTTGAGTCATAACAATTCCTAGGATTATTATTGAATAATAATCTAAAGTGAATGACCAATGTCAGTCAAGTCAATGAAAGAATCACTCCGCTCTTTTTGAATATTGCCGAAGTCGCGACATGGTGCTAAATTGTAAAGCCGACACACAAACGAACACACGCTAACAGAGAGACACATACATGCACACAAATTCATGCAACACAAAAAATAAAATTCGACAAACACACACACAAACACGCCTTCCATCTCAGTCGAGACACAAGTCTGAGCTGGCTGACACGGAGATGACCAGGGCTGACACAGGACTGAGCTGGCTCGAAGCGAAGGTCAGCTGGGTTGACACAGGGCCTAAGCTGGGATAATACAAAGCTGAGATCAGCTTATACAGTGCTGAGCTTGGCTGACATAGGGCTGTGCTGGGCTGACATAGGTCTGAGTAGATCTGATACAGGGCGTGAGCATGGCTGAAACATAACTGAGCTGGAATGATACAGGGCTATGGTTTGCTAATACAAAGCTGAGCTTGGCTGGAACCATGCTGAGCTTGGCTAACCTAGTTCTGTGCTGTGCTGAAACAGGGCTAAGTAGGTCACACATACAGCTGAGCTTGGATGACAGGGAGACTGACCTGGGCTGACACAGGGCCTGAGCTCTGATGACAGGGTCTGAGCTGGACTAATCCAAACCTGTGCTGGGCTCACACAGGAAATGAGCTGTGCTGACACATGGCCTGAACTGGGCTCACACTGAGTTGACAAAGGACCTCAGCTGGGCTGACACAGGGTAAATCGAGCAGTCACTACTCACCGCTGCAGGTAACGGGCATTCAACCTTTCTCACCGTCGAATCTGAAACAAACACAACAACGATATGATATTATCACATTTAAACAGCACGCACTGCTATTTATGTTTAGAAGGATATCAATAAGTAAAACGAATATTTATCAATAATAATGAAAACAATAATTATCATACAAAGTGTAACATATTAATAATTAGGATTGATTATCCGTTGGATTGACTTTACTTTGTTTGCATAACATGGCAGTCAATTGGGCACGTCAGTTCACCTCCAACATTCATTTGGCGAGTGATGGATTTTATATGAAAAAATGTTAGCGGGTAACACGAACGGGAATTCTGAAATATTTTGGAAACTTATCAAGGAAAAAAGGCGAGTCAAAAGTAGGGTGGGACCAATTAAGGAGCAGGGGGGAAATCTCATTATGGAAGCAGAGGATACGGCTGATGTGCTGAATGAGTACTTTGCATCTGTGAAAGGCGTGAAATGCGCTCAATAAATGGAATGTTGTTGTTGTTGTTGCTATCTTCACAAAAGAAGTGGATGCACCAAATGCCGCAATAGCGGAGTAGAGTGTAGAGGAAATGGATATGGTAAGTATAAACAAAGAGGAAGTACTGAGAAGGTTGACTGCACTGAAGGTGGATAAGTCGCCTAGTCTGACGGAATGCAACCAATGGTATATAAGTCGCCTAGTCTGACGGAATGCAACCAAGGGTACTATGGGAGGCACGGGAACAAATAGCGGAGGATTTGACTGCAATTTTTCAATCTTCGCTGGACACGGGAGTCGTGCCAGAGGACTGGAGAGTGGCCAAAGTGACTCCCCTGTCCAAAATGGGCCAGAAGGACAATCCTGGGAACTGCAGGCCAGTCAGCATAACATCAGCAGTGGGGTAAACGCACGGCCACTATAATCCGGGACAGAATAAATCTTCACTTTGAAGAATATGGAATAACTAGGGACAGCCAGAACGGATTTGTTAAAGGCAAATCTTTCTAACAAATCTAATAGAATTTTTCGATGAGATAACGCAGAGGTCGATAAAGGTAGTGCAGTTGATGTAGTTGATATGGATTTTCAAAAGGCATTTGACAAAGTGCCACATCAAAGACAGAAGCGCATGGTATAAGAGGGAGAATAGCAGCATGGATCCTGAACTGCTTGGAAGACAGAAAGCAGAGATTTGTGGTGAACGGCTGCATTTATCATTGGACGGAAGTGTACAGTGGCGTCCCCCAGAGATCTTCTTAATATCCATAAATGATCTGAACGTGTATATAGCAAGCACTATTTACAAATTTGCGGACGACACAAAGTTACGTAGGGTGGTAGTCAACGAGAAGTATAGGATCCAACTGCAGGAAGACAGAGACAGAATGGTAAAATGGGCAGAAACATAGCAGATGCGTTTTAATGTAGAGAAATGCGAAATAATGTATTTTGGTAGAACGAATGGCGGGAGCAATACAGGTAGGTGACAGAAACTTAACGGGGGTAAAAGAAAAGAGAGTCCTAGTGGTGCAGGTTAATGAATCCTTGAAGTTGGCAGGACAGGTAAATAAAGCTGTAAAATGGGCAAATGGGATTCAAGGCTTTATAAATAGGGGCATAGAGTAAAAGAGTCAGGAGCTTATGATTACCTATATAAAACACTGCTTAGGCCTCAATTAGAATACTGTGCCCAGTTTTGGGCACTACACTATAGGAAGGATATTAGGACATTGGAAAGGATGCAGAGGAGATTTACGAGGATGGTGCCAGGAATGAGAGAGCTTGATGATGAGGAAAGGCTGGAGAGGCTGGGATTATCCTCATTGGAGCAGAGAAGATTACGAGGAGACCTAATAGAGGTCTCCAAAATCATGAGGGGTTTTGACAGGTTGGAAAGCGAAAAACTGTATCCACTGGTGGGTGTGTCTGTGACTCCAGGTCACAGCTTCAAAATAGTCTCTAATAGAAGCAGAGGGGAGGTGAGAAGAATTTTTTCAAGCAGCGAGTTGTTCGAATCTGGAAGGCATTACCTGAAACGGTGGTCGAGGCCGATTCTATAACTGCTTATAAAAACGCGGTGGACGGGTATTTGAGGAGGAGGGTTTGCAGGGTTATGGAGAAAGGGCTGGTGCGTCGGATTGACATTAATTGTTCTATTGAAAGAGCCGGTATTGACTCGATGGGCCGAAATGTGCTGTACAATTCTTTGATTCTATGATTTGGGGGAGGACAACGGGAGTGAGAAACTCCCTTTTTAAATAGTGCCGCGGGATACTTAATGTGCAATTGAGCAGGCAGATAACACCTGGGCCTATCATCTCATCTGAAGGACGGAATTCTTGCATTGGCTCAAATTGAGAGAAATCAGTGATAGAGAGACACGCAGTCAGAAACGCAGAGAGAGAAAAACATACAAAGGGCAGTCTCACAGACATCACGCACAGACGTAAGGAAAAAACACAGACATACACAAACTGACCCATGGACAGACACACAGACGAAGAGAGATGGAGGATGACGGAGCAAGAGTGAGGCTAAATGAACAATGGCCTCTGGTTTGGGGGAGGCTGTTGAACAAATAATTGTTTATGTGGGGCTCGAGTAAAGGCTGAGCAGCTCTGTTTGTGATCAGCTCCTTTCGCTTTAGGATAAAACATAGAAAACCTCAAACTCACGTGGGACGTTGCTGGTTTGGGGACCGCCAACGGAGGATAGCTTCCTGAGAGTAAAACACAGAGAGGAGAACGCAATGAATTCACCGATTTTTCTGAGGAGGATTACAGAGCTCAGATCTGGGCTTGACACAGGGCCAACCATCAACTATTGTCTCTCATCTGCGGGAGGGGCCAAATGGTCGCCTCCTGTTCATTACTTGTCTCTGGTTCTTGAGTTGCTAAAGCCTCAGCTGGTTTGCCATACGGTGATTTCAAAATCGGTTTAATTCAAAGTTAAATGGAGAGCCGTCACTTGGTTTGGATACGGTAAACTTGGTAACAGGTTTCTGTATATCAGAAATCTCAGTGACACGAAGGTGTGTGTTGTGGGTGGGAGTGAAAGTACAGGGAGGATTTGTGATTGGGGAGAGTGCGTATGGGTGGAGAGGTTTCGTGTTTGGTTGGGAGGAGCGGGGGACGAGAATGTATCACTGTTCAATTATTTCCTAGACACTAGAGGATTTTTACATAAAATGGGGGTGGGGGGGGGGAATTCATCTGCATACTCAGGCTTGGGTATCTAAGAGTGTGTATTATGGTAACTACTGCGGTACAACCAACTGAACACACGTAGATTGCCATTGGGAGCACTGGCCGGCAAGACTTCCCACAGTGAGTCCAGTTACAACCATCCTACGCGTTATGGTTTTGGCTAGCAGGTTTGACACCATCATAATAGCCTTCCGTTCTCCCAATCCTCCATCCATACACACACCAACCACAGGAAAACACAGCTATATTGTGGGAGATTTCATGCCACCAGTGACTTTTCCGCACTTTCATGTCCTGCGGAATTGTGGGGTAGCACACACACAATGTGAAAAGCGCACAGAGGGGCACTAAATTACTGAGCTCCAGTGGAGTAGAGAACTCCAGCACGGGCGATGTGGAGATAACAGAGAATAGGACTAGATTACAGAACTCCAGTGTAGAGTGAGTACCAGCAAAGAAACGATGGAGAGAGCGAATGAAATTGCTTTCGATGAGAAAGCTCCAATGGGGAGCGAGCTCCAGCACAGACCCACTGGGGAGAGAACAGAGAATGGGATTAGAATAGAAATGTTCTCAACGTTTCACGCTTGATCTGTTCTGTTTACCGGCAAATACAAAATATAATAAATGCTAATCATTATTCAACAATGGTTGTGTTTTTTTTCTTAATACTAATCCTTCCCTTTTAACCAGAGTCAAAAGTTCTTCACAGACACTTGTTGTCAAGTATAGTTTCCTACCCCAAAAACTTGATTGCTGGCTGTGCCTTTTTTCCCAACAATCATATTCTATGTTCAGTGACATTGATGGCCACTTACCTCTCTTATAGACACAGAATCCCAGTATAAGTGCAGTGATCAGTATCGCATTGACAATCCCTACTGAAAGTCCTACAGTGTGCATTCCAGTCCAGTTTGCTTGTGAGGGAAATGGACAAGCAGCAATTTGTTATCTTTGAAGAGCTAAGAGATAACAACACGTATCATATTCAGGACCTCAATCAGTTTTCATCTCCTCCTGATTTTAAGTTAGTAGGATGTAATATTATCTCCCAACTTTCTCTGTTCCAAAGAAAACAGCACCGTTCCCCTCCAGTCTATCGTCCTTAGAAAAGCCTCTTGACCCTGCAGTTAGCTGCCGCGTTTCGCCCACAACATATACAGTCAGTTCACTTGACAGTATAGTCTGTGAAGCGATTTAGCATGTCTGGTAGCCGTGGTTACGCGCTACATCAAATCCAAGGATTATTTAGATTATCTACAAAATCCAGTTGATCCCAAAATCCACCGTCAGCATACTCACCCTCTTTAAACTCAGCAGCGCCACCACACATGTTTTCGTAAGGCGCCACTAGTTCCATTTCACAGTAAATTCCGCACCATCCCAGCAATTCCAGCCAAGCTCAATGGCTTCAAATCATCGAAAAGTTCCATTACAAGAGCCTCACATTAGCTTTAAAAGTTTGATACTCAGGCACCTCCCTTCCTCTCCGAGTTGCCTGCTCGCGTACCCACTACTCATTCCCTCCCAACGGCTGGCTCCAGCCTCCAGTTTGTCCCACGCAGCGTCTATTCAATCATTCAGCCATCAAGCCCCGTAACTAAAGACCAGCCTTCCTTTATCCCTCCGCCATGTTCCGTCCTTCGACAACTTTTTATCGCGCCTGAAGAATATCTTCTTCGTTTGTGCCTATGGTCACCTTTACCAGCTCATGTTAAGCTCCGCCAATATGAAGCCCTCTGTGGTATTCCCTGCATGACGCACTACATAATTCAAGTTGCTGTTGCTGTATTTTCCAGTCGGCTTGAACACCAAAGTTATGGTTTTGGGCTTCCTCAGCTCTTCCCTGCATAATTGGGAAAATATCCAGTAGCTCCTATTTAGCTCATATCCTACCTTTGGCTCTCTGTCCCTCTGTCGATCGAAGTTTCTGTCCCACCCTATTTCTGCCACAACCACAAACAGAAATTCAATTGACAAGGTAATACCTACCCTCAAATATCACCAGCCAACCTCATTTGCTTTACGTTAAAGGCCTTATCCTGGACATTCCAAACATTCTCCCCTCGATCTACACATCAACACCTCAGCAACCCCGTACCCTCCCCACCCGCGCCACGGTTACCACGGGCACCACTGTTGTTTCAATTCGTCTCCAGGTTACCTTATCGAGCTACAAATCCCTAGCTTCTTTGAAAAATCAGCTTTGTTTGCGATTTGCCACATATTGGAAGGTGCTAACTTAGTATAAATGCATATTCAGGATGGAACGGTTTTCTTTGTGGGGTTGTGGAAAGTATTTTCAAATGCATTCTAAAAAACAATAAAAAAAGATAATTATATAATATCACTCAATTTGAGAAGATGGCGCAAAGCGCTTCACAACACTGTCAGGCCACATTTGCCTCTTGCTTTCGTTCGTCTGAACAAGCTTTGACCTCATGCGGCGCTAGATGTCTGACGATTCAGAAGAGCAGCAGTCAATGAATCGATGGTGGAGGCGGAGATAGGGTTGGGTGTCTGTCGCATACATTTGGAAGGTAACCCGAGGTCTGTAGGAAATATCAATCATTTAGACAATATTGATACCGAAGAAGAGAACAAAAAGATTGAGAGCTTTGCATAAGTTTGTGCAGGGCTGCAAAGTGAAGTCTTCAGTCGGGAAAACATGGAGAAGATGGGTTAGGTAGCAGTGAAAGTGGTTGTGTCGGACCTCATGAGGGGAACTGTGTGGTGAGTTGACGGGAATCAGCTCGACAATGTCGAGAGCAGAGAGAACGATTAGAACAAGGAGGCAGAGAGAGAATTTGTCACTGATGGAGAGATTCGTTCCGTTAAATTTAATGAGATACTGTCGGCAAGTTGGAAAGAGGATTGGAAAGTTTCATGTACGGAAATCCAGGATAGGAAGGAGAAGCAAAACTGTATTCCAGTACCTTTGAAAGGAAAGGCTAATTCGTGAATGAATGTTATTTTGAGATCATCTTTAATTCAAGAGAGGAATTTTATTATAAGAATGTAGTGATGACAGCGTTTTGAAGGAAGTGGGAGCAGTAGCAATAGACGGAGCGAGATGAAGGAGATATTGTTTGATGACATATAGGAAGGGTTCGTTGCAGGTTGCAAAGGGCAGTGATCATTGTACCAGTCGCACATAGAGCAGAGGTGTACCTCTCGATTGTAAACACCAGAAAACTTATTATCGATTTGCCACTGGAGAGATATTTGGTAAACAGAATGATGGGGGCCGTACAAGATTGGTTATGTGGAAGGAGAATCTGGGATTATCGTAGCTTCCAGGGTAATTTAGAGTAGAAGAAAAGTTTGGATGAAGTGACAACAGAGAATTTTGTTTGTGAATGGTGGACTGGGATCCTGGGTTTCCAATACAATATAACTTTTGACCAGCGACTTTCACATGAGTAGGAAGTCCCAACTTTCTGGATGGTTAGGAATTTGAATTAGAGCGGGATGGGGTAGGGTGTTGATGTTCGATTATGGGAGGGAGTAAGAAAGTGAGGGTAGGATGGTTGCGAACATTAAACTGTTGAGTCGTTCCTTGAAGGAGGCAATGAAGGTAGCCTGGCAAAGCAAATGTGGGATGGATAACAAAGGGTGGGGTTGGAGAGGCTAAAGGCCGAATTACGATGGTGGATCTGGCCACACGTGAGACATGAATTATTACATGTAATAATTTGTAAATGCCTACATATGTTGACTACGGTTACTGGTTTGGATATTTTAATGACAGCGAACAGCATTTACATAGGATTCTTAACGCAGGGTGGCTTCTTGATGTCGAAACCAGGGCGATAGGTTTCCGCATGGATGCCATAACAAGCTGCTAAAAATGAATAATTGACGTAAGTTGCACCGCTTAGGGAGAGTGCATGTTTTCCACATGGCTGAATCTCGTTCATCATCATGTGATAAATCTTCTAAGTTAAGCGTTCACGTTGGTATAAATTAGGCTGTGTGTTTTGCTCTTGAATCTCATATAGATCGTCTGAGCTCCTGTCTGTACCGAGAGGAGGTACCATCGGTTATCTGAGAAGATGACAATTGCGCCAATATACAGGATACGAATCATTTTCTATCCGATTCTCGCTGCGTTTGGAGTTCCTGGCAAGTTGTTTAACGGATTCGTTAGTTAGATTAGTTTGCAGTAAAGTAAAGTTTGCAGCCTGACTCAGCTGGCAGCACTTCCTCCTCTGAATCAGAAAGGTTTGGATTGCTGACCCAGACCCATTGATCTTTGTTGGAGGAGCCGCGATTTGAATACGTATTCAACAAGTAAAGTCCTAATTGATCCTTCAGACATGAAAGATCATGTGGCACAATTCAAAAGAAAGGGTATTTCTTTGAGAATTTTGGCCAACAACTACATGTGAAAAAAACTTCGATATATACTTGATAATTTACTTCATGTCAGTTGCCTGCGTTTACCTGCCGCGTTTGCCGACAAATAGGTTTTTCAGTAAACTCAAAAGGTTTGTGAAGTTTGGACGCCGACAGGTGTCTCTGCATCAAAGTTTATTCAGTCTGTACAGTGCTATTAATATGTACATTAATGGATTCCTGAAGCTCGGTGGTTAGAGCAATAACATCGCAAAAGCGAGCGACCTGGGTTCAATTCCCGGCATCGCGAAATGTTGGGCAAATTATTCACTCCACATACATCTGCTTACCGAGTAAAAAGTTGGAACTCGGGTGTTAGTCGATTGTTGGATCGCATTTCTGGAGAAAGTAATCATTAAAAAATTATAACATCGATCCAAGAGAGGCTGGGAGACACTTCAGTGTGGAATTGGCTGCCGCTCTCCGTCCACAAATGTACAGTCAATTCACTTTACAAAAATAATTATAATCCTTTTATTTGACATTGCACGTTTCGCGTATTCCACATATCGCAAAGCACTTCAGAGAATATAGTGCACAGAGAATTGTCTTTATTTGTAGGTTAAAGCTGGCAGCCAATTACGCATTGCAATATACCACAAGCAACCATGGATTGAGTGGCCAGATTTTTCTTTAATGATTATTATCTTCGGGTAAGCGATCTATCAATTGACTAACCATCGGGTGTCTGCTTACTGTCAGGTAAATAGATATATTAAGTGATATGTTTTCATGTGTTTATAAGAGGTGAAAATTTTCACATCAAATGCAAGTAAAATTACTATTATTATTTTATATTACAAAGAGAAAAAGAGAGAAAATGATAGGAAAATCGCAACTGGTATTATTATTTTAAACAAGATTTAGCCAATGATTATCCACACGTTTGACTTATTTGTTAGCCTCTCAGTGAGAAGTTTGCGGGTTGAAGCCCACAACACTTCATTGAGCTGAGGGTCTGAACCGTGATAGTCCAAGCTTTTGGGAAGTGGCGTTTTCTGGCATTTTACCCACAATTTTAAATTGTAAAACTGTGTGCATTTGGCTGCCGCATTTCGCCCACAAAATACAGTCAATTCACTTTTCAGTTTATTTTGTGAACCGCTTTGGGACCTCACAACGAAATGTTAAAGCGCTGAATCGAATGCATTGACTTTAAATATTGTTAATAAATGTATTATTAATGAGGGCCGGGTGACAGCCACATATGCAACAGTTTTATGATTGCCCTTCAGAAACATAACCTGTAAGAGTTATACAGAAATACGATGTTTAAGTTTGTGTAGCTATATTTGATATACGATTCAAATTTTAGATGGGCAGAAAAAAAATCCAAATTGTCAAACAATAATACCTACAGCGATGAGAAGTCTCTCTCTCTCTCTCTGTGTGTCTGTGTGTGTGTGTGTCTGTGTCTGTTTGTGTCTGTGTGTGTCTGTATGTGTCTTTGTCTGTAAGTGTCGTTATATTCCACACTCTATAAATATGTGTATCTCTCTTCACCTATGTATGTCTCTCTCTGATTATCTCTCCATCTCTCTGTCAGTGATTTCTTTCTGCATCTCGTTCTTTCAATTGATATGTCTCTATCCGAATCTGTCTCTTTACCACTCGGCCAGTATCGCTATGATTCTCCATCTCGGCCTCTCTCTGTTTCTGTACGAGTATGTTTCTGTCTGTGCCTCTGTTTCTCAATGTCGGTGTGTATCTCTCTCTGTCTGTGTGTTTATCGCTGCGTGCGCTTGTGTTTGTCTCTCTCTCTTCGAAACTCTCTCTCAAGCTGTCCATGAGTGTATTTCTCTCTCCACCTGTCTCTCTCTGTCATTCTTTCTAAGTGCGATGATTCCTTTATGCGCATGTTTTGTGTCTCTCTGTGTCTGTGTCAGTGAATCGCTCTTCTGTTAACCTTTTAAAAATTATTGACAATTTTTGCTGAAGATGTTCTTCTGCTGTTACCTCCGGGACAGACCACACATACACAGCGAAACAGCGTTCGACGGCACAAGCATTATTGATGTGTTTCCGATCGAGAAACATAACCCGTAAGAATATAGAAATGCTGCATTGAAACTGTATAATTTTACTGCAGTTTCACTGCATATCAGTTACGATACACACTCTAGACAGGCAATATAAAATTAAATTTTTTTTTAAATAATGATAGAATCTCTGACGAGATACCTCTCTTTGCTTCTCTTCTTCCAGCTTCTGCCATTGTATATCTCTCACTGGCGCGTTGTCTCTGTTCGAGTCCATTTCAAGCGCTCCAAGACGCTTGAAGGGGTCTATGTAAATCCACGTGTTTTATGTATCTATCTCTCTCTGTCTGTTTGTCTCTGTATCGTTCTGTCTGCGTGTATCGATATCTGACTCTCTCTCTTTCCTTGTCGTGGTACCTTTGCGTGTCACGCATTTCTGAGTCAGGTTTTGTGCCATCACAGATCGAATCCAAAAGGTTAGCTTTTGAGGTGGGAAAGAAATGCGACTATTGTTCATTCAGAAAGTCCCTGCTTTCGATTTCTTCATACTGGTTTAATTCTAGCGACTTATTAAGTAAATGCTGGTTGTTGTTTTGTTGTAATGGGCAATTCTCTGTCTCTCTTTCTGCAGCTAACATGGTGTCGATTGTAATCCTGTCTCGAGGGCGGTGTGGACTCTCCAAATGTATCTCGAGCTATCTGGTCGCCATGTCAACAGCAGATCTGATGGTGGTTATCATATCAGTGATTTTCTTTCGAGTAATACTTCCTCATTTCCCAAATTCATTTCTGTCCATCACACCTGTGTGCGGGCTCCTTACTGTCCTCGCTGGTTCAACAACGTCAATTTCTGTCTGGTTAACTGTGGCTTTCACCTTTGATCGATACGTGGCAATTTGTTGCCAAAATCTCAAAACAAAATATTGTTCAGGAAAAAATTCTGGTGCAGTGATAGCAATATTGCGTCTGCTTTGCGCCGTAATAAGCATTCCCTGGGGTTTTATATTTGAACCCCAGTACATATTTAATAATATACCGTGGGGTTGCAAACCTAAAACAAGCTACTTCACTTCTCTCGCTTGGGAAGCGTTTGACACGCTTAATTTTATTTTAACACCAATTCTCCCATTCCTTATTATTTTTCTGCTCAACGCCCTGACTGTCAGCCACATACTGGTGGCCAGTCGAGCCCGCCGCAGATTGCGGGGACACATTACTGGGGATAGGAATAGAGGAGAGAGTGACAGTGATCCAGAGATGAGGAACAGAAGGAAATCCATCGTTTTGCTCTTTGCGGTTTCAAACAGTTTTATATTATTATGGATGACGTATGTTTTATTTTACATATATTGGAGGTTTTCAAAAAGTTATTTCCAGAACGGCCCTTTGGACCCTTTTTATATTATCTGGCAAACTGGCTACATGCTGCAGCTTTTGAGTTCCTGTACAAACACGTGTATTTACGCCGTTTCCCAGACTAAATTTAGGGAGGAGCTTAATAAACTGGTGAAGTTTCCATTAAATCTATTTGATAAATTATTTCGTTAACAGATGTTGCAAGCGACTCTAATAAAATGTTGATTTCAATAGAAATCGAGAAATGCTACACTCTACAACCGATTTCCCACGTTAGGTTTGCAGATTACGGGATATGCCAGAAACCCGATCTCATAGTCGTCATGATCCAAACAGCAATGCTATAGGCATAAATTATCGTCAAGGACGAAACACAAAGCTAAACGGAACACAACCAATATCCTAAAGTAAATTGCTGGAGAATGGAAATTCATCAGGAAGAAAAGATTGGTAAGAGCGGTCGGGAAAGACAAGGGAGCAAACTGTTGTGTTAGTTAAGGGAATGAGCTATTGTAAAGCAACGAACTATCTAATGGCACGAAACAAAAGTACCAGATGGACATCGTAAGAGCAGCTATGAAATAGCAAGTGCATCCTTAGGCCTTGCTTAATTTAAACTACAATATTCTAAGTTGCGTAATATGCACAACTGAGCCGACAAGAGCAAGAGTCCTGATTATGCGAATTACACATTTGCTCTACAGTAGGAACGAATCATATCGTTTTTACCGTAATCTATCCTTGTAACTTGCTTGAACTGCAATAATTGTATTTTCTGCTTGTTAACTGATATGATGTCAAATTAAACGATTGATTGCTCACATGCCTTAATGGGTTTATTACCCTCCGGTAGCTTTGAGTATCTTACAAAGCAAATTAAAAATTCCCTCCAAACTGACCACCAAATCTCACAGTTCACGGAAAGAAACACAGTAAAACTTCCAGTTCAGTGTCCGTCTACACTCAGGAATGAAGGTTGTCGACAGAGTGAGGCTCCTGTCCTTCTACACTCCTGCGTAATGATTAAGGATAGTTAGTGTGATAATAATAATAATAATAATAATAATCCTTGCATTTGATACAGCGCTTTTCACGTCGGGAGGACGTCCCAAAGCGCTTCACAGAACACACTATAAAGTGACTTCACTGTATATTTGTGGGCGAACGCGGCAGCCAGTTGCGCACTGCAATGTCCCACAAACAGTTGTAGAGTGAAAATGACCAATTTATTATTGTCCTTGGTTTTGGAAGGATTATTATCAGGCTCTGTGTGGAGTAAGGAAACTTGCCCAAGGTCCCCAGTCCCCCCACCCCCCCCCCCCCCCCCCCCTCCACCCCTTAACTCCCCCCCAGGCCCTAGATCTCCACCCCCACCTCCCTGATCACCCCGCTGATCCCCCCACCCCAACTCCCTGATCTCCACATTCTCCACTTCCTCCCCCCTTACCCCCACTCGGAGGGCAGTCGCCTTTTTCTCTCGCTCTCTCTCTCTCTGCAAATGGCAGCTTTTGATGTTGTGAGAGCGTTAAACCCTTATCAAAATAAAAGGTGATGGTAGATTTTGCACATGTATTTGTAAGGATGCGGAATGGCAAACACGAGATCATGGCTGAGGCAGATTGATATGTGTTGAGAAGAGAGCATTTGTTAAACATGAGGAACCCAAATTTAAATGTTAAAGGGGAACGGCTGGAGAGCGGGATGAAAGTTTCATACAACTATGATTGTTTTAAACGTTGCTTCAATGTTTACGTTTCTTGCGATTCTATAACGCAGAAAATATATATTATAATTTTATTGAACAAACACTCAATATAAAAATAATATCCACTTTTAAAAATCTCCCAAACATTCTTTTTATGCATTGTGGATATATTCTTCTTTTGTACAATTGAGGTGCGTATCAATTATAATATGGGCATCTTATATATCTGTATACAAATACACTTTTTCATATATAGTTGCATTTATCAACTGAATATGGTTCTTTTTCACAGTTTAATATTTCACATGCTTGTCAAGAAGGTATCAATAAACTGAGTGTTTGGTTGAATCTTTCTAGGAATATAGAAACAAGTATTAGAAACTACTCTAACAAATGCAACAATTTATCTGATAACATGACAGGTAAATTGGACCTCGGTCATTTCCTCTTTAAACGTAATTCTTTGAGCTATGATTTCGACCTCGAAGAAAATTGTTTCATACCCCTTGTTGTCCATTTGAAAAGAATCTGGAAGGCTTGTTCCATGTTAAACTATTTCTAAGAAAACCAGTGAACTACTCTACGAAACACTGTGTTATATCCAAATTGCTTTTCTGAAATTCACACTCATAACCATATGAAAATTATACCACAACTGACCTAACTGACTCAGTAAACAACGAAAATAAGTTATCTCCATCTCGTCCATCAGATTCACTCATAATTTTAAAGATGTTTTTGAATTTGCCGTCTGTTGGAGTACAACCAAACACAGCGCCAACTTGTCAACTCATTCTTGTTATCAACTTCACATTCCTGACATCATACCCAATGTTGCTGAGCACGAAATTAGCAATTGTAGTCTCAATAACACGACCACAGACACGGAAGCCATTATGAATCTTCAAAGTTGCAAAATCAGAGTTCAGAGGAAATATTGTATTTCAACTACACTGTTAGGATCAGAGAAAATCCAAGTTACCAAAAGTTATTGTGCAATTGAGATTCATATGCTTAATCATTTGCATTTTCGCGCAAATACATAATTCCAAAGAAAAGAAGGTGTCTCAATTCTATGTCGATCGGCATCGAAAGAAATATTTTCAACTCAACCGAACCTGAAAGTCGGGGGAAATAAACAAACATATTTACTCACAGGATAATAGGGATTCTCAAATTTACTTTAATCGGCCGAGTATCCGACACATGCAGAAACCCATCAGCATGCTGAATAGTGTCAAAATCAAGTACAGATCTCCATGCATCCCACAAGCACATGGCAATCCCAGCAATAGATTGTTGGAATGGATTGAGCACTCTCTCCCTCAATGGAAGCACTTTGTTTATCGAATACAAACTACTTCGCGCACACCTCTCCTCCCACTCCCTCTTCGAAACCCTCCAGTCCGGTTTGCGCCCACAGTACAGTGACTGCGCTTGTGAAAGTCACAAACGACATCCTCTCTATCTGTGACCAGGGCACCCTTTGCCTCTTTGTCCTTGTCCTCCTGGACCTCTCCGTCTCGCTCAACAAATTCGATCAAGCCATCTTCTTCCACCGCTCTCTCGGTCATCCACCGCATTGGGACTGCACTCGCATGGTTCGAGTCCTACCTCACAAACCACCAGCAGTACATCTGCACAAATGGTGTCTCCTCCTGTTCTCCACCGGTTACATGCGGGGTACCTCAAATTTCCATTCTTGGCCCCCTCCTCTTTCTGATCGACATGTTCTCTCTTGGTGATGTCATCCGCAGACATTTCCATATGTATTCAGAAGGCAACCAGCTCTACTTTTCCACCTCTCTTTGCGACCCCCAGTACTCTGGTATTCTGTCAGCTGCCTGTCAGATCACAGGGGCTGGATGAGCGCAAACTTCCTACGGAAGCCATCCTCTTTGGCACTCGTCAAGGTCTAAAATCTCACGGTTTTCACCTCCTCCACCAACCTGACCTCGCCTTAAAACTCTCCGAAGCCGTATGCAGCATAGGCGTTAGGTTCGTCCCACAATTATCTTTCCATCCCCACATCCTGTCCCTCACCAGCGACACTTTGTTCCACCTCCGTCCCATCGCCCGTCTGAGCCATTACCTCTCCCGAAGTGCCGATGAAACCCTAGTCCATGCCTATGCCACCTCTTGGCTGGACTACTCTAACGCTCTCCTCGCCGGTCTACCATTCACTACCATCCATAAAATCCATGTCATCCAGAATTGTAACACGCATGAAACTCCGATCCGCAATCTCCCCAGTCCTGGCTAGACAGCATTGGCTGCGTATCCCAGTCAGGTTTCAATTCAAGATCCTCAGCTTTATATTCAAGTCCCCACGCTCCTCTGCAACCCCCGACTTCTCCGAACTCCTCTCTTCTCAAAACAGGACCCGTTGCCTTCCTTCTTCCGGGTCTGGCCTCCTCCTCGTCCCCCGAGTCCTCCGCTCGACCATCGGCGGCCGTGCCTTCAGCCACCATGCCCCGAGGCTCTGGAACAGCCTTCCTCATTCCCTTCGCCTCGGCTCTCCCTTCCTATTTTCAGGCCTCTGCTGGAGACCTTTCTTTTCCACCGCGCCTTTGGTCAACTTCCCCCNTCCTTCCCTCCCCCTGGCTTGGTCCTAGGTTCCGTAACTTTTTAGCACTCTAAGACGCAGGCGGAGTGGAGGGCGCTGTATCGATCCAAATTGTTTTTGTTGTTGTTCTTGTTGTTATGTGTGTGAAAGCGAGAGACAGAGAGTGACGATGTTTGTGCGAGACATACAGAGACTGTGTATGTTTCTGACAGAGACAGTCTGTGTGTGTGAAAGAAAAAGAGAGAGAATGTGCGTGTGAGACACAGAGAGGGGCGGTGTATGTGAGAGACAGAGAGAAATTGTATGCGTATGTGAGATAGAGACTGTGTGTGTATTAGCGACAGAGAGTGACTGTGTGCGTGTGTAAGAGAGATACTGTGTGTGTGCGTGTGTGAGAGAGATAAACAAAGACTATTTTTGTGTGAGAGTGGGAGTGAGAGAATGTGTGCCTGTGAAAGAGAGACACTGTATGTGTGTCTGTGAGAGAGACAAAGAGAGACTATGTTTATGTGAGAGAGAGTGTGGGAGTGAGATCGACTGTGTGTGTGTGTGGTAGACTAACAGAGTAACTGCGTGAAAGAGACACAGAAAGACTGTGTGGGTGGGGGACAGAGATAGACTGTATATTTGTGAGATAGAGATAGATTGTGTGTGTGAGAGAGACAGAGAGAGACAGTGCGTGTATCTGAGGGAAAGACAGAGAGAGACTGTGTGTGTTTGTGTGAGCGACAGAGAGAGATTGTGTGTTTGAGAGTCAGAGGGAGACTGTGTGTGTGTTGGTGACAGACTGGTAGTGTCTGTGTGAAGCAGCGCCACTGTGCGTGTGAGAGTGATAATGAGAGACTGTGTGTGCGTGAGAGTGATAATGAGCGATTGTGTGTGTGTTTGTGTGTGTGAGAGAGATAGACAGAGGGAGGCTACGTGTGTGAGTAACAGAGAGAGGCTGTGTGCGTGAATGTGTTTGTGTGTGAGAGAGAGAGAATGTTTCTGTGCATGTGTGTGAGAGAGACAGAGAGAGACGGTGTGTGTGCGCGAGAGACAGGCAGAGAATGTTTGGGTGCGCGAGAGAGAAAAATAGAATGAGACTATGTGTGTGAGAGGGAGATAAGGTGTGTTTGTTTGTGTGTGTGTGAGAGAGAGAGAGAGAACGATAGACAATAAGCAAGTACAAGACACAGTGAGAGAGTATGTGAGAGAGACAGAGAGAGGCTGTGTGTGTTTGTAAGAGACAGTGAGAGACTTTGTGCATCTGAGAGAGACCGAGAGAAACAGTGCGTGTCAGAGATATAGAGAAACTGTGTTTGTGTGTAAGACAGAGAGAAACTGTGTGTGTGTGAGAGAGACAGTTAGACACTGTGCGAGTGAGAGGCAGAGAGGACTGTGCGTGTGAATGACAGAGAGGGACTGTGTGTGTGAGAAACAGAGAGAGACGGTGTGTGTGAGACTCAGATAGAGAATGTGTGTGAGACAGACTGTGTGTGTGATAGAAAGACAGAGAGAGAGACTGTGTCTGTGCGACAGACATAGTGAGAATGTGTCTGTGTGAGATACAGAATAAGACTGAACGGTTGAGAAAGAGAGAGACTGTGTATGTGAGAGAGAGACAGTGTGTGGGGGAGAGTCAGAGATTGTGTGTGTGTTTGTGAGAGAGAGAGGCAGAGAGAGAATGTGCGTATGAAAGATAGACGGGGACTGTGTATGGGAGAGATAGTGAGTTTTTGCGTGTGTGATATGGAGAGAGATTGTAATACAACAACAAGAACAACAACAACATTTCATTTATAAAGCGCCTTTCACGTCGTGAGGACGTCCCAAGGCGCTAGACACTTGGGTCGGGACCCGAGCAGGGGGTAAATGGTCCGGGTGAGTGGACAGAATGGAGTGAGAAAGGAGGGGGCAGAGAGTCGACAAGGGATCTAAAGGCACGGACGAAGATAACGGTCTTGAGAACGGCCTTGAAGTAGGAAATGGAGGAAGCGAGGCGAAGGCACTGGGGGATGGAGTTCCATAGCCTACGAGCTGAGGGGCTGAAGGCCCGGCCACCGATGGTAGGGCGGTTAGGGCAGGGGATGTGGAGCATACCCGAGCCAGAGGAACGGAGGTTACGGACTGGTAAGTAGGGAGACAGTTGGTCGTAGAGGTAGGAGGGAGGAAGTCCGTGAATGGCCTTGTTGGTGAGGATCAGGATCTTGAATTCGAACACAATACAATCTTAAGTTGGTAAAGGAACAGAGAGACCTGGATGTGCAGGTAAATCAATCATTGAAGGTGGCAGGAGAATTTAGATAAAGCTGTAAAAAGGGCACATGGGATACTACGCTTTATAAATAGGGGCATCGAGTACAAGAGTCAGGAGGTCATGATTAACCTATACAAAACACTGGTTAGGCCTCAGTTCGAATACTGCGCCCAGTTCTGGGTACCACAATACAGGAAGGATGTTAAGGCATTGGAAAGGGTGCAGAGGAGATTTACGAGGATGGTACCAGGAATGTGGGACCTTGATTATGAGGAAAGGCTAGAGAGGCGAGGATTATTCTCATTGGAGCAGAGAAGGTTACAAGGAATCCTGATAGAGGTCTTCAAAATCATGTGGGGAGTTGATAGATTGGAAAGGGAAAAACTGTTTCGACTTCTCTGTGAAATTTTTTCATGCAGCGAGTTGATCGAATCTGGAACGCATTTCCTGAAAGGGTGGACGAGGCCGATTCGATAACTACTTTTAAAAGGGTATTTGAGTAGGACGGGTTTGCAGGGTTATGGGGAAAGCGTTGGGGAGAGGGACTGCCTTTACATTGCTCTTCTGAAAGAGCCAGCACATACTCGATGGGACGAATGGCCTCATTTTGTGCTGTACAATTTTATGATTCTGTGATTCTTTGATAAGGGATTAGCTGTTCGAAGTGCTCCCCCTATATAGCAAGAGCAGGAGTTCAACATAATAATAAATAATAAAAATCCTTGCAATTAATATAGTGCTTTTAACATATTCTAGACGTCTTAAAGCGATTCACAGAATATACTGTAAAGTGAATTGACTGTATATTTGTGGGCGATAGCGGCAGCCAATTGCGCACAGCAATGTCCCTCAAACAGTCGTGGATTGCAAATGACCAATTTATTATTGTTTTTGGTTTTGGAAGGATTATGATGAGGCGTGTGGAGTAAGGAAACTTGCCCAAGGTTTCGCCCTGTCTGGAATTGAACTCGGGTCTCTCGCTTGCAAAGCGAGTGCTCTAACCATGGAGCTACAGGACTCCACAACCTGGGCCACTGAGGTGAATGTGCCGCATCTGAACTATAAATCCACGAGTGGACACATAGGAATAGGGAATCCAGTCTCGTTTCACGTCTGAATATCATGAACGAGGAGTGTGCAGCTTGATGGACAGAATACGCTCATCAAGCTTGTGGAATTCTGTATGTTCATGTTTTCGTGTCATATTCGCTATCGGAAAATGGAACGTAAATATTGCAGACAATCAGTCAAGCTGCCATTTGCACATAAATCACTGGTGATTCTGCCTCTGTATTAACATAGAGATACTCTTACAGGTTAGTGCATATCGTAAAGAGCAGGTCATTTTTTGTGGATTGCAACCTTGCAACTGATGAAGCAGTTGAATTCACAATTGAATAGAAAATGATCCTCAAACTACGCAAGCAATAATCCCCGAAGGGATAGTACAAACAATTTTCACAAGTCTACTTGAAGTAAAAAGCGCGAAATTAAATGACGTGACTATTGTTGAACTGATTTTTTGATTTCCTGAACAGAACACGAGAGTTGTCTTATCATTGGCACCCTGGCTCAGTTGATGAAAGCGTTGACTTGTAAAGTTGAGATCCTCCGTTCAAATCCCAGCGGAGACTCTTCTACTGAATTTTCGAAAACACTTGCTCGGCAATTTGGAAATTAGAATTAGATAACGAGTTAATTTTAAGTTGTATTTCTAATGCTTTGTTGACCTTAGAGGAAGCTGACATTGCAGGCCATGCAACATGTTTCCTGGATTGGCTGAGAAACCAAAGAGAAAGTGAAAGCGAGGCCAGGCTGGCAATTGAGTTGGACATTGGTGTTGCTGTGGGACATTGCTGTGCACAAATTGCCATCCCCGTTCGCTCATAAAAAGTAGTCATATCATTTTTACATTATGATCTGTAAAGCGCTTCGGACGAGCCTCTGGTATTAATTTATATAAAACATGCAAGGAATCATTAGTGTTGCACTTGGGTTGCAAGTTGCAAGGTTGCTCATCTCAGGGATCGATAAGATTTACAAGTGTCCAAATTTATGTACAACCAAAATTGCCGAATTCGTGGTCTACACCACTTGTTGTGTTAAAATAGACCATCAAACCTTTCACAGTCAGACTGAAAACCAACCAATCCCGAAGCTCTTACATTTATGCGATAGTGGGGTGCTTACAAAAGTAAGGAGTGCCCCTTATAATTAGTCCCAATTCTTTTCACATTGTGGAACAGTGGCAAATAATCATAAAGTTCCTTTCCTGCTAGTGCTACTATGCACTAGGATCGAATGCATTTTCTTTCAGCTGAGGGTGAGAGGGAGGGCAGATGCTGCAATAAAATCACCTGACCAAGTGAATTGAGAATTGGTGTTTGTTTCTCAGGGATTGTTTCAATTGCAAGAGCTTTGTAACAAGTTAAACTGGGCTGCCTCAGAATCTTTCAATCGTCAGACGTGGGTTTCGAACCCAAGCCTCCAATGGGGACTGCGACTTGAACGCAGCGCCTTAGATCGGTCGACCATCCTGATACAATAATTCGATGGACAAGCGCCAAGGGTAGCGATTGGTCAGAAAGAGGCTGCTATTGGTCCATCAACAGCTGTAGAAAACGGGTTGTAAAGAAAGCAGTACAGGTTTTTGTCTACAATATTGGAACCACGTGGGATGATCGATTGGGAATAGATTTCAACTCCCGATAATAACCAGCGCTCAGTTGCCTAAAGTTACCGTATTGATTTCATGCACCTCTGTTTGCTGTTCAGCTGGACACAATAGTTCTAACGGTTTGAGTTTATATATTGAATTGACGATAACTTCTATATTGGGAAACGCTTGAGGCAGTTATTTGTTCACAATGTGAAAGCTACGTATGAACCAAGAATGTCCACAGTACTCCAGGGTACGGTCATCATAGTCCAATCTACTCGGCTCATCAGTCGGTTGTGGAGCTCACATTCATTGCTGGGAAGGGCTTCTTCCCAATCAGCTCCTGTTAACCCTGTAAGCCAAAGCCCGAATGGTTTCTGCTGTTGTAAAGGTAGCAAGAAAACTTGCCAGGCAGAATTCTGAATGGCAAGCTATGTGGCTTTAGTTGTATAAACTCCAACTGCCGGTACCATATCACATTCTTGAAACGCTTGAGTCATGCCAACTTTTCGCATTATGCTCTCTTGAATAGACATGCAGGAAAGGTCCCGCCAGGTAGAGAGGGGGAGAGAGAAAATGCATTACACGGGAATTTTCATTTTTTTTTGCTATACCTGAAAATTTCAGTCTGGTCTGAATAATCTTGAGAGTGGTGATAGGTTACTATATCTGTCTTGCACCTGCCTGTCAAGCGTTTTGAGGCGACCTCCTTAATCAATGGTGCTGTACTGATGCAAAAATTATTGATATTATTCAGGATAATTATATGGATCGTTCCTCGCCAAATTCACTTGACCGATCATTGCAGATAATAGCATCCAATGGTAAAATGCAATACGTTGTTTCCCCCTGGCTTCATTTTTAAATCTATTCTATATTTGTGCCTTTCACTCACCCATCAAAACAAAGTCAGAGAATGACTTGTTTTTTCACAGTGATTTTGAAAAGATACTGAATACCCAAATTAAATGGCGTTTCAAAACAGGTATATTTAATGCAAAGAAGTCAAAATAGAGTGTGTTTTCTTCCAATCTTTGTCAAATAGCAGAGGTGACGCCACCCTTTACTATTGTCCAGGGACTGAGAGTGACGTCACTAATTATGCAGATAGGATGGTCCCCGGATGTTTGCTATGAGAATAAGTAACATTGCTTCTCAAAGCCGCAGCTCAGTTTCTTAGTTGGAGCCGCTATCTAGGCCATCAAAACACTTGTTGTTGTCGCACCATGGCGTTTCCTGCAATCTATGTGATAGAAGCAATTTACTACCCGATTCTTGCACTAGCTGGAGGTCCAGGTACGCTATCAGAAATTCCTCCAGAATTCAGAGGCTGTTTTTCCTATCTGTCCTGATGTGTTTTATTTCAGTGGTTCTTTTCTTTCCTATTTGCTGGATTGTTCATTATGTAATTGATCGCTCCGTTTGATACAGTGCCGTTCATAGCAGAACATCTCAACATATCTAATTTTATTTACTGTAAAATGTAGATGCTGTGTACTTTGTAAGCAAACAGAACAGCCAGTATGCGTAGAAATATATCCCTCAGACAATCATTAGTGTTGGTGCCGATGCCATTGTCCACTCGGCAGGACTAATCTAACGCACTCCTCGCCAGTTTCTCTTACTCCAGTTTCCACAAAATTCAACTCATTCAAAGCTCCGCGGCCCGCTATCTCAGCCGCAACAAATCAACAACAGCACTGTACCATCTGCACCAGATCCTCACTCATTTGTGTAAATCCCTCCATTTCTTAGTACACCCCTATCTCCATTATCTCCTCTCTCCTCACAGCAGTACTCGCTGCCTCCGCTAAACTGGGTCCGGCGCCCTCAGCTTTCCCCGAATCTTCTGCTCCGCCATCTGTGGCCGTGACTTCAGCCACTACGTCCCGAAATTTTGGAAATCCCTCCCTCAACACCTTCGCCTCCCCCCACATTCCCAAGCTTCAGGTTACGCTTGAAGACCTTACTTTTCGATCGCGCATACGGATACACCCGCACATATGCTCTGCATCGAGTTCAAACATTGATAATCGCACTGAGACACTGCCCGATGTGGAGGGCACCATATGATAGCAAGTTGTTGTTGTTGCAGCAATACTTGTAGCTTAGATAACCTGGGCAGATCAGTTGAATTGCCATAATGATGACAATTACAGTCCTTGCATTTGTTATTGTGACTTGTCTCGTCGTCAATAATTCCCCAAGCGCTTCACGGGGTTTAGTGTAAAGTGAATTGTTTGGAATCAGTTACCCACAGCAACTGTTCACAAATTGCCGTGGATTGAGTGCCCAATTAGGTTTGCGGGATTGTTGGCAAGGAAACAGGGAGAAAGCAACTCCCTTGCCTTAACCTATCTTCTTATGGGATTTTTCATGTGCATCTGAACAGGAAGACTGCTTATCGAAATTCGGTACCTTAGACACTACGACTCACCCCAAGCTCTGCACTCGAACGTCGTCTTAGCCAAATGACTCCTCATGAACCGAAATTGTGCTTGGACTCACAGCATTCTGGCTCAGAGGCGAAAGTGCTTTCGATGCACCTGGCTGACACAACGACGCACAGCATAGAAAATTGAAAGATATCTAGGTCATTTAGCGAACTTGGAACAAGTGATCATTTCCGCCTAATGTGTGGCAATTAATAAATATCAAATAGCAATATCGGTATGTCCTGATGAGGGGTTACAATATGAGTAAGATTGCCATCTTTTTAGAATAATGTGATACTGGAGATGTGTGTGTGAAGAGTTTGGCCTCAAATCTTAATTTGACATCGTGATACTCAAGTCTGCACCAGTGGAAGTGCTGTATTATCAGAAATGCCTTCCAGTAGACGGAGCGCCAACTACTGCCGTGCGTAGATATTTAGTTGGCTGCTAGTTACCGCATGACACTATTTCCCAATTTATCTCTTTGTTCTGTTCAATAAAATTCCCCGAATGAAATCGGTCTTCACCTCATGAACAATAGTTGGAAGTTGCTGCTGACCCAATACTTGAGACTTTCTTTAAAAATGCACAACAATATACTGCCATTTCTGTCAGCATTTTAAAACAAGTGATTGTAATCCGAGTGCTTTTTCTAAATCCCAAGATTTGAAGATATTACTTGAATCTCGTGACTCCTATGTGCAAATTCCTGTGTCGGAAAAGGCCAGCAACTTTGGACCGGCCGTAGCAAAAACCTTTACCTGATTCATTGACTGCTTCCGCTCACACCCTACCTACTTCAGCAACACAGCGGACTGATAGAGAGAGTGAAAGAAAATGACACAGTGGCACAAAGAGAGAAAGAAACAGACAGGCACCACCGCAAAAAAAAAGGTTTAGAGATTACGTATATCCTCTGCTGTCTGGATACTTGTGAGAAACTGGTACAAAAGCGTTCTTTACCCAAATATGTCATGTGAACTTGCGACCGTGAATCTGATTTGTATGATTTGACGGGAACCTGCTCACCCAATTTTCTGTGATTTGTTTATTTTCAGTGAACTCGTTGGCGATTGTAATCCTGTCCCGGGGAAGGTGCGGTCTATCCAAAGTCGTCACTCTCTATCTGGTGGCCATGGCAGCGGCGGATCTAATGGTTATTATCAATGATGTTGTACTGAATCGCATTAATAATATTTATTTCCCCTTTAGCTTCTTGCACTACACTCCTGTGTGCAGCATCCGAACCGTTCTGCTGGTTTCAACCACGAGATGTTCTATCTGGCTGACCGTCGCCTTCACTCTTGACCGCTATATCGCCATTTGTTGTCAGAAAATAAAAAGCAGATATTGCTCTGTAAGAACGGCGAGTTTGGTTATAACCACAGTATGTGTTCTCAACTGTGCGCAGTGCTTTCCAGTTTATTTTATTTTGGTTCCTCTTGTCATAGTTAATAATATACCGAAATATTGCAACGCAAAACCCATTTATCACTCTTCACCATATTGGAGGGCGTACGAATGGTTGATCCGTGTGTTCAATCCAGTTCTTGTATCCGTTCTCATCGTTCTCATCAATGCTGTGACTGTCAGGCACATTTTAGTAGCCAGCAGAGCACGGGGGAGAATTCGAGTTGAAAGCAGTGGGCATAAACACAATGATCCTGAGATGGAGAAACGGAAAAAATCCATCATTTTGCTCTTCGCTATTTCGGGCAGTTTTGTACTTTTGTGGATGACAAATGTTGTCTATTCTTTAAAATGGTCAGTTACAAACTATAATTATAAAAAGAAAGAAAATAGCACTCGTAATATAATCCAACAGACTGGATTCATGCTTCAGCTTTTGAGCTCCTGTACAAACACTTGCATCTATGCAATTACTCAGAGCAAGTTTAGAGAGGAAATGAAGAAGATTTTTAAATATCCCATTACTCTGTTAATTCAGTGTTTTAAATAAAATATTTTTATGGAGACACAAAAATGTAAATTTGTATTGTGTTTTATCGATCAGCAAGTTGCATTCATTTTTTAAAGTTATCAGGTTCTCTTAATATTGCGCCTTGGAACGTCCTTTCGACATGAAAGACACTACAGAAAGGTAATCTTGTGATGATTGCTGTTGATATGGAAGTCTCAGGTTCCAAACTGACCTAAGGTATAATTCCATAATATTCAGTAAAATATAAATTTCTAAATGCTTTCACTCTTGCATTTAAGTTGGTGATTTTAAAAATGACTCGTATAACTTTGAGATTTTTAATATGATTTTAAATTGACGTCTCACTAAATCCACTCATTGCAAGATTTAACCCTCATAACCAAGATGTGTCTTTGTATCGCACGAGCCAGAGATATTCCAATACACTACCTCAACCAAACAGAAGTGAAGACAGGCCCTCAATACGTCAATATGATCTGCAGACTGTTGAGGGATATGTTGGGGAGACCGACAAGCAGACGGTTTGCCTAAACCAGACTGGATGTGCTGAACACGTGGATGAGGATCACGATCGTCTGTGATGACAAATAATGTTGGAGACGGGCAATTCTGCAGCTTTGTGGAAAGCGGAGCATTTCATGGCACAGATATGGTTGATGAAGTACTGTTGATGGTCGAGAAGGCTTACGAGGTTTCATATTAGGTCCGTGACGTGTAGAGCGAGTGCATCCAAGAAGGGTGATGCTGACAGGGGATCGAGGTTTGGAGGCGATGACGTGAGCCAATCGGTCTTCCTGATATTCAACTGACTCAACTCTGTCATAAAAGTATGTTCATCTTTCCCCCTCTCTCGCTTTCTTCAGAGCTCTTCTGTAGACCCTTCATTTCGGTGGCACATTCGGCCACCCTCCTATTCCAACCCTCCATGCCTCGCTGCCCTTCAGACCCTATCCGCCTCTTCGTTTGCAAATCCCCGACTTTCCAGCAATTTTGTGTCGTCCTTCCAACATTAAAGGCGCTTTCCTAACGTAATTTGCTGTTGTTGTCTGCTTGTGCCCTTAGTTCGCACTAAATCACCAGGAAAATCTAAACCAAGATTGTATCACATCCTTCCTTGAATTGTCTTGCAAATTCTTTGAGTCCTATATCTCAGTGATTAGAACACTTGCCTTGCAAGCGAGACAACTGGGTTAAATTCAGGCACGGCGAAACCTTGGGCAAGTTTCCTTACCCCACAAGCATAATAATAATCCCTCCAAATAAAAAACAATAATAATTTTGTCATTTTTAATCAATGACTGTTTGTGGGTCAATGCTATGCGCAATTGGCTGTCGCGTTTCGCCCAAAAATATACGGTCAGTTCACTTTACAATATATATTGTGAATCGCATTGCTACGTCTAGAGACGTGAAAAGCGCTATATCAAATATAAGGATAAGTATTATTATTATTATTTTTGCTCTGCTGTGGTCTCCTGAGTTTTAGCTTCCACAATATGCCTTTAATATAAATTCTATCGGTCATATCGTCATTTTCATCATTGCTGTATTCCATTGGATCCTTGCCTCTGAATGAAATCACAAATCTTCTGTCATTATCGATCTCTGCATCTCCCTGTCTGAATTCAGGACTTCTCCCGTCTCCAACTATCTTAATTCTAATCTGAAAACCACCTCTTCGACACTGCCTCTTTTTACATCGATTTCTCCATTATTCAACGTTCAAACCATCAATGTGAAATTGTCTGAGAAGCTATGTTACCCCATCAAGGCCGCGGGTGATGAGGAGATCAAGTGCGTGACCACGGTTGTGGGGAGATGAGTTTAAATGTCGGGCAAAGTTAAGGGAGGAGGGCAGTGAAATCAGCAGAATTGATGCCGGGGGTGTTTAGGTGGAGGTTGAAATCGCCCAATGTGAGTCGGCGCTCGGAACAGAGGGACACGGAAGCAAGGAGAGTGGAGATGTCTGTGTGGATGGAGCAGGCGGCTTAGGGGACGGTAAACAAGGAGGATTTTCAAAGGGAGAGAGGGGTGGAAAAGGGTGAGTCGTTCGAAATAGGGGACGTAGCTATAGGAGTAGGGGATCAGATCAAGAGAGGCTTTGGATATAAAGAGCCACCCCGCCGCCACGTTGGATTAGATTGGGGGTGTGGTGGAAGGTGTAGCTTGGAGCGGAGGCTTCCACTACTGTTACGGGGTCAATGGGGGAGAGCCAGCTTTCGGTGACCTCATGGCGGTAAAGTTACTCGTCTAAGAAGAGGTCGTGGATGGTGTGGACTTTGTTTGAGAGGGAACGAACGTTCCGGAGGGAAATACTGGTGGGTTTTCTGAAGGGAGTGGATGGAGGTAAGGGCAGGGAGACTGTTGAGAGAGGATTTTGAGGTGTACAGGAGAGATGGTTGTGGAGAGTGGTGTGAGTGGAGAGTTGGGTGGGGGGCGTACGTAGGAGGGTGTTGGAATTTGGGTTTGCCTTAAGGAGGCGGTTTGAGTTGAGGGAGTGAATAATTGGACACGTGGGTTTGCTGCTCTGGGACAGTCAGTGCCGGGAGCCACGATGGACCCGGCCGAAGATTCCCAGGCCGGAGCAGAGTGAAGTGGTGATGGGTTCGAGGGGAGAGAGTAGGCGTGGAAGGCGGTGGGACAGTAGGCACATATATGTTACTGTAATAACATAGCCCCCACGCGCTTCCTAATTGATTGAGTGGGTCCTCAGCTGGCTGGGCTTCATACACGCAGCTAGGCCTCGACTCCGCCATGCGCTCTCCTGCCTCCACTCTCAATTATTGAAGGAAACACGTGAAGTTTGTTTTCAGTATCATCACATCTCCATTTGCAGAGGATTCCATCGCAAAAACGCTGCGAGCAGGGTTCGAACCTGCGCGGGAAATTCCCATTGGATTTCAAGTCCAACGCCATAACCACTCGGCCATCGCAGCAGCTGTTGCCATTTGCATTGTGAACGTCGATCTCTAAATTATAGGATTCTTGGGGAAAGATGTGAATGAAAGGATTCACTATATATTGTGATAATTCATGTTCTGGTCGCGTTTCTGCTTATAGTTCCTTCCATCAAGTAGGTTTTGAGGATTGAAAGTGCAAAATTGTGCAAGCATATGTTTGGGAAACACAGAAATAATTATTTAGAATCTTACTGAGGATATAATATTCGGGATTCAAGCAAAAACTTTTCGAGTTTCAATCCAACGCTTTTCCAACTGAGATGAGCGGGGGTGGGGGGGGATTTTTATTATCCGTTCTGCTACAATGGATATTGTCACACGACGGATTGTTTCGTTTTCTTTGTGAATAAGTGCCTTGTTCACAAAGCCTGAATTATACAGCAGTAGCTTTGCAGACACACATATCCATTTTAGTTAAATAGGTTCAATCTACCAGATAGAAAACATCGTTCTCTCTCTCTGCACTATCAAATTTTAAAAACATAAACATTCACTCATAAACCTCTATTAAAACGTGCCTCAACAGTGTCTGCGCCAGGAGGGATAATCCAAACTTATATAGTGTTTTGATAAAATTTTCGTCCCTCATGTCTTGCACATTTTTGCGTCAATCAGGTCTATGCTCTCCAAGACCCTGACGCCCTTCACTAAACTACGTTGCCCCAATCGGGCACTATACTCCAGCTGAGGCCTAACCAAAGATTTGAAAATTTTCAACATAGCAGATCAGCTTTAATTTCCAAATACGAAATTGTACAGTGGATACAAGGAGAGCTGCTCGCTTTTCACTTTCTTATTGTTAAACAGATGAGATTCGGAAAAGTACTGTGTGAGGCGTGGTGGCCGTGTGGTTAAGGCTATTGCCTGCTAATCCACTGTGCTCAGCACGCGTGGGTTCGAATCCCATCCTCGTCGCTTTAAAGACTTTGTTTGAATGCTTACATTTTCACCAGCTCTTCATTTCTGTGTCAATTCTGTGATGAAATTAGAGTTTGAGGTTTTCTAGTCCTTTGCATGTTTCAACAGTTTGTAAGTATTGTCCGTTATCCAATGCAATTCCCGTCTTTTTCTGGGTCGGCAGTCTCCTATCTCTCTCCGATCTCATCCTGAAGTCTCCTACATGCTATGTCCGAACGACTAGCCCTCACCAGCCAAACCCCACTACCGTTTGCACTGTCGGCTCCAGTCTCATGCATGTCCCATGTTCTCATTCCTGTAGTGCGATCAGTGGCTTTGCTTTCAGCCACTAAGTTTCCAAACCCTTGAACTCCCTGCCTTTATCCCTCAATCATGAACACAGCAACCCCCAGGCAGTCTTCAGACCCAACTGAAGGTCTTAGGCAGGTGTTCGAATTATACTCGCCTCTGTTTATGTCACGGTAAGTAGGAACTCACTTGTTATTCAATTGCCGGCTAGCTTTTCAGGGTTTGATAATCCCTTCTATATATATATATTTACATTTTATAAAACGTTGTTCTCTGAATCCTCCACTGTTGTTGTGACACTGCTGTGTGCAGTTGCCATCCATGATGACTACTTAATGAAAATAATGTAAGAAATGCTTGACAGAAAAAGACCAAGGTCCATATCCGTCCGCCTTACACCTAAAGGCGTTTGCATACACGTGTGTCCCAAACTACCTGCGTACTATATCCAATAAAGGTATTTTCTAAAAGAAAACTATGTATAAGAAGATAGACAACTGATGTCGTGTGACACCAACATAATGAATGGTTCACTGTACGCCGAGCATCTCGCGAAGTTTCGGTTCCGACTACTGCAGCAGGATGAATTTGCAATTAATGGTGCTCTTTAGAAAAGCAATCTAAAGGGTTCGGTGGCTTTTAAGATATCCATTTGGAATTCTGCGAGATTATATTCAAGACATGAGTTAGAAAGTCAGTGATCTTCGCTGAAAAAGAAAAGAAGAACCAATCGTTTGTACCACAAACTCTTGCAGCGATGAAGCAAGTGACAACTGCTTTGCCAAAAAAAAACTGCTAAACTGTAACGCACCCTATGTGTTCCATGAAGGCAAACAAGAAACGAACCCGTATCTCCTTCAATGCAGGTGCAAATTGTAAGAATTGTAAGATATAATTTCTTCTAGTAAATGAAGCCGAGATGTTATTTATACATTTTGATGTCCCTCCAGTTTAGAACCGAAGCATCCTTGGAAATGAAGATAGTTGAAATAGATCTGAATTCGTTACCCTCCCGAACTTCTGCATCGGTATTCGCTCCGGTACTTAATTGTTGTAGCTCTATTCCTTACCTGAGCAGCAATTAAAAGTTAATTCTTACCTGTTGATTCTTAACAGTAAAGGCGTTGTAACCAAATCTAAATCCTGCAGATGGATTGAGGGTCTGCACTTGTGTGAGTAAAGTGTGCCGGAAGTCAAGACGTTCATTTCGTCTTTAATTCACAATGATGTGTTGAACATTCACCTGGACTTAAATTATACGATAAGACTTGGAGCGAAGGCGCCGTGGCTTAGGTGGCACATCGGCGATCTAGTAAACAGGAAATCCTGGGTTCACATCCAGGGTTGCCTTCAAAATGAGAACATCGCCCGTTTTGTTTCATGCAGCTGTACCGTTCAGAGCAAGTTTGATTTGAACAGAAGCAATCAACCGCTTTGCCATATCGTGAAAAATCCTCAAATTGGTCGTTTAGTTTGGGAAGTTGTATTACACTTCTAAACTGACGTGCGAGGTAATCATCAAGTTGATAAAAGCAAGTCTGTATTGTGAAACAGATGACACTATTGACAAATTTTAACCCAGTTTCATTGAACTCCTGGTGGGTTTGAGCTTAATTTTAATGCCACTTCATCTCTGTGAAGCCCTTAGAGAGACATCTGCCGGCATTGAAACACTTTTTTAAGAATAATCATAACAGTAATCCTTTCATATAATATACCGCCTGATCACGTCAACGGGACATCTCAACACGCTTCACAGGCTACACTGTAAAGGGTAGTGAATGTGTGTTTTGTTAGCTTTTTTGAAAAGTTCAGTGGCCGTAAGTTTGTTACGCTTTAGAAGCAACCGACCAGCCGCTGCTTTTCATCAGCAAACGTTTTGTTTAATCTGTGAGCGATAAAAATAATCCTATGAGAGAGAATCAGAGTTCTAATCTAATGAAAAAATACCTTCCTGATCGGGAATCCCACCCGGGCTGCGGCGGTGAGAGCGCCGAATCCTGACCAGTTGACCTCCAGAGAACACGTTTGCACATGACAGTACTTGTCGGTCATACTTTCTTCATTCGCGGGTGGATAACATCGCAAAACGCTTCACAAAGACGTGAGCTCTTATCACAATCATGTTCGGAAATTCATCGAGGAAATTCCGCTGACACCTACATCTGGAAAAATATTTATTTATTCATTCTTTCTAAAAATACAAATAAAGTTCTTAAATTTGAAGTACAATTACTTTTCAATTAGAGAACTGCGAGGAAGAGAAGTATTAATACTATTTTGCGAATGAAGTGAACTTGTTGGAGATGAGAATTGATGCATTGAGATGAAAACAACATCAAGTTTCCTGAAATTAGTTATTTCTTCATTTGACGATCAAACCTATCACACGGAATTGCACGAGATATCAGGATTGGTTGTCAAGCAGTAAAGCCCCTTGGCTGGAAACTTTCAAGCGTTTCGAAGCAGAAACCGACATCATTTTCTGTTGCATAATATACTTATATCACTCAGCATAACCGAGAAAAATTGGTGGAGCGATACATTCCAATTTCCATTTTGTAAAGATTCCAGAAAACCCTCACAGCAGATGCTTCGCTGACAGTGGAAGCGCAAAACACTTGATTGCGTTCAGCAGTTGCAATCGCAACGAGAGATGGTGATGGGAAAGAGGATGTCAGAGTTCAGGAAGTGCAATGATGCAATTTGTCAGAAATGCTGGAAAAATTTGTAATTTGAAAAATAAACATTCGCATCCAAAATCTAACCTTCATATTAATATTGATGAATTACATTGAAACGCCCCCTGCAGCGAAAAATAGCTTAATAGAATAAAATAAATCTTATTATTATTAAAACACCGTTAACTTGGCATTCAGTTCACTGAAGGTAAAATAAAAGGAGTGTAATCAAGGTTTTGGGGCTACACCGGTCAAAGCGATATTCCAACATCCCATTGGAACATTCTCAAAGAATAGCGAGTTTCGTCCTGTTACTTGGCCAACAATAAACTGAAAAAAATATTCAATCACCTCATGGCTGTTTGAGGGATATTGCTGTGGGTAAATTAGCTCAGCGTTCCTCCCAATATACTCTCGACATTTTTAGGAAAACTTGTGAATCGGTTAGAGACATCAATAGAATATGTTAATGCCTAAAGTTAATTCCAAGGAATCAAATGCAAATGATAATTATTATCAGCAAAGAAAAGTAAATAACTAATTTGAGGCCAATTTTTTTATTCTGCGTGTCTATACCAGGGCAGAATATCCGTAATGGTGGTCGAGTGTTTAAAGCTACGTTTCAGGAAAATCTGTTGAGAAGCTTTGTTTCAACCCTTAACTGTCTTGCACGGTTACTGTATTTCGTCACTACTTGCAAGAAGGTTTCCACTATCCAAGAATCCTTAATTTGACTCCAAACCCTCAAAATTACTAAGGGACTCAATGGAGACTTAACAAACGTGCTTTGTAATGGAAAGTTTACAATTAGCAAATAGGAAACTGGGCGCTGTTGATCAATGATGTTAGATCAATGCTATTATTCCAAGACAATGCATCCTCAGCAAGATTAGTTACATCTTTGTGTGGAAGTGATAAAATCCAATATATATTACAATGTACATTGGTACTGTGCAGCGTTGAAGGTCAACATTGTTCCTCGGCGCACTGTAATATTCTAGCCTTACATCCGAGTTGGGAGTGAGGAAAACAAATATTTTGTATGTTTAACCTGAGCCTAAATTAATCTACAAGGTAGGTGGTTTGACATACTTGGTAGTTCAGAGCAGTATTACCTGAAAAAGTTGCATTTATATACCGCCCCGTAAGTAGGGTAGTGCCACAGAGAGCATATGTCATCAGTGTGGCAATTCAGAAAATGGGAATAGCATAATTTGGGAACACTAATAGAGGCTCAACAGAACAGAACTGTTTCCTGCTATTTTATCTCTCTCGTCACTTGTATTCGTGCAAAATTTACTAACGGAACACGGTATATGGCGTTGTAAATATCACGCTTCAAATTAGTTAAAATTATGGGCAAAAAGTGAAGTCGAAAGTACATTTAAGAGTGGATAGGTCGACAAATCACGTGTTTGAGAAGCATCTCACATTCTGTTTATTTGCCGGTTGCTGTAGTGCAGTGGCTGCAAACCGTTCAGATGCAGAGATATATCTTGTCTCTGAGGAGGAAAATTCTAAAATAAATAAATTTGGTCACCAAACATGGGGTAATAGGATTTAATGAAAACTTTGAAAAGTTGCTGACCATGTTCTTCCTTCAACTGACAACATTCTCTCATGGAATAGTTTAAAACTTTACTCACTAGAATCCCACTGATGGTCGGTTGCTTGGTGTTCGGACATGGATAACAACAGACGAATACCCTCTGCACTTATGCATCAATAGATTTTGACTTTCCAGTTACAAGCGACAAGAACAATATCTGTGTATTAATACAACTCACGTGGACCGGTCGTCCCGATTCACATTGCTGAAGGCGAACTAAAACACACTTGAATCCAAACAGAATACCGAGTAAACATAAGGAACGGAATCAACAACATGTGGTACATAGACAGAGATTTTTTAACAGGGAAACAGGCCACACTTTTAATGTCCCCGATATCAGTTTCCCTTTTCAGCAGCTTCGCAAACTAAAATACCAAATGAAGGATGTTTCCATGATTTCCTGTGATGGATTTTTTCTCAGATGCACAAAATCTGCAGGTTGGTTGGTGCTACAACAACAGATTGAAATTATAAAGCCCAATTCACGCGGGGTAGCATTCCAGAGTGCTTGACAGTGACGGAGACTGACCCCGAAACAGCGTAGAGGGAGGGGGGAGGGGACCATTCGCACGATCATACAGCAAGATGCTTAGACGGATTTGATGGTGTAGAGGGAAGTGGCAAAGCCGAGGCATTGGGGAAAACAGTTCCAGAATTTCGGTGCACAGTGGGCGATTGCATACTCACCTGTGGTGGAACGGAGCGTACGAAGGATTAACAGGAGACTGGAGCTAGTCGAGCGGAGGAAACGGTTGGTCGGAGTTGGGCTTAAGGAAATTAGGTAGTGAGGTGGTGACAGAGCATGAAGGAAAAAACTAAGCTTCGTAATTTGTCATCATGCTTTGAGATTCACAGCAGAAGAACCAAGATTTGTCATGATCAGGTATTCAACAAGGCACCGCTGGGATTTGAACCCAGGATCATTTTTTTATGAGAAAGGACCTTTGCCAATTAAGCCACGGAGCCGTTGTTACATACCAGAGTTTCTCGTTTAATATCCAGATGAATGTTCATTTTTTTGTTAACCAATTTCACAACTGGTTTCTTGTCCATGTCTATGGTTTGACCCTTCCCCACTGCTCAACTGGTTGTGTGCGCTTTATACGAGTCCCCTGATCCGAGATGTTACCTCACAGGTTCATTGTGCCACATGTTGTCAATTGTGCTACACAGAAATACAGAGTCAAGACAGTCTGTGGTTTTCAATTAATTGGTTGCTTTGCTGGTGGCCTGCAATATTGACATTTGTTTTCTGAAAGTGAGTGGGATCAGTCACAGAAGATGTAAACATAGGAATCCAAAATGCAGATAGAAGCAATTGCATTACATGGATCGATTGACGGTCTTCACTTGATGCCTGTTGCTTTGGTGATCAGGATTCGGATCAATTTCCAATGCAATCCAAGTTCATTTGGAAGTCAGCGAGAGGAAAAAAAACTCGATTCTATTAAAAGCACAGAATCTATTGCCAATGTCATTTCGGCATTTCGTCATACTTATATTATTTCACGCAGAAGTGAATTGTTCAATCAATACTAAGCATTACAACTCCAAGAAATTATAACTTTTGGACTACTGTAGTCACTGTACTCGAAAAGGCTGCTTTGTGCCCGGTTTGATTTGTCTTCAGGGACGCTGTCCTTCGTGAGGGCGCTACATCAATACAATTTTTTTTTGTTTTCTTGCTCACAAGAGACGTTGAACTCTTTGTCACTGGATGTGGAGTTAATTATCGTTACTGAAAATGAAAATGGTAGCAATGTTTTCTGCTAATGATTAATCTTGCCCACCAAACCCAACCACAACAACAACAAAATTAAATTTATACAGCGTCTTTCACGTCGAGGCGACGTCCCACATAACTGGACTGTTTGTGTTTCGGCTCTGAGCTGGGGATCGGGATTGGGGAGGTTGGAAGGTGAGCTGTGTTACACTTACATTGCTGAGCTGTGTTACATTTCTTCAAAATGAACAAAAAGTCGAGTATAAGAAATAGAACCTCGGACATTCCTCAAATGAAGCCTCTACATCATTGATATTTATTGTTGCTATTTTTGAAAACTAAAATGAAATGATCAACTAAAGAGTATAATAAAGTAGCTCTAGTGGCGCAATAGGTTAGCGCGCGGTACTTATATGACAGTGCTTCCTCGAGAAATGCCGAGGTTGTGAGTTCGATCCTCACCTAGAGCAGCATTTTTCATTGGTTTAGTCAAGTGAGTTGCATGAGGGAGGTCAAGGAGTAATGTTTTTTTTTAGTTTTGATTCACCCTCTGTCAGTTCGGTTTTTTACCAAACCTCAATAAACGCTGAGCAAGAATTGGAAATAAATATAAGATAAAAGTTGCACATGGTGTTGAATTTGATCAAGTTTGGTTTCAAGTGGAAAAATCCTGCAACAGAGACATTGCATGTTAAGGCAAAAGGATGTCGAGATTTCGTTCAAGTGAGCTGCACTGACAGTCTTATGTTTCATTGCCCACCAAACTCGCGAGAAACGAACTGGCTCTTTTTCACTGCAAAGAAAATATTAGTTGATAAATGGCATGTGAGTTGATTAACCGTGGCCTCGCTGGCACATTGAAACAGCAATTAACGAGCATTGCTTGATCATTTTTGTTGACGATTCGATTTCATGATCACGACGATTTCTGTTAAATGTTCAGCAAATCAATAAAGTTCCATTCAATTTTGTATTGCTAAGTTCTCTTTTTGAAATTTCAGTTATTCGGAGCACGAGTGGCTCGTTGGTCTAGGGGTATGATTCTCGCTTAGGGGTTAGCAACTAAGTAAATATGCGAGAGGTCCCGGGTTCAAATCCCGGACGAGCCCAAATTTTAGCAGAATGTTGTGCTATGTTTCTCACAGCGTTTTTATTTTGAAACAAATAAACCAACTTGGAAATATAATTGTAGTAAGTAAACAACTTAAAAGAGGGAGATAAGTATCTGTTGCGGTATATTGGTATTGTACAGGTTCTTATTGACTCACTTGACTATTCTGCAAGATTCCTATGACTAAAATCAGTGCACACGGAATCATGGAGGAGATAGGCACCAATTGAAGAACTCATAGAAAATCTCCAGCAGAGATCCTTATGGAGTGAGTTGTGAATAGAGAGAAGCTGTAAAGTAGTGAAACTGGTGAAGGAATTTGCTGAGAGTTGGAAATCCGCAGAGGAGATTTACGTGATTATATATATGTATTTTACAAAAGCTTCTGGGGAAATGAGAGAACAGCTGAAAATTTAGATCCTGTGTCATGTGGGAACTCCAGAACACTTTGCTAGTACCGGACAAACACATGTGAAGAATGTGCGTCCAGCGGCTCGAGCTGAGAGTATCTGAGCTTGAGGAGATGATGGTATCACTGCAGTGAATACTGTAAACTGAAGCCTTTATCGATCGTAAGTTTTAAGAATTCAAATTGCTGTTATTGCATTTAAATCCAGAACTCACTCCCTCATTCAACTTTTTCGTGGTCAGTTTCAAGATAATATTCATTGGCCACATAACCACACTCTTGTTTATCATTCCTTCCCCACCTTTTGACAACCACCCCACCTCGGTCCACAATATTCTATGTTCAAGTGTGGGAATATAATATATTTTTAAACTTTAAATACTCCTTTGCACTTCTGTGCATGAACGGCATCTGCATGTGGCTGTATCTGGACGCAAGTAAAATTTGTTCTTCTTCAAATTTATGTCAAATGTTTCAACAATATTGTTCCGATCATTCTGTACTGATTTGTTCCAGGCTTGATTTTTTAAATACTTATTTTCCGTTTCACAAAAACAATGTTATTAAAATTTTGCATGTGCAGTCTTCACGTAAACGCATTATCTTGTTTGTTCACATTTCTGGAACTAATTGGACTAATTGGAGTTAATCCATGATGCAAGCTGCATATACGTGCTCGATATATGTACACATTTCTTTCAATGTGACATCAGTTTGTCAATTGAAGCCTCTGCCTTCAGCAAAAACAATGTTGTAGTGTAACAAACAGCATGGTACTTCCAACGCTGCTTACAATCATCGCTATTTACTACCCCATTCTTGTAGCATTTGGAATTCCACGTAATTTATTCGGTTGCATTGATTTACCATTTTGAAAAGTTAACTCTATTGGGTGGCAGAAAACATTTTGTAATGTGACAGATCATTTTATTATTTTTTTAGTAAGAAAGAGGGTTGGGAGTATAAATGGTTCAGATGAGCAAATAGACTCGGAAGTGCAGGTCAATAAACCCTGACTGTAGCAAAACAAGTGGAAACGGATGTGATCAAAGATTTAAAAAGATTTACTAAGTTTGTACCAAGCGTAAATATTCCACTCGGATCAAGCAGATCGTCCTAGAGTTTGTAATCTATACGAATCTTTATTCCTTCCTTTGCCTTCTGTAACTATTTCCCTAACATAAAGGTGTGTCGTGCTCTTCAAAGAGTGGGAAAAAAATAAGGATTCAAATAGCAACTTCCACCAGCTCAATGGGTGCAACATTTCCTTCTCATTCCTACATTTTATTCCATTGTCGCTGCGTTGCATTTGTGTCCCGTAGGTACGGACTCCCTACTTTAGTGCAGACTTTAGGCGCCGAATAGACTCTACGGTGTTGTATGTTTCTCTGATTCTATTGTAACCTTCTACACATTTGAATAGACCACAAAATTTACATACGTTTCGGGGCTTTTCAAACAGTTTGGTTATTTGGAGATGTGCTGATTCATTGTGAAATACCACGTTGAGGCTTACTGTGGAAGCTGTGCAACAAGAGCTTCGTACTTCAAGTAATTTCTTGTGACTTGGATTTTAAAGTATTTTTCCTGATATTGGTGTTTTCTGGTCTTCTACATCCCTATTGTGTACGGAGAATAGGACTCTGATTTGCAACCAACAATAGCAATAATGGGCAATACTGCTCAACATACCGAAGGGTTAGCCACATATTTCAGTGATGGATCGTGCTAACAATGCATAACAAATATTTATGAAATTGTTATTCCCTTTTCTTGCTTTACATGTAATATCTTAGTATTTTTTTAAAATGCAGTCTAAGATGATCAACTAAAACATCAGCATTTTTCACTTTGAATATTACACTCATCTTTTCTTAGGAAAATTTTCCTATTGCTAATGTTTTGTAGAGGGATCCTCGTAAATAAGTCAAGATGACATACTTCAGAAAATAACTGGATTCTGCATTCTATATGAGACCAACTAATCAGCAGTTGTAAAGAATTGTACGACCCCCTTTTTATTGTCCCGAAACGGTTTGGCGCTTTGATATCGCTTACTGGATTACTAAAGGATATTTGGCATACGTGAATGAGACCGGAAGAATTCTGGGATATTAACTGAATTTTAAAGTAATTGAAACAAATGAAAGAAAACGCTGCCAGAACACAACACAAATTTATATATATCATCAAGCTATGTATGGCAATGAATAATTTCCCTGTTCAATACTCATTGCTAACTTCATGGGGAAAAGGCCAAATAGTTCAGATGCTGATAATTTTAAATAAAAACAGGTTGCTGGAAGTACACAGTAGGACAGGCAGCACATATGGAGAGAGGAAAATCAATTAATGTTTCAGGTCAATGACCTTCCGTCAGAGCTTCCTTACATTCTTTGAACATGTCCCTTAGCACTAATAGGATTTCGTATAAAATGCACTAACTGTTCGTTGTGTGCGAACAATTTGGGAACAATTCGAAGAAAACGCAATTAAATATGATACAGCTTTACACTTTTAACCAAACAATGTTTATTCGCATAAATTATCTTTTCTATTGCCATTACTTCTCACAGTTAATTTTTTGGCGATTGTGATCCTGACAAGCAGAAAGTGCGGTCTCTCCAAATGCATCACTCTCTACTTGGTAGCCATGTCATCGGCGGATCTCCTGGTCGTCTATGTTGATGTGCTGTTGAACAAAATTAATAATATGTATTTCCCATTAAGTTTTTAATTCTATACTCCACTGTGTCGTGTTCAAGGTGCTTTGCTAACTGCAACTGTCCACAATTCTGTATGGTTCACTGTTGCTTTTACTTTCGGTCGATTTGTAGCCATTTGCTGCCTAAAGTTGAAACCAATATATTGCACAGAGAGAACAGCCACAGTGGTTATTGTAATTTTATCGGTTCTCGGCTGAGCATTGCCTGGTACTTTACAGCTGATCCTTACGTTATAATTGACGGTACTCCATGGTACTGCGTCTCCAAATCAAGCTATTATACATTGGCCACCTGTGAAGCGTTTGAAAAGCTTCACCGAGTTGTTGCTCCGATATTTGGATTTGCTTTGTTTTGCCTGTCAATGCTCTGATTACCAGACACATTTTATGGCCAGTAAACTCCGAAGGAGGCTTCGAGGTCAGGGAATTTCTGCGAAAATAATTGATCCGGAGTTGGAAAACCGCACAAAATGCATCATTTTACTCTTTGCCATTTCGGGAAGTTTTATACTGCTGTGGTTATCAAGTATTACATTTTATTTGAAATGGCAACTTTCCAATTATAATTATAGCGAAACATGTGTCAATAGCATGCGGTTGTTCGTGCAATAAACCGGAATCATGTTTCAAAGGTTGAGTTGCTGTACCAACACATATATTTATGCGTTGACTCAAAATAAGTTCAGAAAAGCGTTTAAGAAATTGTTAGTTTATTCATTTCATATTATTGCTAAATTAATGACAAATGCCATAAACAGAAGGTAAGAAAGGACATGGCACCACACGCTTTTGAACTGCAGCATTATTGATGAAATCTACATTAACAAGGAAACCTACCATCATTATAAGCAGATTTCATTCACTGTTTCCTCCCAACTGTAGTAAATATTTCCAAAATGTTTGCTCCTGCCTCTTAGAAACTTTAAACATGAACATCCCTAGTCATAGTGAAGGAAGGGTTGATTTTGTTTTCATGAGCCTTTCCATTAAAAATATGTTACGAAATGTAAATAACTACTTGCATTGCTAACCTCCAATTAAAGTCCGAAACAAATTTATTGATACAAAATTTATCTTTAGAACATATGTAAATAATGGGAATGAAATACCATATGTTGAGTTATGATGAACTTATAAAAGGAACAATAGCATGGGCCCACCATGATTTCCTTATTTTCTTTCTTAAACTTGCTTTTGAAAAAATACTTGGTGCTGTTGTGGGAGGAAGAATCGACTCAAGCACGTCGAAAAATAAGTCTGCTTTGGGTGAAACCGTTATGCATAGCTTAAACAAGAAGAACTGGCTGCAGTTCGTCAATAGCAATATATTGTTATATTTATATTTAGTTATATGTGGAATGGAGTACTTCATGGAAATTGATGAATATTATGTTTTACATGGATGATGTGTTCATTCTAAATGAACATTTAATGACCAAAGTTGAACTGAAACGGTGTTCAATTGCATTGTATTTTCCAATTTACAAAATAAATGGTATTCCGGCATTTGGAAAGATCTCCCTCGAGAAAAGGTTAGCTTAAGTTACCGGCCTAATTTGTCCTTGTGTCAGCTGGAATGATAATATTCTGAGATCCTGCAAATGGGTGGGGATGGGGGCAAATTCGTTCTCTTGGAGCGAAACTGGATCCGTGATGACATCGCTGGCAATGGAGTGTCCGAATCTATCGAACCAGTGATGGTGTCTCGTCGAGTTCCTGAGCCACAGGGCACGCCGATGACAGCGCAGTCAGCCTGACTCACCGACAAGACCTGGCACTGGGGAAAGGGAAACAACTCACTTAGCTCCTGTTAAACTTAATGCCCCAACAGGTCGGGTGGTCCCTGTTGAATTGGCAGCGGGAAAGCTTGCCGGATAGCCAGAGGAACGGCAAGCTATGCGTTTTTAGTTGTTTGGTATCCAGCAGTGCCGCAACGCAAATTCTGGGGTCCAAAAGCATTGGTTCTTGCCAACCTTAACAAAATATTATCCATAATTAGGTAAGCAGAATGCGTCCGTAAAGCAAAATAGAGTGCACACAATTTTGAACAATCTATCTCTGGGTTTTCCATATTTAGGTGGTTTGCACCTAAATTTGTTTGTATAATCATCATCATGGTCAAAGGTTTCCGTAGTTATCAAACTCCCGGCTGCAAATGCATCTGTACTTAGTAACGTGGAATTATTACTCCACTATTCCGACGCAATATTGCTCTTTTAGTGGAGCACAGCATCTGGTTTGCCTTAGTCACTGCAACGGAACACTGTTTGAATACATTCAATTTATTTTCAGTCAGGATTCACATGTCCGTTTCATTTTACATACAGATTATTTTCTTACCATATAAATAGTCCTCCCTTCCTTGAACTTTTTGACCCAATGTGAACACTTTGCTTTTTTCTGCAATAGATTTCATCTGCCAACTACCTGCCCAATTTCGAAGTATGTTTAAATCCTCCTATAACCTGCCCCGTTCATCCTTGGAGTCTGCCACGTTCATTATCAGTGTATCCTCTGCAAATTTAACAAATGTGCTTGTGACTCACAGGACGAAATCATTTATGAACAAGTTAAATTAAAGAGGTCCCAACAGAACCTTCAGCGTCTCCATTGATAACATGCGCCCAGCCTGATGACACTCCCTGTAGCACCACCTCTTCTGGGTTCTATAGGTCATGCAATTACATACCCCTTGCAAGAAGGGTTTTCTGATTCCCGATTTGTTAATTTTAGGTACCAGCCTTTCATGAGAATCTATAAGAAAAGGCCTTGCTGAAATCCGTATTTACCTCATCCATTGCCTTTTCTTATTAAGTACGTTTGTCACACAGAAAAACAAACTAGTAAATTGGTTCGGCAGTTAGCCCTTTCATAATCCCATATTGGCTAACTTTTATAATTTATTAATGTCCAGATGCTGCGTGATTTTTTTTGAATCAGAAACTCTATAATTTATACAGACGGGTTCTCAACCTGACTGATGTGCAGTTTCCTTTGCCAATTTTGCTAACATTTCTAAATCATGAGAAATAATTCTGCAATTAGGATTAGCGGGAATATGCACAACCTGCATTCCATTACAACAAACTATTCTTGCGGTTTCACTGTGTAGGTTTCACTGTGCAGGTGCTCTCTCTCTATCTGTCTCTCTCTCTCTCTCACACACACACACACAAAGACACACACACGCGCGCGCACACACCTGATTTACACTCTCATACTCACACACTCTCTCTCGCTCATTATTTTTCTCAATGGCTCTCACCCCACTTTATCTCCACCAGCCACCGTTCATTGTGCGACAGGAGCCGGGAGCCACTATGTGGCTGGAGCCGAATGACATTATGTGCAGTGACAGCAGGCTGGGTCTCTATGTGACAGGAGCCGAGGGACACTATGTTGTTAGAGCCGAGTGTAACTATGTGCTTGCAGTGACAGAAGTCGTGGTCTCTATATGACAGGAGCCGTGGGTCACTACGTGACAGGAATCGTGGGTCAGTCTGTGCAGTAACAGGAGGTGCTGAATAAGGACACAATGCAGTAACAGCCACTATTTCTCCGGCTCTCCGCGCTGCATCCTCCCAACTGCCAGCTCCTGCGCTTCCCTGAGAGGATGGTACCCTGGGGATGGAGGGATAGAGAGGCAGGGAAGGAATTGCTCTTATGGAGAGAGAGAGGGAAAGGTATAAGAATGTAAGAATTAGCAGCAGGAGTAGGCTATTCGACCACTCGAGCCTGCCCCGTCATTCGATAAGATCATGGCTGTTCTTGTGACTTAACTCTAATTACCTACGCTATCCCCATATCCCCTAATGCCTCTGTTTTTTTAAAAAACTATCAGTCTGAGCCTTGAGTTATTGAGGAAACAGGGTTTGGGGGAGCGATGGAGGAAGAAAGAGAGGGAGGAAGGGAGCATTCGAGAGTGACGATGATATATATATATATACATAGAGAGAGAGAGAGAAAGAGAGAGAGAGAGAGAGAGAGGGGGGGGGGGGGGCGAAGGCGTTGTGGGTTGGTGGGGGGTGGTTAGGCCGGGGGAATATGATTTAATAATGATTAATAACATGATAATGTATAATTTTGGACATTGTTTAGAATAGCCCAGATCACAGCAAGTTAACAGTTATGGGCAGGGAATGATGGGGTCGAGGAGCTACAGGTCGTGGTTCTGTTGACGTTATTGACGGGAAAGAGTTACTCATGTGCACGTGCAGCCAGTACCAATGGGACCTCCGAGGTGTTAATGCGGGCGGGCTCCCGAGAGATGGTTAAACGGGGAAAAGGTCGCATGCGCGAGGAATGGGCGCGGAAGCGGCAAAAATCAATCATGGCGAGGCGTGAGGAGCGAAGATAAGGGGATCGTTATTATTACTGTTAACATTCCTAAGTGCTTATTGTTTCTTTTAATGTTATTATATTATGATTATATAAGTATCTTGATGGTTTTCTTATTATCATCATTATTGTTTTATCAGATTAATGTCATTGTTGTTTTTGTTACTTTTATTATCATAAAATGGGAACAAGTTTTAATTTCTAAAGCTTTTATGTTATAATTAATTGTTATTTGGGGGCTGTGTGTGCATTTTCAGGAAGCTATCGATTGTGTTCAGTTTTGATAAACGTTGCTCCGCTTTTTTTTCATTGTCCTTCTTTTTGTGCTCCTGCGGAAAGAAAATTGAACTTGAAGAGAGTGGATGTGAGTTAGAAAATCTGCCTCGCACATCCTGACCACGGGTTTATGTCCAGTTATTGCAGCTGCAAAGCATCCAATGCACTGTGTGTTGTCATTTTCGCTCTCTTCCTCTCTCCCAACGCACTCCACAACTCCCCACAACCTGCCCCACACCCCCACCCTCCATGAGTGCTTTGAAAAATCTTTCAAGTGATTTACTGCAAACCCAGCTAACAGCTTAGTACGGATCCCTGACTGTCCTCCTGACGCGGAAGACGCTACACTAATGTTGTTGCTGTTGTTAGCGTGGATTTCTGTAGCTTCGAGCACTCGCCTCGCTAACGAGAGAACTGGATCCGATTCCCAGCGGGACGAAACGTTGTGTAAGTTTCGTTCTCGACACACCTGTTTATGTAAGTGGGAACCTGATTGTTTATTTATCTGTTGGTGGATCACTTTTTCAGCAATAAAAATGTATACCAAATAAAAATAATAATCAGTGTAGGATACAATTGTGCGAATTGGCGTCCGTGTTTTGCCGATAACATGTAATCGACATACCAATTTATTACAAATCTGAACTAAATAATGATGAGGAACACTCCGCTATATTCTGTGAGACGTCTCGGAAACGTAATGAGCGGCTGTATTCAATGCAAAGCTTATTATTGTCGCCATTGTAAAGTGTTCTCATGAAGTATTTCTTAAGAAAACGTAGTTACCATTCGGCTCCAACATCCATGAAGTAATTGATTGATTTGTTTGGAGCATCTTGGCCAGCTAACAAGGAAACCTCCATGGTCTTTACAAACCGTGCCATGTGGTCTTTGCAGTCGACTTGAACAGGCGCAGATCCTCGGTTTATCTTGTTATAAGACCATAGGACGCAGGAGCAGTACTAATCCTGTCGGTCTCTTAGCCTGCACCGCCATTTATTAAGAATATGGCTGATCTCTTTCTCTAATTCGAATTACCCGCCCTATCCATTTATCTCTGAATATCTCTCGCCAAGAAGTCACCTCTATCAATTAAAGGTTGAACAACTGGAAGATGAACCCTGAGTTACGATGGATGCCTAATGTGCCAGTGCTTATCAATGTTTCTCTCTCCAAGAACTGCATTTCCTACTCTTAATAATTTCATTGTTCTCTTCTTCTCTCGTCCCTATAAACGAATTAAAAAAACGCGTTTCAATGTTCCCCAAAGATTCTCATTTTCTTATGAGAAAATGAGGTTTGCGACATCCTCACGACGTGAAAGGCGCTCTATAAATGTAATTTTGCTTTTGTTCTTGTTGCTGATGAGAAGCAACGAAACTTACTCAGTCTTATTGGTCACTCTGATTCTCTGCATTTCAATGACGGTTCAATTCTCTTTTGGACCTTTTTTTTTATATGCGAGGATTATTGCTTTCTAGTGGATAGGATTCGTCGCTCTCACCGCCGCGGCCCGGGTTCGATTCTCGGTCAGGGAAGCATTTCATTTTATTTTTCCGATTGGAACCGAAATTTGCTTGTGTACAATAAACAGGCAGATATGTCCTGCAATCGTGGCTGCGCTTCACAGCACCAATAATAATAATAATACTTGCATGTCATACAGTGGCTTCGAGACGTGTCAAAACTCTTCGCACTATGTAGTTTAAAGTTAGTTGACTGTATATTTTGTGAACAAATGATCTATTTAATTCAAATCAAAACTGCCGATAATCGTATCCTTTATTAAAGACACAAATCAGGGAAATAAGCTCAGGCAATATCCGGAATTGGTTTGAGAATAAATTAATTCAGTTCAAATTTGATTTGATACCACACTTCAACTGAAATGCTGAGTATATGGTTTCTTCTGAGCAAGTGGATATCTGGGAGATTATACCTCTGCCTCAAAGTTGTGTTGCAAGCAGCAGATTGGTTAATTATTTGAATAACGTTTCTGTCTGTTGTGCAGATAAGGCATGACAATATGTCAATCACAATTTTGCATACCGTATATCAATAATCAGAGCTTCCAGTGACTCACTCAGCAAGTCAGGCCGGTTAGTTTCGTGGGTGAGCGTGTGGTGCTAATAACGCCAAGGTCGCAGGTTCAATCCTCGTACGGGCTACAATTTTAATTAAGTTACACTAGCAGCAGTGGTGCTGCGAACAATAATAATAATTAACCTGGCATTTGTTAAAGCACCTTATCACGTCTTCAAGGCGTCTCAAGGCGTTTCACAGAATATAGAGTAAAGTGAATTTACTAGATGTTTTGTAGCCGAAGAGCAGCAGGTAGTAGCAGTAGCAGCCCACAAATACTTGTGGAACAAGGTGACCAATTCACTGCTATTATTCTTTTTTTATTTTTATTATTGAAGGGATTATTACAACAGAAAAGCGATTCGTCAATCGACTGCGAACCGTATTCTTGTTTACTAACATTCTATCACTGAAACTAATCTTCCCTCTCAAGGTTGCTAGTTTTATTGCTTGTGTTCATTCGAACATGGATATGCTATTACTTTCGCCACCATGTTCATGGTTATCGTTACATTAATCATAGAAACAGAATATCTGATGAAACTTAACAATGCAGTTAAATATATTCACTGGACAATTCGTAAAGAATTTGATATTGATGTAAAGTTCAACTGTTATCAACATCAGTCAGTGAAAATCATGCAACTAAACAACTTTACGATAATCTGTGGTTTACAATTATAATAATGCAATAATCCTCGCATTTGACACAGATACATTAAATTACATAAAGACAGGTCAATCAGCTATAACAGACCAGATATTGGTATCAATAATTGATTAGAATTTACATGCAGTATATGATTGATGTAAATATTCCAAGTGATTACCATGTGAAAGATAAGCAGCTGGAGAAATCTGGAAATATATCGAGCTTGGAGATCAATGCATAAGTAGGTGGAAATATAAAACAAATGTTTCTTTTGTCATCGGTGCAACGGGGACTATTCGTACAACTATTCTACGCGACTTCACGACATAAACGGTAATATCAACCAACTGCAAAAATTTTTTGGAAACTCATATATACACTGTTAGAAAAAACTAAATCAATTCATATGTAAAGTGACAGCGTCGTTCATGTGGCTAAACAATTACCATGTAAAATCAGTGTTAAAGGAATGATAAACATTTTTATCATAGATAATAGAATAATTATCATTAGGGTTGGTCACCCTGTATACGGAATGCCTGTATCCCTGAATCCTATAACACTTGGATTGTGTTAGTGGCAATGAATGGACATCAAAGTTAATCGAGAGTGCGTGTCTTCCCAAACAAACTCACTTGTAATAATCATTGCATTTGGCATAGGATAATATTCAAACTGTCTATTGCGCGTGTGAATATTAATACATGTTTCACTTGATACAGTATCTTAGCACATCTCCGAGAATTCTAAAAGCGCTTCAAGCAATGTTCTGCAAAGGGAATGAACTTTGTGCTTCATGCGAGAAAAGACACCTGTATCCAAACGACCTTTCTACCCCAATATTTTCAGATTCACACAAAACTATAAGAACGTGGACAAATTTGTTAACAAACACGAAAACGACCTCCCCGTCGGGGAATTGAACCCCGGTCTCCCGCGTGACTGGCGGGGATACTAACCACTATACTATCGAGGATTCACATGGAAGCGTGTACTTTACTTCCACCCTGTATACATGTGATGAAATGTTAGAGAGATAGATTGTGCCAAATATTGGAAGAAATTAAACTTTAGAGTGAATATCTTGATGTCGATCCGAGTTCTGTGGCAAGTACAACGTTTGGTGCAGGTGGGAATGCGAGTGGTAGAATTTTGAATAGGTTTGTGGATAGTGAGGAGGGGAGACCGGCGAGGAAGGAGTTAGAGCACTCCAGCCGAAAGTTGACAAAGGATGGGTAAGTGTCGGCGGGAGCCATAAAGTATTGCTTGTTCCTGATTGACGTTAACTGCAGGAAATTTGCGCTGAACAGGCTCATGATGTCCGATAGACAAGCTGACCAACATCAGGAGACTGGCGGGTCGCAGCTGGAGATGGAAACGTAAAGTTGAGTGCCATCCGCATACATGTGGAAGTTAACCAAGTGTCTGCGGATGATATCACCGAGAAGCAGTAACTATATGAGGAAGAGAGCTACCCCCAAAGGATATATCATTCACGTACCGCACAATTGACCAAGTGGAAGCGCGAGGAAAAGCCATTTGCAGAAATTTAGTGTTGTCCTTTGTAAGGTGTGAATCCAACCAAGCGATTGCGGTCCCACTGAGGTGGATGATGGAGGACAGGCGGTAGTGGAGGATGCGGTGATCCACTGTTTCAAACGCGGCAGAGAGATTCAGGAGGGCGAGGAGGCAGAGAGTGCCATGGTCACAGACAGAGAGGATGTCGCTTGAGACCGTCACGATCGTTGTCTGTGAGAGTCGATCATGGAGCAGCTTGATGACTGCTTCATGGCAGCCGTGTTTGGTGGGCCTGAGATATAGGAGGTCTGAGGATGAGAGGGTACTTTTTGAGGTTCGCGAGGGACAGCTTCTTCCGTTGGCAGAAATGCAGGGATGATTTATTGATGGAGGGGAGAGGGATGCGACAGCTGAAGGGGATGAGAACGTGGTCAGAGATGGCCTTGTCCGTGATGGAAATGTCGATGCCATGTGAGATGACGATCTCTAGGGAATGGCCCCGCTTGTGGGTCGGCGAGTTGATGTGGAGGGTGTGGTTTTGGGAGGAGAGGAGTTCAGTGAAATCTGAGGAAGTTGTGCAAGGGGATTCTCTTGGTGTAGTTTGAAGTTGCCCATTATGAGCAGGCGGTCAGAGCAGAACGATGGGGAAGAAATAACGGAGATATCGAAGAGGAAGGAGACGGGTTTGAGGTGGCGGCCGTAACCCATGGAGAACTTTGAGTGAGAGAAAGGAGGGATGGTCGAGGTTTAGGTGCTCAATTGAAGAGAAGCAGTCATTGAAATAATGGAATAGACGGTGGGAAGCTCGAGGAATGAGGGTCAACCCATCGCGTAGTTGCTTAGGGCGGGGTTTGTTATGGAAGATGTAGCCAGGAGGGTAACGTTACACTAATGCGCCCGGAGACACTGGGTGAAAGAGAGGTTTCCCTAAGCCGACCGATATCCAGGTTCTCATCCAGGATGGGGTCGCGGTTAATGAGGCTTTATCATGGAGGGAGCGAACATTTTGTGGAGAAATGCGGATGATTTTTTGGGTGGTGGTGGGAGAGGCCGCAGTATAGAGTGGTATGGAGAGTATTTGGGTTCGTGGGGAAGAAATGACCGTCATGTTTGAGGAAACGTTTGTGTTGGGAGGGCATGGCTGAGCTTGGAAGATGTGACTTTTGCCTTTCGGAGGCTATAGCTGTGGAGGGACGGAGCGACTGAACGGTTCTGGTGGCTGATCTCTGACAACCAACGCCGGTTACCACGATGGGCCTGGTGGAGGGATCCCAGGCGGTAACAGTTGGTGTCCCGGCGGCAGAGGAGGCGGGAAGACAGGTGGGAGACGCCCAAACACACACACACATACTTACACAGATACAAACACAAACAGACACACACACACAAACAAAGGCACATCCGCAGAGACACACATGGATAAACACAGAATCACACACACAGAGAGAGACCACACACACACAGATGTACATATACACAGGCACAAACAGACACAATAACGCAGACACACAGCCATACGCAGACTAACACAGAAAGACACGCATAGACTCACACGCACACAGACACGCACCTGGATGAAGAGACACGCCCAAACATACAGGTACAAACACGCACGGAGAGACACACGCACATTAAAACACACACACACAGACACATACAGACGGACACAAAGAAACACACATAAATTATCACCGACATAAACAAAAACACACACAGTTCTTCCCGGTGTTTTCCACAGTGACATTTAACTCCAATATCTGTCGTGCCCAGTCTCCAAACTGATTTCTGGTGCTTTCTCTGCCAGACTTGCCAGTGTACGATTAAACCAAAGTTTCCTTTCTAGAAAAATCTCCTGACAAACAGCACAGGGGTTTCTTTCCTGATTTTCCCAGCACCGGGCAATACAGTGGCGACAGAAGTTGTGGCCGCACTGACGGCTGAATACAACAGTGAAGAAATCCAGACAAATCGGACAAATGATCTTCTCAACACAGCTCTCAGCCTGGAGTCTTGAAGCCATTTTCACCTTCACCATTTTCTGATTGTAATTGGTTTCAGTTTCAGTGTGAGTGTGCAGCGGCTCCCAGTGACTTGTATGTCAATTCCTCTCCTTTAGTCTCTTCTTGTGAAATCAGTTGATAGTGACTGTGATCCCAGGAAACCATGAGGAACCCGTGTGCAAAAGCCACAATCTTCTCCTCTTATTACTTTGTTGACGACTGTAAGACCCATTGATATTACTGGTCTGAGAAACGGGAATAATACTACAATCCATCTAATTGATACAGATCCTGTAACGTTTCAATGCTCTGCATATTTCTGTATAGTGTCGTGACTGCAGAGTTTTGGTACAGCCATTCTCCACACAACCAAGTGCATCAAACAGTTATGTAGTGACTGGCCATCGTTTGGGCTTGGCCCAGAGACGCCTCGTTTGAAACCTCACGTCTAAATCAATCAACAGCCTTGAAGGAGGCAAGGGAGGAAGCGAGGTGACGGGACTGTGGGATGGAGTACCAGATTGTCGGGACAGAAAAGTTGAAAGCTCGGACACCGAAGGTAAGACGGGAAATTCTGGAACTCACTGCCACAATCCCTCCAACTTGTCCCCTTCCTATCCATCTTCAAGTCGCTCATCAAGGCCTTCCTTGTGCAAGGAACAGGGAGAGAGTTAACGTGGAGAGAGGATGAGGGAGGCAAGTTGGCCGTGTTAGTTGGTTGACTCTGCAATATTCATCCAAAATAGCTCGCAGTTTTTATCATATATTGTGTGACACTTACATCCTGATCAAAATATGTTTTCTTACAAACGCATTGGTGGTTCAATGGCAGAATGCTCTCCCACGTGGGAAACCCGGGTTCGATTCCGTACCAATGCTTTTTTTTGTGGAGGAAAAGTGCATCTGACACAATAACAAATAAACAATCCCCAGGCCTCAAATAGGGGGTTTTGAGTCAAAACTAAAGGAAGAAAACGGTTGGGTATCACCTCAGTGAATCAGCCAGCTCAGAAATGTGAAGCTGGAAGTGTGCAGCTAACTTAGTCTGGTCTGAGGGTGATCAATCGCCATCCACTCTATCACGTTGTCAGGGGATTGCTTCACCGACACAAACGCTGGCTGCTGATTATTGATTGGATCTTGATACCAATATGCACACATGCTGTTGCTGTTCACAATACACATCTGACATGGTCGTTGTACAAGATGAACAACGCCATAAGTGTTTGGTAGGTTTGGGTTTCCAACCGACTTCCCCAAAGTAACTGGTGTCTAAATCCAGCGCCTTAGACCATTCGCAAACCGCATCTACCAACATTTCTCATTACTTATGATCAAACTTCTACTGCCACGACGGAGACCCGAGTCCATACTCAGACAGTCTGTCGACCACTGATGACTTAGTGAGCACTAAGTCTTGAAAACTCATCAATAATTTCAAGCTTTATTCAGGCGATATTCCAAGAAAACTGTTTGGGGAAATGCATTTACTCACTGGCTTGCAGCACTGCATTTCAAATGAATGGTCAGAAACTAAACATTTGTTTGGTTAAATGGTCTTCATATTGAAAATGTTGCAGCGCATCAGTCACTTGTTTCCTGGCTACGTGCCCTTGTGTTTCTACCGTTTGGCTGGATGTGTATTTGTATTTCCAGGACTTTTTACTTCGTTTCTTCAACCTGCATTCGGGAGTTTCCAATTGTCACTTATTATGAGTGACTTGATCAGTGTCTTGGGACGTCCTCCCGAAGTGAAAGGCGCTCTATAAATGGAATCTTGTTGTTGTTGTTGTTGTTATTGTAGACCAATCCAGCAATATCAGGAGTTTTGGAAAAGATCCGAAAGGTGGAGCAGCATCTGATTTTTATCCGTTTTTCCGAAATTCATTAAGTTCCTGAATTTTCAGTATTTTAGCGGATATCACGTTTGCCTGAAACGTGAAATGTCGCAGCTTCGAAACGTCGTTGAAACATCTATTTCACTTTTATTTTTCAAAAATGATTCTTCGGTGTTGATGATCATTCACTGTTTCAATTGCAGCGACTGAAGCAGATAAAAGATTGTTACTATGAAAATAAGTTCCAGTTTGCAAAGAAAGTGAAGATTTCAGGCTACAAAAACGATAAGACTTAATTCCTGCGGCTCAATTGAATTCTGTTGTACCTGTAGTTTTGAAGCAGAAGATGTGACATAAAAATTTATTATAGTTGGTTCCGTTTGATCTTAAGTTGTCGAAACATCAGCGAACAGAATCCAATAAAGTGAAAGAGTATGATGATCAAACCATTGATTGCAATTAATATAATCTCCTGTTTCAAAGATGGTCAGTTTAGAGTTTACCAGTCACAGTAAATCTGTGGCCAATCTTTCTGTTTTTCAGGAAAACCAGCTCTCATTTCACACAGGATAATAGAGTGGGAGGGATAGACGTCTAGGTACAGGATAGAAGTGGAGGCGAGGACAGGAGAAGAGGACCATTAGGTTTTACAGTGGAAAGTGAAGATAGATTTAGAAGGAATCACGCTGGAGATGCCTAGGAGGATTTCCACAGGCTGTTGTGTTGTAATTGAAGGTGAACACTGTTGGTGTCACTGAAGGGATATCGTCAAAGTAATGAATTTGCTCAATTGCAGGAGAGAAAGAAGGGAGATAGATTTTCAGATGTGGTAGCGTGGCCGAGCGGTCTAAGGCGCTGGATTAAGTTTCCAGTCTTCTCCTCGGAGTCGTGGGTTCGAATCCCACCGTTGTCAATTTGATTTTCCTTTGTATTTTCCCCCATTCTTTCAAACTACAGGATAGTGTAGAAAATAACAAACTTGAACAATCACATTATTTTGCAACGATTGCCATTGTCCTCCGTTTGACCCTCTATTTTTTCAGCAAATATTTTAAATCGTTGTCCTCTTGATACCGACTAACCCGTCATCAGAAATATTTGTTCGTTTTGCAGCCTATCGAATACACTGATCAATTGGAAAACTTCTGATCAGTCTCTTATTAACAGCCTCTGCTCCAAGTAGAATAATCCTAGCTTATCTAGCCACTAATCCTAAATTTCTGGTCAGCTCCAGGGGAAAAGTAGAGATGTACAGGACCAATATTTCGGAGATGGGGGAGAAATGAGTTCTTCAAAGCACGACTATGGGGTTAAAGGACAGTTGGGAATTCATCCACGATTTGGTGTCTGAAATGCAAACGGTTGGAACACCAGTGTCCCTGGAATGGCGGGCAGACAAAGAGGTAAAGAGAGTGAAACCTACGATAGGGCAGAACGAAAAAGCTGGACATAAGAGGACACGCGGCAGAGAAGGTAACTGAACGACAAATATTTTGAAGAATTACATTTTAAGTGAATGTTCGATAGTGTTGAGTTGGAACAGTTCCCTTCAATATGAAGGTTTGGAACACCGGTGTCACATACGGAGTCAATGTCATTGGTAATTGTCTCAGTTTAATGCTGTTAATGAGAGTTAGGCACTGCGGGGAAAAGAAAGAGCAAACCTGGAAACAAATGACTTGCACCAAAGGAAAGAACAGGCGGTTTGGGGATAAGACCTTCAATTTACAGGATGTGGATTCTCGTGAGTTCTTTTGCTGCTCCCCAGGAGGATGCAGTTTTGAAGGAGTTCGCGAGGCTCACAAAGCTGTTAATAAGTAAATCAGTAGAATCAGTAGAGAAAAAGTGAAGGATTGGGTTGGTGGTGGCTGTGGAGTCTGTCGACGTAGAGTGTATGATTCCTGTCTTGGAGCCAAGGAATACCGACATCTCATATTTGGAATTGGGATAGAGGACTGTGGGGCATGGGAAGATTTGTGAAGCAGGTGGCTGGTAATGGAAAATAGGAACCTGGGTTTTCTTTTTCCTCAAGGATGATCAATGAGAAGAAGAACAATTTTGCTGACGTCAGCGTAGCAGCTGATATGGTTTCTTGTGCCCCAACAAGATCTGGTTTTGGACCATGAGGATGGTTTGAATCCACGAGCTTTCAGTGAAACATACCTGAGATTTGAGGGAGTGGGAGTGACCTACAAGAGTCACAGTGTAGGGAAAGGCGAGACAATGTAGATTGAGATGATTGTTCTTGACGGCGGGTGATACAGACACATTGGGTTGAATGGCCTTCTTCCATCACTTAAATATTTGTGAGTCTTCCTTTGAAATATTTGATTGTATCTGAGCGGCTCTCAGTGAAGTATAGTTTCTTCATTCGACACTGAAGAAGGTTGACATTATGGCCCTCAGCGAAAGATGAATTACCCCAGGTGACACCACCCCCCTCACTGATGGCACGCAAGTCGGCTTCACCTGCGGCCATGCCACACGCACCAACCGTCGTGAGGGGGGGTGGCCCTCATCTCCAGGTCGTCACTTCCGTCTGCCTCTGCTCCGAACGCCTCATCTTCCAATGTGACTTCAATCTCCACTTCAAACACTCTTGCTCCACCACCTCAGACTTCTCCTCTCTCAAACTTTCCCTTCTAATCCACTTGGCGCCGAGGATTTGTTTCTCTTTTTTGCGCGCGCATATTCCTAAATCGGACCACCCCTCCCCCCACCTACCCCCCCCCCCCCCCCCCCCCCCCCCGAGCAAAACTCCCTGCCGCCTCGAGCTTTATACCACCTGAGAATGTATGCCCAGGCTCCTCCCCGCGCTGTCATGAGTTTGTGTTTAATATGTTTTTTTAATTACTCAAAATTTGCAACAGTCCGTGTTCTTCTAAATCAATAATAATTCTACCGCTGTAATATAAATTTTTCAGATTATATTTTTTGTCATTTCTTTAAAGAAATTGCTCAATATAAATATGGACAACTTGCCATATGAAAGGCTTGTGAGAAAGATAGAAGCCCAATGCAAAAAATGGACAGTGGCAGCACGGATACAGTACTGGCTGGGAGAAAAAGCAGAGGGTTGTGGGGGACGGCTGCTTTTCCCAATGGATGCAGGTGGAGAGTGGCGTCTTCCAGGCATCGGTATTAAGACCACTGCACATCTGAGTATACATCAATGTATTTGTGCATAGCAAGTACATTTTCCAAATTTGCGAACGAAAAAGTTAGTGATAAAGAGTGAGAAGCATATTCGCCAACTGCCGGAAGACATAGACAAAATGGGAAAATGGCAGATTAATTGCAATGTGGAGAAATGCGACGTTATGCCTTTTGGTAGAAAGAATGAGGGGAGGCAATGCAACTACGTGTACAATCCTAAGGGGGTGTAAAAGAACAGAGAGACCTGGGGGTGCAGGTAAATTAATCATTGCAGTTGGCAGGTCGGCGAGATAAAACACGGGTTCGGCTTCAGTTAGAATACTGCGCCCAGTTCTGGGCACGACACTTCAGGAAGGATGTTAAGGCATTTGATAGGATGCGGTGGAGATTTACAAGAATGGTACCAGGAATGAGGAATCTAACTTATGAGAAAAGGCTAGATAGGCTGGGATTATTCTCATTGGAGCAGAAATGTATACGAGGTGACCTAATAGAGGTCTTCAAAATCATGAGGGTATTCGATAGGTTAGAAAGGGAGAAACTGTTTCGACTTGTGGGTGTGTCGGTGAATCGAGTTCACAGATTTAAAATAATTTCCAAAAGAAGCAGAGGGTAGGGGAGAAGCGATTTTTTCACGCAGCGTGTTGTTCCAATCTGGGAAGCATTGCCTGAAAGCGCGGTGGTGGCCGATTCGATAACAACTTTTAAAAACACGGTTGAAGGGTATTTGAGGTGGACTGGTTAGCAGGGATACGTGAAAAGGGCTGGGGAGAGTGATGGAATTTACATGGCTCCTTACAAAGTGCTGGCACAGACTCGATAGGCTGAATGTCCTATTTTTCTGCTTTACGATTCTATGATTCTATGAATCTATGGGCATGAGAGTGGAAAAATTCTACATTCCCATCCTTACTGTGATAAATAAATGATAAACGCTGTATGGCTGAACTATATTTGGTGTCGCCAATGATATAATATGTCAGGAGAAAGCTACACAACCAACTTTGATGTGACGATGCGAAGCGAAGAGTGTTACATTCGGGATTAAAATTCGAACAATTAGAATGATCCATCGATTCATCAACTTGAGTTGTTTCCATTGATTTCAGGAAGATGGAGAGCTAACTTAAGCAACTGGATGGCCGAAATCTTTTGGAAATCCAAAGGACGAGATGAATAATTAAGTAAACCAACTGCAAAGTAAAGTACAGAGCTCAGCTGTCCATCATCGAAGATTCTCCTTTGATTTCGTCTTAAGCGTATCGAATTGAGAGGTTTCTGGTCTGAAGCAAGAGGCTTTCCGTCTGATACAAGAATTTTGCTGCCGTTTTATCAAAGAAGAAAAGATTGTAATGATATATGAACTGACCAGGCACTGATGCTTTCACTTTGATGAAACATTTTTCAACGTACGGGTTGAAGATTCGGGTTCGCCCACAAATATACAGTCAATTCACTTTACAGTGTATTCTGTGAAGCGCTTTGGGACGTCATCCTGACGTGAAAAGCGCTATATCAAATGCAAGGATTATTATTATTATTATTATTAAGATTAGTAGTAAGTTGTTTGTGAGCGTGTGCGTGATGGTGTGCGCGTCAGACGCTTGTGTGTGAGTGGGTGTGAGGATACGCGTCTGAGAAGTGTGTGAGCGAAGGTGTGTGTGTCTGGCAGTGTGTGTTTGAAGTGTGTGTTTAATAGTGTGGGTGTACGTGAGGGCTTGGGTGATGTTGCGTGTGTGAGAGTGATCACTACCTCATCCCTCACGCTTCTGAAACCCTGGTCCACACCTTTGTCACCTCAAGGCTGGACTATGGGAACTCTCTCATCGCCGGCCTTCCCGCCACCTCCCTCCACAAGCTGCAGGTCAATCAGAACTCTGCAGCTCGTGTACTGTCCCGCACCAGGCTTCGGGACCACATCACTCCCACCCTCGCTCGCCTCCACTGGCTCCCCATCCCCCAGAGGGTTGATTTCAAGATGCTCATCCTCACCTATAAGGCCATCCACGAACTTACTCCCTCCTACCTCTCTGACCTACTATTCCCCTATCTACCTGCCCGTACACTCCGTTCCTCCGGCTCCGGTCTACTCCACGTCCCCCGCCCCAATCGCCCTACCATCGGTGGTCGGGCCTTCAGCCTCTCAGCCCCCAGGCTCTGGAACTCCATCGCCCAGTGCCTTTGCCTTGCTTCCTCCCTCTCCTCCTTCAAGACCGGTCTCAAAACCTTTCTATCTGACCCTGCCTTCAGCTCCCCTCTCGACGCTCTTCCCCCTCCCGGCTCCCTCCCTTCCCTGCACTCACACTGACCATTTCCCCCTCCTCGTTCCCTGCCTTCCCTCCCCTCACGCTGACCATTTCCCCAATGCTCCGGTCCTGACCCAACTGTGCAGCGCCTGGGGACGTCCTCCTGACGTGAAAGGCGCTTTATAAATGGAATCTTGTTGTTGTTGTTGTTGATTGAGTATGACATTGTATGTGAGGGTATATTTTGAGTCTGTGTGTGAAGATTTGTGTATGTGTGTGCATGGGTGAAGGTGCGTATGTGTTTGACATGTGTGAAAGTGTGGAAGCGAGGATGTGTGTAAGTTGTGTCTGTGTGTGTGTGTGAGAGCTGCTTGTGTGTGTGTGAGTGGAGTGGGTGAAACTGGTATGCGTGAGAGGTGTGTGTTCGAGAATGTGTGTGAGATTGTGTGTGACAGGTGCGTGCGTAATGGTGAGTATGAGATGGTGTGTGTTTGAAAGTTCACGTATAAGTGTGTGAGGATTTGCATGTGAATAATGTTCAACAACAATAAGTTGGATTTATGTAGCGCCTTCCACGCCGGACGGCGTCTCAGAGCGCTTAACAATAATGGATCCAGCGACTGAGCAAGGAAGAGGGAGAAGAAGGTGACGAAAGGCGCGGTCAAAAGGAAACTCTTTAGCCGAGACCTGAAAGTAAGAAGAGAGAGGGCGATGCGAAGAGAGTGAGAAAGGGAGTTCCAGACCAAATTCCGGAGCCAAAGTTGAGGTATGCCTGTGAGGTATGTCTGTGTGGATGGGGGTTTGAAGGTATGTGAGGGTTGGTTTCAATATGTTTCTGAAAGGTGTGTGAGTGTATGTGAATATGTTTGTTTGATGGTGTGTTTTGTTTCTGAGATGGTTGACTGAGTGTGCGAGAGATGTGTCGCGTCTGTGAGAATGTGTGTGAGAGTTGTGTCGTGTGTGTGTTGTGTCGTTCTATGTAGTGTGTGTTTGAAGGGTTTGTGAGTGGAGAGAATATGGGGGGGTATGAGGCGTGTATGAACTGCATCACCTTGATTACAATATTAAATAATATTAAATGCTTTGCGGGAGAAACTGTCAATAAAGCAAAAACGCACGAGAATAGACAAACATTTTATCGGAAATAATTCAATGTGCTTTTTCAAATGTATCAAATAGTTAAAACTTTCAAATTATTAGTACATTTGGCTGCATTCAACATCTGTGATGTACGGCACTTTCTTTTCAGACACATTACCGAGTGATATTCACGAGGATAGTCCTCACATTCAGCAAATAAAACTCATGAGAAAAATTCTTGAATAACAATTATAAATGAAATTGATAAAAGCTAATGGAATTGGTTGCCACCTTACGTCCACAAAATATACAATCAGTACACTGTACAAAATATTCTGTGAAGTCCTCAGTGACGTTTCAGATAACTGATACGGGGCTATATTTTCTGACGTGTGAGAATGTCGATTGTGTTTTGACAAGTTTGGTGTAGGAAAGCCTTATGGCTCATTTCACAGTGACCAGATACAGTGCATTATTATTTTATTGTAAGGGATTATTGTCCTCGGAAAAGCAATCCGCCAATCGACTTAGAACCGGTTTTCTGCTTACTGCTAGGTAAACAGAGCCATGAGCTTGGAATAAGGAAACGTGCACCACGTTTTGCCTTGCCCGGGAATCCAAAACATGTCCCCGCTTGAGGTGAATTTGTGTAATCACTGAGAAACGAATCCACAGCCTTTGCTCTTTGATCAGATTTATAGCTGGAATTTTCTTGCTGAGCTGCGGTTGACTGTGTGACCGTGCAATGGATTAGAGAGAATTACAAACCAAAAAAATGCAATCTGCTCCACCAACAAAGGAGGCTACAACTTCAGACACATATACTCCCAGACAGTCAGGGAGCACAACGCAAAGTTTCTAATGAGAATCCCTGTCTCAGTCTCCTCGCAGTTACTGTCATCTGAAGGGATTCAGGAGTTAATAATCGTTGCATTTGATGAAGAACTATATCACGCATTCGAGATGCCTCAAAATGCTTCACAGAAAATAATATAAGGTGAACTGACTGTATATTTTGTGGGCGAAAAGCGGCAGCCAATTGCAAATTGCAGTGTCGACCAAAGAATTGTGGATTCAGTGACCAACTGATTACACTTTTTTTTCAGGAGTTTAGGATCCCCCCAACACCAGAAGAGTGATCAGCCAATCGACGCAAAATTGGGATCCTCCTCACTTCTGGGTAAACTGGTGTGCGGAGTAAAGAAACTTGAGTTGGAGGAATGCGTCTCTGATTTCATTTCTAATTGAAGCTTCAAGTCACATTTAATTTCTTTTTCAGTTTTCTTCTTCAGTTTCTTCCCTGCTTGTCCTGAAGGAGTCTGACTGTCCTTACATTTCACGGGACACTGATTACACAAGCAGCCCTCGTCAACCGGTTTCATTCCCCAAATGATCGTTTCATGCTTGACTTGAAAGTATGAGCCACACCATCAAACCGTTCCAAGTTATTAAACTATTCCATGACCAATCAAGCTTGCGATTTCAGTAAATACAGGGACTGAAGGTTGAAAGGAATACCACTGGAAGTGTGCTGATAGTTGAATCTGTAGGTGTTTTCCATCAGAACAATTCTACACATTGTGGGCAGACACCAAAAGAGACATCGCCTAAAGTAATAGAGAAGAGAGGAAATAGTTGTAGGAAGATAAAAAAGCATTGACACTTTACAAGATCACAGCCGATATGTACATCAAGTCTATATGCCTTCCTTTGCCACGAGTGATTTAATATCCTGACCTAACAAATATCTATGGACCTGAATCTTGGAAAGATGACTGCGTACAACAACCACAGTCTTTTTGGGGAGAGAGTTCCAAATTTCCAGTCCTATTTTATCCTTTTCACTTCTACATGGCCGAGCTCTGATTGTAGATAGTGCCCGTTCTTCTGAATTCCTCTTAAGGTTACATTATAATTTTTTGGCCACCAAATGCCCAGTCACTCCACTTCGCATTATATTCCGTGAAGAGCTTTGCGACGTTTCAATGACCTAATAAGGCACTGCACTGCATCAAATTTATAAATTATTATAAATATTATTATAATTATTACAAAAATAAGAACATCGTAATTTTTAGATGGGTAAAGACCAAGGTATATCCGTTTCACCTTCGTCCACCCAGTCAGTCGCATGTATGTGTGATGTCCCAAATGTCATACTTTGTCACCAGACACTATGCACTAACTGTATCCACCGAATTTGGTTTCAAAATAATTGATAATTTCTACTCCCACCATTTTTCCAGGGAGCCTGTTCCATACATTTGCCACTCGCTACCTGAAACAATGTTTTCGAGGAATTTCTTTAATTCGCCGCCCCCCACCCAATCCCCTTCCCCAACATGCAACCACATTGAATGAAGCAGCTCATGATGCTTCCAGGTCAGCAATAGGCTGGTACTATTGAGACTTACGTTAAAAATAATTTGCTGCAAATTCCGAATGTAAATCATCAATTATTGATCTGTGCAGGTCAGAGGGAATAAAACACGTGATTCTCCTCAGTCCTGGAGCTATTGGTCGATTCTCATACACCTGCCCCACTAGATCTTATTAAATAGCGGTCACTGCTACCTGAGGTCATCTGTCCGGCTGCAGTTCTTCCCTCGGTTATTCGGCACAAGTCTCAGTTCTGACAAGAGCCCAGAAACATGAGCTCCCCGATTTCTCTCAATCTGCTGCTGGCTGTATTCACCTGTAAAGTCTATTTTCCTAACAGAATCAGTGTGCCTCTGTGGGTATTATTCTCTCTGTTTTGTCTCCGAGGCACTCGATTTCACAATAATTCATCTTCGCTATTTATGCTTTACAGTTGTCCAGGCCGATTTGGTGCTGTCAAGTGAAACTCACAGTACGCGAAATCGGGGTTGAACTCCTACAAATACACAAGGGGGGAAAGATAGACCTTCCCTACCTAAACTGGCACAGCCGTGATGTCAATGCAGTGCCTGTAACGGAGATTAAAGGAAAAGCTTAAGACAAGTTTAATATCACACCAGAGCAACGCAGTGAAACGTGGTTTGATTGGGAGAATGAGATTTTTTGAGCTGTAATATTCTGCGAATGCAGATGGTCAGTGACGCTTTGCTGTTGAGGTTGGAAGGATTGCGATTGGAGGCTCTCTATGCGACGATTCACATACATCATCTTCGTACACGCTGTTGGAAATATCTGTTTTTTGTTTCTGTGGAAATGATGAAATTATTAGATAGACTCTATATCATGTCAGAGGGGAATAAGCATTTTCAATAACTTTTGGCAGCCTGTATTGAGCAGATATCGGTGGTCAGTATTTGTATGGGACTGTGTCACTGTGCAAAACAACGAGCCACGCTGACCCATACAGCTACATCCTCAGACACAAAAACCTAGGCACTCAGACTGCTAATCCCTTACATCACTACAAAATCCAAAGCACCGAAATAAGTGTTACTCAAACTGGATTATTCTCAGAAACAAACTGGTAAATAGCAGATAAATTGAGATTAATTTAGATTGCATGATGTTGATAAACAAGTTTGAGGTTTGATGAGATACTTTAACATAAATCCAAGGCCAATGATGAATATAAGAATTTATTTGGACGGAAAAGTCATAGGAGGTCTCACTGGAGAATGTGAACTGAGGTCCAGTGTTCCTCTGCTATTACAGATGAATATTTGTTGGTACATCCTGAGCAGGAGTTTGTGTCATATTGTGTATGTCATATTGTGACGTCCTCCTGACGTGAAAGGCGCTTTATAAATGGAATCTGGTTGTTGTTATTTTTGTTCTGTATCACTGTGCAACAGCGACCACAGAATGAACTGTCAATACCAAAACCCTTCAACACCAAACCAGCTAATATCTCACACAACTCACTTATGTGGGTTCCTCTAAATATGCGGGGAAATGGTATGTGTAAAATAGTGCCGACCGCTGAGGAAGTTGCCTGATTTTAATAGGCTTAAAACATCATATTTTTTCTTCAATCTGCTGATGACAAGAAAAAGTGCTCAAAACGAACACTGCAAAATGGCAAAAGTACAAACATTTATAAAGTAAACACAGAGCCAAGCAATTGTTTTAGAAAATTACAGATATATATTGCGCGCTGTGTTTGGTTTGAGGAAACCAACATTTAGCGTAATATTGTATTCGTGTGCCCTGCCCGCACAAAAGGTTTTTGCAGTGGGCCGCCACTGACTGTAGCACTGTGACAAGAGAACCACGGCGTTAACTGGCAATGCAAGAACTCTTCAACACCAAACCAGATAATCTCTCTGACTTCTCCCTTGTGTGATTTCCACTGAAGTTGCGGGGATTAGGCATTTTTAAAAGCTGTTGAATGCTGAGGATTTTACCTGATTTGAATAGACCTGAAACATTACATTTGTCCGTCGATCTGCTCTTGACAAGAAAGGTGTTTGACAGGAACACTGTAAGCTGTCAAAGAAACAAGCATTGAAGAGGTAAACACAGACCTTGTGAAATCGTCTCCAGAAAATTGCAGAAATATATCGTGGATTTGGGAAGTCCATATTTACAGAAATATTGTATTTTGTGTTCTGCCCTCACAGCAGGTTATTGCAGTGGGCAGGCACTGACTGTAGCACAGTGACAAACCAGACTACTGCGACCACAGTGACGGTGATTGACTGTAAGAAACAGATACGAACTCACTCACTACACTGAACCTGTCTATTTATATATTTGATTTGTTCAGTTTAACAGCTATTTAATGTAATGAACTCCGCGTTGCTGGCGTATCCAACAGTTTAATCCATGCTAAAGTAGTTTAGCTTTTATTCCTTCCTACAGCCACTGTTTGTTTATGGATTATTAACGAAATAGTTAATTAATTGTTTGTGATCTTTTGATATTTGACTGTCGGCTGCTGGGTTTCGGCTATAATGTTAACAGGAATTGTATAAAGTGTTCGAAACTATGCTGGACGTTGGAAGTAAGGGTCTGAATGTCGTGGGATGAATGAAGTGAAGGTTATCTGATAGATTCCATCATGTATTTCATTCCGTTGTTTAATATCAGGAACGTGGCTGCGATTTAAAGTGGCTGTTCTGGGAAAGGGGTTGAGTCTGACAGTAAAGCGGACTTGTTTTGCTACGATGTGATTGAAACTAAAGCAGCTCAATCACCAGGGAGTGAACGGTTTTATTTCTGTCAGTGTTAACATTAATGATTTGCTCACAGTCTCTTTTCACCAACTGCCCCACACAGCAGTAACGATCAGTGAGCAACAGTTTGAGCTCAGGCTTCATTTCAGTGTTAACAGCGATTTAGTGAACATCGCTTCGATTTCACGCCGTGTTAGAGGCACAATTGTTGATCTACTAACATCAGCTTCCTGTTTTTCGATAACTAGTCCGCAGAAAAACATAGATTTGTCCATTAAACATTTGATAAAATTTGAATACATTTGCTGTGTTTTAAGAGATCCTATAGTTCATGGGATGTTTAGCACACGGCGACACTGCAGTGAAGAGGCTGAAAGGACGAAGTTACTTATTTTACTGTAACATATTATTTAGTTATTCTTTGTAAAGTTTTGTGCTGCAGGGAATTGTGACTGTGAGATACATTACACAATGTACAATGCTTCACGTGTGATGTGGAAGAACAGTGTGTGAGCTGATTATGCAGTTACTGGGAACTTCAGGCTGAGAGAAAAGAATACTAATTCACTTCTTGATTAATGGATGGAAAGATATTTTCTGATGGAGATGAAAGGATCGAGTCTTGAACATTGTGTGAGACCTGATTAAATAGCTTTGAGCAGTGCAACAGCAAATGGCTGAAGCGGGATGTTTGTGTGGGTGCAGAGCGGCTGGGAGTTGGGTTCATGTTTAATACAGGGTCCCACGGGTAGGAATGAGCAAGGTGAAGGTTTGTTTTATAATGATCTTAGCAGAGATCGAGAAATCCACTTCTGAATAATTGTTATATTAAGTATGATTTCTGAAACCGGTTTTCCCGAGATCTTAACAAAGAACCCGATTCCAAATTCAAAGTAAATTTAAGAATTTTATACACTTCTGCGAAATCTTAAATGGTCTGCCAGTGTTTATTTTTAATTCAGGATTCGGATCTCAGAAGTGAATGAAGTATCTAGTTTTATCATTATTTTATTCAATTCCAGGCAGGGCGAAACCTTGGGCAAGTTTCCTTACTCCACACGGAGCCTAATAATAATCCCTTCAAAAACCAAAAACAATAATTAATTGGTCATTTTCAATCTACGACTGGTTGTGGGACATTGCTGTGCGCAATTGGCTGCCGCGTTCGCCCACAAATATACAGTCAATTCACTTTGCAGTATGTTCTGTGAAGCGCTTTGGGACGTCCTCCCGACGTGAAAAGCGCTATATCAAATGCAAGGATTATTATTATTATTATTATTATTATTTATTTATAGCTGACAAGACGGTGGCCGCGAGAATGGGAAACAGAGCCAAGGATACCAGGACCGTTTATTGTTCAGTGTTTATAGCACCTGCCTCTGTCTGTCAGTCTGTGAGACATGAATACAACATGACCACTGGGCATTTAACTCTCAGCCAAAAAATCTAATACAATTCAGAATAATACAGGCTGTGAAACAAAGTAGAGAGTTATCCTTATTGAGTGTCCTGTATTTCAGTGTTTAGAGCAATTAACCGACTGCTTTTCTGTGGTTATTAATCTCTTCAAGATAATAATAATAATAATAATAATAATAATACATTGGTCACTCAATCCACTACTGTTTGTGGGAACTGCCCTATGCAATCGGAAGCCCTTTTCACCGACAAAAATACCGTGAATTTCCTGTACAGTATATTCTGTGGAGCATTTCGAGACGTTTCTAGGATGTGGTAAGGCCCCATATGAAATGCAAGGAATATTTTTATTATATTCTGAAGTATGAATGTTGAATATTTCTGTGACTCCTTTTAGCGCTGTGTGGCTCCTGCTGGTACCGCGGAACCCAATCACAAATCAGACAGATTTCCCTGTGAGTGGCTTCTGTTGGTCACAACAGAGATTGCAATCCTTCATTCCTCACATAAAACACTGAAACGGCGATTTCTGTGGGCTCTCCAGTACAACAGACAAACAAATATTTGTGGCACAGAAAATATAGTAACCTCGCTTGACAGTGTATTCTGAGAAGCGCTTTGAGATGTCCGGAAGACGTGCTGAGGCGCTATATCAAATGCACGAAATATTATTATTATACAATAATTAATGTACTATTTTAACACCACACAGCGGCTGTCTGCTTCGCATCTGATTGTGACGATTCAATAATCAGTCTGAACAGAGCAATTTGTTTTAATAAATGTCAAAGCCGGAAAGACTCATGCTTTAAATTTTCAGACGATTGGATAAAAAATTAAGATTATGCAGATATCTGATTAACCGTGAAATACATATTTTTTGGCAAACAAAATAGACCCTTTGAAAATAGAAAGAATGTTTTAATTTCAGCTGCGTTTCTAAATAGCACGCAGACATAAGTCTCAAAACGAAGTTGCTCTTGTAAGAACAGCAAATATTTTAATCTGAAACAGTTGATAATTAACTTTATAAGAAAAGAGACATTGTCGCTGTGTCTAAACTTAAACTGGTCACGTGGTGACTTTGATCTACTTCTCAGTCAACACAGCGTCCCTGACACCAGATTTCGGACAGATTTATTTAATGAATAAATCTCTGCATTTATTTGACTATTTCGCAGCTGAAATGTGACCCACGAGAAGTAGAAAGTTCTGATATATGTCAAGGACAGGCAATGTCCCACAAACCTTCGTAGAGAGAACGGTCAATTTTATTTCGGGAATTTTTGACCGGGAAAAGGGAGAGAGAAAGCGAGAGAGGGAAGTGGAACTAGTAAAATGGAAAAAGAGAAAGGTAACTACGAATGCCTTCTGCCTTCTGTTTTCGAATAGGCCGTGGGATCTTCAACATCCAACTGAAGGCAGACGGGGTCTCGGTTTCAAATCTCAATAAATACATCAGCAGATATACAGATACATGCGTCCATACATGCATACACACACACGCGTGCACACACACACATACAAACACACACAAGCACACACACACACACTCTTGTAGCAACAGAAAAAGTAATACAGGTCAGATACGAACGGGATAGCAATGCCTGGTGAAGACCGAGGAATGCTCAATTGTAGCCAACAGGGCAACGAGAATACCAGCATTTTTAACTCCACAACTTTGGAGTTTAGCATAATAGTTAAGACAAAATGATTGCGGGGATTGCAAGGTTTTTTTTAAAAATATTTGTTTACTCGGAAGAATGAAAGAGAAAAGCCAATGAGAGAGAAGATGTCACTTCATGGCTGAGTTCAATGTCTGTTTGAAAATTAATATCAATTTCACGCAACAAAACATACTCCAATCGAACTAAGTACACTCGTATTTAATGTATTGCAGATAATCAGACGAAACCGTCGCCCCCAGTTGTTATCCTCACACAGCCTTCCTCTGAATATATCACAATGCATAAACTGGCCATTTCTGTCTGCTTAGTATCCGGTTTCCATCCGGACAAACTAAGTATTAAATGGCTGATGAATTGGTAGCCCATCACAGGTACTGTGACCTCTCCCTCAATTAAAGAAACAATATGACATTCAGCACCAGCAGCCGCCTGACTGTCCCCGCCAGAGAGTGGAGGTCTGTCGTGGTTTACAACTGCCAGGTGTCCCATGAACCCAGACCATCATTGTCAAGAACATCACCAAGTCCGCAGGTAGGAGACAGGCAAACAGGTGATACACATGGCAACAATATGCCTGTGAGTATCCTTTCAAATGTCCACTTGTGAAAGCTGCAGCGTCAATTTGACTTACACCCCTTTTGGATATTTCACACGGAATATTAAACATGTGAACTTTGACCGAAAGTTTATTCATCTGTATAGCATGAGGAAATCGGGCCTCAATCCTCACCATGATAACAGGAGATGGCCAGGAAGACCATGTTTCTGATCTGCTACTCAATTGTAGATCTCGCGTCTCTCACCGGATCACGTGACTGTGATGGAAATTCCCATATTCCACACTCTTAATCTACATCTGCTTTCACTAAAAATTCTGGTATCAAAGCTACAATTTGGATTAATCCGAACATATATACAATTAAATGTACATTTACAGCTCATCCAATGTATGTGCTTAATCCTCAGTGGTTGTCAGTCGGAGGGAATTGCAGATCAATAAGCAGATTATCACTCAATGTTTCAGGAAGACTTGTTCAAATTTCCAATAGATTATTCCAACACAAACTGATACTTACATTAAGAAACAACATTCTGTGTTCAGCTCATCCGAAATTGTTTAGCTTGCTGAATAGGAGTTCCTGGAAATTGGTTTTCATTTGTGTTTCAATTTCTTTTGCTTTTCTAGACTGTGAGCTTTCCATTGGAAGTGTCAGGATCTCTTTCCTGCCACCCTCACAGCAACAGGTTTTGATGGAATCCTCTGTAACGCTGACATGTGTAGTGGTTAATGCACCTCCTGACGTCACCGTGACTTGGATACAAGGAAATACACATTTACAATCTGGAAATGGGAAACCGTCTGCCACTGAGCCTCAGGAAGTGATCAGTAAATTAATCATTTCTTCACAAAACTGGAACAGTGGGAAATAATTCTTCTGTGTTGCCAGCCATGACGGTCTGCCAAATCCAATCAAAGAAATGACAATTAAGAGGAAAGTTGAGAAACCACGTTTCAGGAAATAAATGCTTTATTAGTCTATTTATTGTAATTTCCGATTGAAGAGGCCAGATACAATTGTGAAAACAATTATATGTTTTCTGTTTTTTTCTGCCTGATTATGGATAGATTTATTCCCTCGCACGTAGGCCAATAAACAACAGAGAGATATAGCTTGATAAGTTTTTCATTCACACAAATGATATCGAAGTAATATCTAATCATTACACCTGGAGGCTATTTATATATTTTCTCATTGAGTTAAGGTAGCTACATCTAAACAGTTGGTCACTGGGTGCAAATAATAAAGTGCTGTCGGGAGATTTCAATCCACCCCAGTGTTCCCAATTACACCCGCAGTTACAAACCACTGAGCACAGCCTGAACCGATACACACATTATTCTCAGATTTTCCTGCAGGGTCTGGAGCTTAAAAACTTTTCTCAGATTCACACCAACAGTGTACTGGTTTGCTTGTTTTCTTCCCACAGTTGAGGACACAAAACAACCGTCGGTGTATCTCCTTTTCCCCTCGGCAGAGGAATTGTCTGCTCCGTACACTCTCACCCTCACCTACCTGGTGAAGGATTTCGCTCCCAGAGATATCGTTGTACAGTGGACTGTGAATGAGCAGTTGATTGATGCCAAGAACTACCGGAACACTGAGGTGATGGCAGACAGAGCAGATCACAACTACTCCATGTACAGCATGTTGTCCATCTCAGCCGGAGAGTGGAACAGTGGTCTCGCTTACCCCTGTGTGGTCGGACATGAAACCTTACCACTGAAGACCCTGACCAGAACCGTTAGTAATTCCAGCGTTAAACCGAGTCTGATGAACATTGCCCTAGTCCTGATGGACACCTTCAATGCGTGTCGGTGAGTGTCTCTATAACATTTTGCTTATGCTTTTGTGCACCCGCCTCAGTATCATTGCATTGTCATGTATGATTTCATGGAAAAATTTACTCAAATAAAGATAATTGTTGTAACTATGAGTCAGGAACAGAGGTATTGATTTCAAATTAAGTGCAATCTGAAGAGTGAGGACGTACATCCTTTGGTTTCAACGGATGTTAGCACCAAGTTAATACCACCATTATTTTGTTTTGAATACTCATAAGCGTGGTCATAGGTTTCCACATGTGTCAGATACTCATCAGATATCCCCCAACACCAGACCGCCCCACCCCAACAGTCCCCCAAAAAGTTAATAGTGCTTTCACAAATCATTCGACATCACCATAGAAAATCCAATCTCAGTCTGGATTTTATTTGCAGCTTCAGAATTGCAAATGTCAGCGACACTTGTTCCCTTCCAGGATATTTTCGTTTTCACTAAATAACATCGCATTCTACAAGTAGCAGTATCTCGGATGTAAAACTATTGACTTTATCGCTAAACTTCCTATACAAATACATATTCACTTCAAAAAGCGATTAGCCATAAATGTACCTTGTAAAAAAATTACACTCATTCACACTCACATCCGCTTCCACTCACACACACTCACATGCACTTACACTCACACGCACGCACATCTATCCAGACCCCCCCCCCACACACACACACTCATACACCCAGACCCACACACACTCACTCCCACCCAGGCCCAGTCACACTCAGACACATTCAATTCCACCCAGTCCCACCCAGACTCATACTCACACGCACTCACCTCTACAGAGACCCCCACACACTCACACACACATAATCATGCACCCAGGCACACACACTCTCACTGCCACCCATGCGCAGACAAACTCAGATACATTGAATTCCACCCAGTCCCACGCACACCCACACAGATCCACACCCACACAGCCCCTCACGAACTCAATAGCGCTCAGGGATGAATGCTGCTGCACTCAATTAACAATATATTTAGTTGAATTAAACAGACGTTTGTGCTGGATGCTCTATTGCTCCTCAACAACATTAACGATTTTGAAATATAAATAATGCCATTGATTAAAAGCGTTGTTGATGACTTAATAGAGATAATGAACACACTCAAGGATAACCTGTGGAATTCCATAAGATAAAAGACTGTTTTGCTGAGTTGGCAGAAAGGTGGAAAAGCAGTTGAAATTTGATAAACAACTTTATTGAAAGTATATTTAGTAAACATTATCACTGAAGGTTTTACAGCAGAACTATTCTGTTACGGCGAAAACTTGGGGTATAATTCGATTAAAGTGCGTATCGGAAGAGCATTCAAAATAACGTTGCATTGTCTCAAAGGTAATCGACTGTCATTTAACAGGCTTGTGAAATGAGTACTGCACGTGGATCTGGACACTTTATTGCACACAAGACATGAGAGCTGCGGAGAGGGTTTTGGGTAGTTTCACAAAGATCATGAAAATGGTGCTTTATATTGATGAGGATAAGATTCAAATATTGTGGTTGATCTAAAACGAGAAGCTAAAATTATTTAAATATTTAAATCCATGAAGATTTTGGAAGACTGAAGTCCTGAGACTGGATTGTGTCCACACAAACAAGATACGACTTCCAGGAAAGCCACTGAATTATATAAAGTCAGTGTCGATTTTTGGATCTAAATCGTTCAGAATGTAGGATTCTCCATCGCCGTATCATAGAGTAAAGGAATTTGAAATGTTATTTGAATAGTGAAGGTGCGAAAGCGTAATAGGACAAAATGTTACACAAATAAAGTAAAAGTAGACCCTGGTGTATTTCGCCCAAAGAATCCTTTCCGTAGCAAAGAGAATCATCCTCTCCTATACAAACCATCGTTTACATCACGAATCCTGTATTCGGCTATGAATCCCAAAACATTTGCAACTTTTTTTTATTCTGTTAATAATTCTGTTGCAAAAAAAACAGAACCACAGCACGACAGACAAAGCCATGATATGGCCACTGAGAGGAAAAAACAGGATGTCCGGCAACATCCTGAACCAGTTCAGGCTCAATTCCTGAGAAATCATCATGAAGCTGCACAGAGATTGTTCAGGCTGAATGTAGCCATTACTGATTGTCCAAATTAAGAGACAGAGAAAGATAGTGAGAGAGAGAGAGGTATAGAAAGAGAAGCTGGTTGAGGAAGAATTTGTACTAAACAGAGGTGCAGGAGTTAAGATTTTGTTGCAGGGATAGTTTAATTACAATATTTTTTCAGGAAACCGGCAACATTGTGAAACACTTGCTGGCTGGAATGGAATCTGTATACTTCCATTCCGGAGGAACAGACCCTTTCAACGTAATTTTGTGAGATCTGGTGAGTAAGACTTGGTGTGGGATTGTGTAACTACTGGAATTTAACTACAAGTTAAACTTCAGATTTGGCGATTGCATGTAAAGTCTGGGTCGTTTCTTATTTCGTGACCAGTTAGAACTATCCTATCCGTTATTGATTTGGCCTATACTGTTCATGAGACCTAAACTTAACACATTTTAAATGCCTCCTTTAACCAGTTTGCCCATCTGGTTCTGCGAATGAGAAAGGCAGTGTGGCTGGTTTGTCCACAGCAGGGCTTAAAATGTTAAAGACCCAGTTGACTAAGGAACAGACTGATCAAGGCTACTACAAAGCTTTGACTCAATGCCCATATTTTAAGCCAAATGTTGCACCTTGTAGTCAGTTAAGCTCCAATGAGAGAAGTAAACTTCTCCACCCTCCTCCCATACCGCACACCTTATCTGGCTTTCATAACCAAAGGCAGATTACGGTGCAACAAATGCATCTACAATTTATAACTTTGAGTAAAAAATACTTTAACAAACGCTATGATTTGGTGAATAAGTAACTTTAATGAAATCTTAACTGAATCCACGAAACAACATTTACAAGAAAATATTGACATTTGTCACGTGATGATCTGAGACGTACTCAGTTTATCATCTGCTGGAAACTCCTGCACTTTCTGAGTCTAAATTAGAGCGGCTTCATCTTAACATAAACATCAGTAATATTATCCTGTAATAGACCACTGACGCATACCAGAACACAAGTTACAAAGCTTAAACCTTCCTGAAAGTTAATTTCTAGTCTAAAATTTTTTGGTTGTTTAATATTTCAATAACCGAATTATTAATTTAAACGACTATAAACCCTCCACCCAAATTTTATATTTCAGAATTAATGCAAATGTTCCAAACCTATTGCAGATGAATTAGCACCGGTAAGAATAAAAAAATGCAGTTAATATTACGGCAGCATTAATTATTACAATGTTATAGCTAAGTGAGGAACGTGTATGAATGTTGATCAAAATATTTTTCATCGAATAAAACAGAAACACTCCAAAGTATCTTTGGACAGGTATTTTGGAGATGATTATTTTGAAACCAAACAATTCAGGAAATATTGTGAATTTCGTGTCTATTAATGTTTATATAAAACATTTGGAAAGATATAAATTGTTTTTATTGGCTTTGTCTGAGTGCTGAGGTTACCCCGAACCATGCCAATTAACTTTCCTCATTTGGCGAATTCGACACATTGAGACATTGAACTCAGAGCATACCATTAAACTTGTGCATTAACCTGGCTAAATTGGCAACACTCTCACCTCTCTGTCAGAAAGCCGTGGGTTCAAGCCCCATGTTTGCATGTGGAACTGAGAAACTCCAGGCTGATAGCGCAATGCATTACCTGGGGGTGAATATAATCTCTCAGTACCAAAAATTCCAACCGCACGTAACTCGCCCCATAATTTACAGGATCTTTACTAGATCATGCCTCAGTCATTATTGATCAGCTTTCCACCATTGTCAGTATTTCTCTTTATTAGTTGTGTAGCAAACGCCTTGCAAGCGAGAAGACTTGGAATCGATTCCATGCGGGCGAAACCTTGGTTAAATTTTCTTACTCCACTCAGCTAATTATAACCCCTCAAGAAAAATAATAAAAAATTGATCACATCAATCAAGGACTGTGTGTGGGACACGGCTGTGCGCAATTGGCTGTCGCGTTCAATCCTCAAATATACAGCCAATTACTTGACAGATTTTTTTCGAAGCACATTGAGACGTCTAGAGGACGTGAAAATCGCTAAATGATATCCATGGATTATTACTATTTGTTATTATTTTAATATAGAAACTTTCTTTCTATAAAGAACAAACCGATAGTTAAAACGAGCTTCACACATCATCTTTCAGGTCTGCTATCTTCTGAAACATGCGCTCTGTGTTCAGCGAGTTGTTTCCGGTTCATCTGTAGATGAATATCGCATTACTGGAAAAGTTGGAGAAGAGCACCTGCAACAGCGATTGCGTACGAAACTCTCTCAAAGGCTGCGACAAACGTCAGTGATACTTGCAGGGCCAAATCCCATTTAACGAGTTGAAACATCAATTGGAGCATTAACTAACATTCATTCAAATAAATAATTGTTTATTGAAATATTTATTGAACATGTTATTTCATCGGTTTTGGAAGGAAAGATAGATAAATTGGGTTGAAGAATGGATGGATGTGTCGATGGATTGAGTTGTTTGTATTTTATATGGATCGATGGGGGAACGGCTAAGTGTATTGATAGATGAATGGACAGACAGATGGATGGGTTGACCTTTGACGGTCAGATGGATGGGTTGTTCAACTGATACATGGTTCTAACAAGCAGTGGATGAATTTGAAATATCGAAGAGCTGGAATTTATTTGTTTACAATATGCAGTGTTTGCTTATCAACAATTCAACTGGACAGTGATAGGATGAAGCAAAGTATTTTCTGAAGATTCCCTTGAAAAAACTTAAAATCCAAAAGCATTTCAAAGTTCCTGCTGTTCTAGACGCTCATGGGTCCAAATTGCCATCATGAAATAACAGCACTGACATTGCTCAAGTTTCCTAAATGCTCCAGTAGCGCCGCCTAATGGTTACATTGGAGCATGAACTACACTGTGGTTAAAAGACACTGATGCCTTCAACAAGTGTTTCACCGAATTGCGTATTGCACAGAAAAGCAAATCATGTGATATTTGGTTGTGCAATCAGGGCAGTTCAGTGTTCAAAGCAAATTTTTCAGGGGCACTACCCAGATTTGAAATGGAATTGAGAAACTATTTCTACAAACTGTTAATGGTTTGAATGTTACGTCTGATTTACTTAGATATATTTCGGGCTGGGACATTGTGTTGTAATTACTGCAAGCGCATGGCTCGGCCGCCCGAACTGCCCTTTAACATCTTAGTGAGGCGTTTGTAACCTGTCATTGAAGTGTCAGGTTTCTGCACAAGTGCATGTCATTACGCAAAACATGCTAACGTAACGGAGTTAACTTTGTGCTCCTGGTATGGCTGTTTTTTTAGAAATTTGCACATCTCCTTGAATTTTTTTCCGTGAATCATGTGGTAGATCTGTGGCATACTGGTGGTGATCCCACTTATTTATTTATACAGATAGCATTATTTTGTTTGAAATATGTACATGCAGATATGTACAATTTGGTCTTCCAACCGACGATTTTTCGTGTGACAGAGCTCTTTGTAATTGTTTGCCGCGTTTCGCCGAAAAATATACAGTCGAATAAAAATAATATATTTTGCGAAACACTTTGTGAGGACTCGAAGAGATAATATTATGAGTCTTGACTGGAGTCATTTATGCATGGCAATGGAATTGCGCAAGTGTCAGAACCCCATCCCCAACATCCACCCGACCGACTAACCCTCCAAAAAGATTGACAGAAAAATATTGCGTTTCACAGAGCATCGTTGTTTTTTAATTCAATTGTCTCGTAACTCAGACAACATTATGGGACCGAATTGGGCTACGGATGGCTGGGAAACCGTCAAGCAAACCACTGAACTGAAGCGTGCAGGTGGTGGAGAGTGCTGCTGGTTGAAGCACTCGCCTCATAATCGATGTTACAGGTGTTCGATTCCCAGACGTGTTTAAACCCTGGGCAAATATCCTTACTCCACACACTACAATTTACATAACAAAGCAGGAAATCGCTCGATAGTCTGTCAGATCATACTTTGAGGGAAAAAATCCCTTCATTAGGAAAACAATATATAATCGTTGGTGAATTTCTTTACAACTTTTTCTGGGAGATTGATGTGCACAATCTGCTGCCATGGTTCACCCACAAAATATGTCGTCAATGCAGGTACCATTTTTTCAGTGAAGCGATTGGAAGACGTAATGAGGCCCGATATCAAAATGCAAGGATTATTTCTTTTGTCATTTTATTGCTCAAAGCGTAGCGCAAACACTTGCGAATCACATTCCTGGCTAAATGATCAATGTCAGTCATAGGAAAATAACAATAGTTTTATTTCAATGCTTTCCCAAGGCTATTACTTTTAGTAATTGAGCGGATAGGAAGAGCACACCATTTCTGAGCTCCTCTCTGAACTTCCTCTGGCTCACCGCGTAAATGCACGTGTTGGTGCCGCAGCTGAAGAGCTGGAGCATAATCCCCACTTCTTGTCTAATGAACAACGGATCGTCGAAACCTGAGTAATAGTAGTTTTTCGAGATACGGCCGTATATGCCATTGACCACGTAAGTCATCCAGAGAAGAATAAAACTGCCTGAAACAGCGAAGAGTAAAATAATGGACTTCTTGCGACTCTCCATCTCGGAATCTTTCCGCTTCCCGCCAATATTGCCAGCATGGAGTCTTACACGGCCTTTGCTGCTCACCAGTATGTGTCTAACAGTCAGAGCATTGAGGAGCAGAATCAACAGGAATGGGAGCAAAGGATTCCAAAAGTATATAATGTAGGCATAGATTTTCCATCCAAGCAACAAGTTAAAGCTCTCAGTGTGGATGCAGCCCCATGATACGTTATTAATAACGTAGCGAGGACCGAATGAAAAATATATCCCAATTGTCGTCAAACAGTTTATGGTAAAGAATGTGCTGATCACCTTGACCGCAGTTTGTTCAGTACAAAACATTGCTTTCAGCTTTTGGCAACAAATTGCTGTGAAGCGATCGAATGTGAACGCAACTGTGAACCACACAGAGCAATCTGTGGAGGCCTTAAATAGGACTATATTGACGCGGCAAACCGGGGTGATGTTCAGCACCGTGGTGGCAAAGTAAAGGTAACCAGTGCGGTAACATATCACATCAAATATAACCACCATCAGATCTGCCGCTGCCATGGCCACCAGGTAGCGAGTAATGCATTTGGAGAGACCGCACTTTCCTCTGTACAGAATCACGATGGCCACTAGGTTTACTGGAAGAGAAAGAGAGAATACCGGATTGACAATGCAAAATCAGTGTTGAGAAACCCGGTATAATGATATTTAAGATGTCACTGCAAAACAAAATGAAATAAGAACTGAACGGATGAATCATCAATTTGCTATTATTTACTCCTCAACAAAAACAGGCTACATTAGGCTGAAAAGACCCTGCTCTTTGACAAGTTTTTTACAAATAATAAAAAAAGTGTGAGCAGCACAGAAACAGACAATTCGGTTCAATCGTTCTGTGCAAGTCGTTCTGCTCCGCTTTAATCCCGTTCCACGACGTCATCCCTCAATCTCCTCCATTCTCACATAATCCCTGTTAAGTCACTGTATCAAACTTGTGTTCTCTTATAAATGCATTCCCCATCCAACGGTAACAGTCTATTTACGCTAGTCTCATTAATCATTTTATAATTAGAAACATCTTGATTAGCTCCCCTATTGAACGTACTTTTACAGTGAACAAAGGCCAAACCTCTCCCATCTACCTTGATTTGCCCGCCCTGGTAGCATCTCCGACTACACCAGCTGTTCTTGGTTCTTCTGTTGTAACCTCCAACTTCCTGCGTACATTATTGTGTAAACATAGAGGATGATCTGTGCTATATATATGCAATGTCCATCTGAGTATGCGCATTGGGGGTGGGAGATGTCACGTTACTGTCTCATTGGAAGACGCTCGATTTCAACTATGGAGTCGGTAGACTGCTTTGGGTAGTGACGGCCTTTTCGTTCAAAGTCCTGAGTTGGGGCTTGAACCCTCATCTTTCTAAGCTACATGTGAAATTGCGACCAGTTGAGTCAGGGTGACACCTACTTTTGATTGCATTCGAACCAGTAAACTGCCTGTTAACTTGGACATTAAAGATTATATGGCCCTATTCAAAAATATAAAAGGCTTTCTCTCTCGAGATGTGCGATACTATTTGAGCGATTTTGGCTATGACACAAGCCGTCACATTAAGTGTAGTTTGATGTCCACCTGATCAGGCAAATTGTGAGTTCGGGCTAACATCTGCTCACAATGATTGCAGCTTGCTACATCTCGGTACCCCCACCCCCCCTCCATACCAACTGAACAAGGATGTGTGGACCTGGAAACTCCATCGTCAATGTATGGATATGTTATTCAATCAGAATCGGTACATGATCAGCTCAATGCTGCCTCGTTTTAACCACTTACTGGGGACCTGAAAGGCTGCGAGGATGGGATAGTAAATGTAGGTTATCGGAAGGACAAATTCCTGTCGATGCATTTTCTGTGAGAAACAGTCACAAATGCTGGCGCTGGCCGTACGGGTACCAGTGAAAATTGTGTCATTCGGACGGCAGAAAAGAGCATTATTTAAACTGTTTAGATGAATTCCCAGTGAGATCTGCAGGTCTCACAAGCTGCAATTAGTGACAATCTGTTGAACGATTATGTTAGCGACCGTTAATCCGTGAGGTATGCCTTTTAAATCAGTGAAACCACACATGAAAATAAGAAAAACAACAATAATGATTTCACATTGTTTTTATTCCGTTGATATTTGAAAATCTGTCGTTTCTGAGAAGTGAGTCCAATGCGCAAGAGTTTATGCTTCTACTTTTGCACATGTAATCATTTGAGCTGCTAAGTTGATAACTATCCTAATCCAAAATATTGTAGACATTGTTTCACATACTCAAACGCCATCTGGTTTAAAACACTTTATAGTCAGTTTCCTACCACGGAAAATAAATCATTCTTCTTTAAACAAAATTGTACTGCACAAAAAATACAATCTAAAATGCAAAACTTGAACAAGACATAAATGTAACTACATTAATCATAATACTAACATTGCTTGCATGTGATAAATAGGCGTGCGTCAAAGGAGCAAACTGAGGGATCGAGGCGAAGGGATTGTGGGATGGATTTCGAGAGAGTGGGAGGAAAGTGGCCAAAGGCCTTATCCTGGATGGTGGGGCAAGACCATGGAGAATATTGAATTTAGCACTAACATTTTAAATTCGATCCTCTTAGGGATGGGAAGCCAGCGGAGCCATTGGAGTGGGTTTGATGGTGTCACCTTGTCTGTTGCGGGAGAGGACTCGTGCTGCAGAGTTCTTGATGAGCTGTAGCTCGTGGAGGGAATATGGGAAGGTTGACATGCAGGACTTTGGCATCGTCTGATGACTGAGGATGAATAAAACGGCAGTGAAACGGCAGCCACTGTTCCGATGCTGCTCGGACCAAACCTGCAGAAAGGTTCGAAGCTCTCTGAGACACCTCAACAACGTGACAAGGCGATATATCAAAGAGGATTTATTATATAACATTTATGCAGCTGTATGCACAGCTCTTCATCACTAATTTTGGCACTGGCCCAGAAGGATATCAACATTTATCAATTCTTGCTTTAATAAAGCGCCTGATGACTTGATTGAGAAGAATCAAATCCCTTCACAGAATTTACAGTAAAGTGAATTGAATGTACACTTTGTGGTTGAAACGCCGAAGCCGATTACATAAAACATTGTTCCACATTCCTGGGTTGAGTAACCAAATTATTATCATTTCTCAAAAAAAAGAGTACCGTCACCACCCCGCCAATCACAACCACCCTGGAAAGCATTCCTACTGCTTGGAAAACAGTGGCGTGCGGAGTAAGCAAATATGACTAAGATTTCGTCCTGCCCGTGAATTTAACTTGGATCTTCAGGATAACGAGGAAAGTTTTCTAACAACTCAGCTACAGGAATTTAGATGCCTCCACAAGTCTGTATATCTTCTTAGGATTGTTTTAGCAGAACTTTAGGCAAAAACTACAGTTAGTGTCTCATTCTAGATCAACTTCTAGCAGTTCATTCTTGAGTCAGACACTCGTGGGTTTATTCCCGATGTACGATCGTTGGACACAAGTAGCGTAAGATGACGCACCAGTGAAGTGGAACACGATATCATTTGAGTAGATGACAATCAGATGAGACGTTAAACCGAGATCCCATTTGCCTGGTCATGTGGACGTTAAAAAATCTATCATAGTACACGAAAAAGAACCGCTGTCTCCCCTGCTATCCTGTCCAACAAGCCCCCGAAATCAAATTCATTTTCCTTCTTTTCTGTGTAAATGTTTGAGTACTGTCCATCAATGGATACCGTACTGCGATGACCAGCTCCTCACTGAATAGTGTCAAGGTCATTTTGTCAATGTCCGTGTTTTTACAGCACTTTTGAAATTCCAACAATAATCCAGCTTTCCAGATATATACAAAGAGTGGCTATGACCATTCTAAATTAGAAGACTTCTGTCAAGAATGTCTTTTTCTTTTCGCTCTGACAATCAAGTGCTGTTTTCCTTCATAGCCAGCACTACTCTTGGGTGTAATCTTGGGCTATGTGATTAAAAGAACCTTCTTGGAGCTTGAGAACACAACTTTCTGACTCAGGCGAGAGTGTTATCATTGAGTGAGGCTGCACAAAGAATAATATTTGTCGCAGTTTGAAAAAAACTCAGTTTAGTGCAACTAGCAACAAATCCCAATGAACCAAGTATCTGTCGTGTTTCCATCTCTACAATCTACAAAGCTGCACTTACGCTGTACTAACAACCGCAGCTTGAATTCGTACTGCGCCCCTTACGCACGGTAACGTCGAAAAGGGCTCTAGAGTGGCAGAGCACGACGCCGAGCTTGGGGAAGCGTGAGGTGGGGGAGCCTGGGAGAGCGTGTGCACGGTCGTATAGGAAGGTCTTTAGGCGCTACTTGGTGATGGAGAAGGAAGCGACAAGGCGGAGTGACAGAGGAAGAGCATTCATGAGATTTGTGGCCTATGTTTGAAAGCAAGGCCACCAATGGTGGAACGGACTGCACGATCGACATGAAGATTTCGGAACCCTTCGAGAAGAGGCAGCGGGTTGTGGATTGAGGGGTAAGCAGGTCAGAGAGGTATGGAGGTCGTAGGGTATGAAGGGATTTGGAAACGAGAGTGAGGATCTTGAAATCGATGCGCTGTCCAATCCTAGTCTGACGGTGATATCAAGTTCAATATTGGTGAGTAGGCGGGTTTTTTTTAATCACCTGGTTCGTAACATTTTGACACTCTTAATGCCTTGACGTCTTTGCCAAAAATGCAATTGAAAATAGATCCAAAGATGGCATTTGGGAAGTCCGGTCAGGGGGTGATAAATGCCTGGTCAATTGTTTTGGTTGCTTCTGGGATAAGGAATGGTGGTAGGCAGTTGTGAACTGAGTGACCAATTTTTTGTTTAAAATAAGGTTGAAGGGATTATTACACCCGGAAAAGTGATCCGTCAAATTAAGTATGATAACAAGCTGGATTTTATTTACTGCTAGGTAAACAGAGAGGTGTGACGTTTACGGAAACTTCAGTAACCAAATTTCCTTCCCAGAAATCAAACCCAGATCCTCTTGTTTACGAAGCGTGTGTTGTAACGTATAAGCAAAGAGTCTCCATTGATGCAGTGATGGGGGGATGGGGGGAAGGGAGTCTCGGTGCTTTGGAGGGATATGGTCAAACAGGCTGACTGGATTTCTTCATCCAGACCAATCTTTTGATCGCGTTACTCAGTGACAAATCGACAAACGCCATTCTACTGCAAGGAATCTGTGTCCAATAACAAGATTATTCGATCAGTACGCCAAAATCCACCTGAAATTTTAACCCACATTCCTCCCTCCAGAGATGTTGAGTGTTCTCAGCGACGTTTGTTTTTATATCAAAAGAACGGTTCCAGTTTTCAGCAACTGAAGCTGCAATAAAAGTGCAAGTTACTTTTACTGTCGTACCACACTTGCCATAACTAAACTTTCCGGCAGCCAGGTGAAAATCAATTTTGGTGTACCAAGCTCCAGCGGAATACGGGACCAATTACGCTTGCTTACACGCTGCAGGGCCATCTTTAACATTCTGTTATTTATCAATCAGCTGTTATCTGACCATAAGCTGTTTTATTAAAGGTTACTACTTACAAAATCCAATTGCAGCAAATTGTTATAACTGTTTTTCTCTGGCGGGGGTTTGGTGATACGGGGCAACCGCCGGTTGTTTGATACGTACAAAAACCTACTACTAAGCAAGTTTATACTATAATAACCAAAGTAAACTGTTAGTTCCATACAACATATCTACAAAACGGTAGTTTCAGACAAATTTGTTGGAATCAAACGAATGCGCTCTGTCTGGGGGAAACATGATGTTTATCTAATTTGAGAAAGCATTACCCACTGGTTGGCAAAAACAAAGGGTTTCGGAGCCCAGAATGTTCGCTGGGGTTAACAGCCCGTGTCTGCTAGTGAAAACTGCAAACGTTTGTCAATATTATCGCTGACTGGCAAGCTTTCCCGCTGCTTTTCCAGCTAGGACCACTCTCATATTACGGCTTTGGTTGCAAGGTTAACAGTAGCTGAGGGGGATGACATCTTCGCCCCAGTGAGTGGTCTACCCTGCAAGGTCTTGCTGATGAGCCACGTTGGGTAGTGCTGTCTTGATTTGTGCCCTGGAATACTGTTGAAACGCGTGGCTCACGACACAGACTAGAGACGATCGAAGTGTCCCGACTTGATTCTGATATCCCAACGTCAGCCATCCCAAATACCTACAATATTCGCGGTGTCCAACGCAGATTTTGCGGACATGCACACGAGATTTGAACCAAATTGAGAACCCACGTTGCTCAACACAAAAACGTGGAACCAAAGGCAAAATTCTCTGTAATTTCATGTTCACTTCCACATTTCAAAAGTTTGGAAAAAGTCAATTGTGAGTATCTCCATTTTCACATGGAAACTGAGAGAAGCGTTATGGTCGCCCAAACAGCCAGGTTTACTTCGATTAATATTTACCTGTGGAATAAGGAAAGTGAAAGTTACATTCAGAAACAGAAAAAAATGTAGAAAAGCGGCCTTGAAACAGGGAGCTCTACAGCTATGTAGAATTACAGGAATATAAAATTACAGAACACAGGATAAGGCCAATCGGCCCATTGTGTGCTTTCGAGCACTTGAAAGAGTTGTGCAAATTAATCACACTTCCCGCGCTCTCCTCAAATCTCTGCGAATTTGCGCTCCCAATTATCTATCTAATTTGCTTATAAAAGTTGTTGTCAAATCCGCTTCCAACACTTTTCAGGAATTGCATTGCAGATCCGAACAACTCGCTGTGTGAGAAAAGTCTCCTCACCACCATTCTGGTTCCTTTGGCAACCATTTTCAATCTACGTCAAAAAGAGAAGGCGCTGGCAACTTTTTTGCTTCAGATTTTCAGCGTCTGCTGTATTTTACGTTTAGTTTAAATTCGTCTCCTCTGGTTACCGACTGAAACGCCTGTGGAGACAATCTCTACCTTCTCACTTTAATGAATCCACTCGTGTATTTGACCAACTCTTCAGGCTAACACACACCAACAAGCTATTTCAACTCATATAAAATCACTCCATCATCTCATATTCAATAACTGCCATGGCAATATTATATTAAGCTCTTAGTTTAAGAAAAACATATATTATTGCGCTGTTCGGACCTTTTAAAACGATATATTTCGAATAAAATTTCTCATTTGTTTTGGATTATTTCACAATCTGAGATCAACAGAACTTGAACTAGTGTGTCACGAACTCGGACAGTCTCCCTTGTGTCCTCCCGAAACTCAAAGTTCCTTCATCAGCGTCTGATAGAAAAAAATACCTAGCGAGGTGTGATAGAGGTTTGATAGTTAAGCTGTGTTATTCCAGCACCTATATGCTAATCTCCTGAACTCCAACTTGCACATCCAAAACACAGCCACGAGCATACTCACCGGTAATAAACTCGGCACCCCCATCACACCAGATGAAGCCAAAGTCCACTGGCTCTTCATCGACGAACTGGTTGACTTCATATTCCTCCCGCTCGCTTTCACATTCTTTCATGCCCTGGCTCCTCCGTACCTTTCCGACCTGCATACTCCCCAACCCACAAACCACTGCCTCCATTTATCTGTCTACGGCCTTCTGCATGTCACCTGTTCTACCATTGGTGAACACGCTTCCCACAACGCAGCCACTAAGATCCCAAACTCTGTAACACCGTTCATCTATTCTTCGCCTGGTGCTTGCCTCTTCCTTCCTATGAATATCTTGCGGTACGACTGCGCCTACTGTCACCTTCGCTTACCCACGGGCTCGAAGTTGAGCTCCACCACTATGGAGCACTACTGTGTGTGAGTGGCGCTGTATAAATGGAATTTGTTATTTTTAATGTTAATGCCCAAATAGTCTACGTCAAATTATGACAGACAGGAAACGCTTAACATGGAGCCTATGGTTTGGGATTAGGGCAAACAGATATGCAAGACACGAAACGGACAGCGCCTCCATCATCAGGACGGCCGAAAGCCCTGCGTCCCATCTGACAGGTTCTTCAATTTAACACCTCGATGATCCTAGACTTTAGAAATGTGCTATAGAAAGCCTCTCCATTAAATGCAGGAGCTTTGATCAACAAAAGACTTATGCATGGCTTAGGCATAGGTCTTTCGTAACTGCACGACCTTACACATACGTATCTTTGCAAAGATTATCACTGCTAAATGCTGACCAAATAACAAGCTTATCGCTCCCTCTGCTCAACAAACTCTGGCCTGTTATACATCCCCAGGCAGACACGCCCCACCATTGGCTGTCGGGACTTCCATCTGTGTGCACCCACCCTATGGAACTCTCTCCCACCTTCGCCTCGCTATGTCTACAGTTCACCCTCCCCGATTCGGATAACATGCTGGACTGTCCAGCGCCTTGGGACGTTCTCTTAAGCGAAATGAGCTATACAAATGTAAATATGTATTGTATCCTTTGTCCACTCCCTCGTCCCGAAACATTGACCTGCATTATGAATTAGGAGAGTGGCCAAACCCTCAAATACTTTGCAGTATGTCACATGTACAAAAGTGAATGAAGTTTGGAGGACACAAATAAAACATATGTTAATATAATTTATTGAAGTCAGGTTTGCATATTTATTAGGTTAAACTGCACAATGAATTTCAAGCTATATGTTGGTATAAAGTATGGGATAGTACTGCGAGATGCATATTGATGACATGTCTGAATTTGTTTGTTCTACCTCCTATTACTAATGTGATGATCAAATCATCTTACAATCTCCACGGAGTTTCTAAATGCTACAAATATGTCACCACATTAACTCAATGTGACAGAAGGGGCTGCTCTACCTTTGCAAAGGTTATCGCTGCTGTGAAAGATGCTGCAAACGTCCAATCTGGTGATAATACAAATAACTTATTATCCTGTTCTTGCAGCCGTTGGTGTTCCCGGTGAGTTAAATAATTACTGGTAGTTATTAGTGGATTCCTGTAGCTCGGTGTTTAGCGCATTCGCCGTGCCAGCGGCAGACATGGGCTCCATTCCCAGCAAGGCTTAACGTTCGGCAAGTTTCCTTACTCCACTTGCCGTATTCTCTCGAGCTCTCTCCATACACGTGCAAAGTGATACTGCAGCCAAATATTTATGTACTGCTGTTCAAAAACCCCTCCACGACTTTGTCTATCACTAAGTGATATATCATCGCACTCGTTGATGGTTTCTCATTTTAACATAAGTTCTTTAACTTGTCACTGAGCAACCCGGCTGCAACCTTATTGAATGCCTTAGTTCGAATACAACCAACTTCCCATTAGAGCACACCGACAATGTTTAATGTCGTTGACGATTTTACTCAAAGACTTATCAGTATTTTACTTTACAGGTAATTAAATGACCTATTTTTGCTTGTATCACTGTTAATTTACTGGCGATTGGGATCCTGTCCCGAGGAAAGTGCGGACTGTCCAATATATCACTCTCTACCTGGTAGCCATGGCAGTGCGGATATGTCAGTCATTGGCTCTGAAGTAATCCTGAAACAGATTGGTTATATTTATTGATAGAGTTGATATTAGTTTTACAATTATGAAGTAAACAAATATGAAGTATACAAATATGAAGAATAGCGTCTGCGGTTATAGGATCCTTAATTACGTTGCTCTGCTTAGAAAATATTCCCTTGTATTTAATGTTCAAACCTTACGGTAAAATTCATAACATGCCCTGGGGCTGCACTGTCAAAGGGAAGATTCGCTATCAGCCCGCGTGGATCACATTTTATTGGTTTGAACAGATTTTGGTCCCTTTGCTCCCATTCGTGTTGATTTTGCTGCTCAATGCTCTGACCGTCAGACACATTATTGTGGCCAGTCGAGTCCGCACCAGACTGCGGGTCTGCAGCAGCGATGATCATCGCAATGATCCGCAAATGGAAAACAGAAAGAAATGCATCATTTTACTGTTCACTATATCATTCAGCTTTATATTGTTGTGGGTGACACTTGTTGCCCATTACATAGAATTCAGAGTTAAAATGGTTTACAGATCGAGAGTCTTATTGAACCCTTAGGAAATGTTTGAAGAAGCAGGTTTTATGCTTCAGCTGCTGAGTACCTGCACGAACACAGCCATCTATGCGACCACCCACATTCAGGTGATCGTACATACTGTTCACCCATATATTTATAAGTATATCTATTACAGTGTTTATCCTTTAAATTGTCATTGATAACAATAATGTTTGTGTCATATTATGCTATCACCGTTTATTTCTGCTATTCCTCTTCGGTCGCCCTGTTGTGTTCAGCAATGACTTGCTGCTTGATATATTGTTAGCTAAGCTAGGTATGCCTTTGCGTTTTTAGCTTGTGTCAACTTAGCAATGTAGAACTGTAATACTAGTTAAACTAAAGTCAGCTCAACAAATAGCTTGCAAAACCAAAGAAAAAATTAAATGAACACGTATCTGTATGATGAAGAGTAAAATTGTCAAATCGAGAAGAAGTGAAATTGTTAGTGGAGCTTCAGTTTGTTGTGGTATTTACTGATGATCTGTTCCAGAGTTGTCTTAATTTGAGTCAGCCTTGGGACTCAGGTCGGCCTGAATAAATAGATGACTGTGAGCGGTCCTTCATCTCTCAGGAAATCTAATAAAAAGGCACTGTCATGCAAAATGATCGCTGAGCTACACATTGTCAGGCCGAGCGGTCAGATCTAGTAAGTCAGAGACTGAGCCTGAATGTCGCTCTTACACTTTGGCAGAGATTCCACCCGAGGTTCTGTGACTGAACCCTCTCGACTGTCCATTTTTACAGTAACATCGGAGGAAGAAACATGAAAAGACGAACAGACGCCGACAATACAAGAACATGTGAGACTCATCACCACCATTGTCACAGTTCTCAAGAAGGAGAATCCTATGAGCTTTGATTTTGACACTGATATGGTTACAAACCGTAACTGGGTATCATAATAATGTTTACTGAAATACTGCTGTCATAACCAAGTTTATTGAAACATTGTGAAATTATATTTTACTCTTGTAAAAAAGTTATAAGGCTTGAAATAAAAGTGAATTCAGTTCCTCTGAAATCAGGTACCGAGTTTTTGTTTGGTTTAAACAGAGTTAGATCGTCTTTTGTCGCAGCATCTTTTATCTCAGATTTCCACAGCGAATTTATTTCCACCTCTGGCCACATACCAGGTCCCGACGTTTCGCGGAAGTCAGGTTCCCGACAATCTACCTCGCCATTGGGTATCGAAGCCGTGTCCTACTGTGTCCCAAACTTTAGAAATTGCATGCCTCAATCCCCAGCCTCGTCTCCTCTTTAACTATCTTTAAGTTCCACCTTGAAATCTTCGAATCAGGTTCACCTCCCCTTCCCGTCGTGATAACACCCCCAGAGGCTGTCTTGTTGAAAGGCGCTCAAAGTATAACACTTATTGCTCATGTTGCACTTTCATCCAGAACATCGTGTGTGAGAGAAGCAAATATTCATAAAACGCTATGGATTTGCCATGCAAACAAGCGTATTTCTAAAGTCCTTTTAATCATCTGTGACATCTGTACAAGAAAATCAAGCAGATAAACTCATAATTATGTGACACAAAATGTATTTGCAAATTTCCCAGCGACTTCAAGTGTTCATCTCAGATCAGTCAAACTCACTTCACAGTTGTCTCAGTTTCTGCCGATTGCGTCATCGTCCTGAGTTGGTTTCGCTTTTCTCTTTTTATTGCCTTTATCGGAAAGTAAATCAAATACATGGAGTGGGTTTGGCTAGAAAGTCAATTAAATGAGATGGATAGAAATCATGACCTTATACCTCCGTTATTGTACATAGAAACAATTATCTGCAGAGTGAGCAAAGAAATATAAAAATTGTTGATCTGGTCACCCTGTGATCGCACTCACTATGACAAATCTCGAGTACATACTGTTGGGATTTCCGATCACGTAGTTCGGAATATGACTCGACAATCAAATATGGTGCAGCAGAGTTTATTTCGAACGGAGTGAGCACAACATGCATTAACAAGTTACTTGAAATATCTAATAAATTATACTACCAGACTTTGAAAACAGTCACGGAACATTACGGAACACGTGCCTTGTGAACTTAAACGGACCTCTCCACACTGGTCTCTCTCTCTCTCTCTTTCTCTCTCTCGCTCTCTGGAGCCATCCTGTTCTTCTAACTTTTCTCCCCTAGTGTGCCATAGTTATACCCTTTCTCCAAGTTTCCTTCCTGGGGCCCCTGTACCCACTTCTGATAGAGTCACGTACTCAGGTTAATCAATGATTTGGCTTGGTGCCATCCTGACTGAGTCTCCACGAGGTCTTCCCTTTGTCCTGTCTATGATAGGAGATTGTTATGTTTCGGGCTGTATCTGGTGATTGTTATTTTGTCATTGGGTATCATTAGTATATTCCTTTTAAATAACTGGTTATTTCTTACCTATATCCCGGGATGGTACCAGTTTAAACTGTCTGGTTTAAACAACTTGCTCATTAGTTGCTGTTCTTGAGGGTTGCCTTTTGGCGCTTGGCACTGTCAGAATCTCGCGACTTGTTGCTCAGTCGAGATCCTGTGTCGACCGGTGCCGGGGAAACTTAGCTCTGTGGGCGTGTTTTCATTTACTGTTAAGGAGTGACCGCTGCCCTTTTCCAAAGCTGTTTTGTTATTCTTTCAAAACCAGAGGAAACCAGATGTGTGCTATCCCATGACTGTCACTGGTTTCTGCATTCTACATTTGTTTAATGTTTAATATGATTAGACTACAACTTCTATAATCTATTACCTTGAAGAAGGCACGGCAGTGTTTGACTTCACAAAACAGTGCAGAAGGACAAACACAAAATGGTTTTAACCGTAATCTGTGACAGTATCGGGTGTAAAGCCTGGGGATAGACTTATCTAAAGCCTTTTACATTATTTCCATTCTGACCCACCAGAAGCTAAGCGCAACTGGTTAACATGCCCAACGGCATCGGGTCTGCGAGCATTAACCATGAAGGGTGTACCAGCAATTTGACTGGTCTGGGTTTCACACAGCATACAACCCATATTGAGAGTTCTGTCAGAAATAATAAAGTGCAGATCTGACTGATTCCCGGCTGCCTGCTGCTCTTCCAGGAAATATGGTAACTGATCTACACACATTTCTTGATAAATTGTTTGCTTCCATTATCCTGTCTTGTGTTAGAAGATTTTGACTCATTGAATAATCATTGACTTCCGATCTATAATGAAGAAAAGAATTGTTTAACCTCCAAAGTTTCGCACAGCATTTCATTTCATGAATTAAACAACAGGTTTCTTTACAACGGGAAACATCACATCTTTTAGTTGGATTGAAAAGAGACCGTCAAAGAAGATTTTGAGTTGGCAACTGTGAGTAAGACATGGGAGTGTGGTGACTGTGTGTATGATAGGAAGGTACAGTGACTGTGTGACAAGGACGTGCCGTTACTCTGTGTGCGTGACAGGGAGATTCAGTGACATTTTGTAAGTGGGACATGTAGTAACTATTTGTGTGGTGAAAGGAATGTAGAGTGACTGTGTGTGTGACAATGCAGGAGAGCAACGTGTGTGACAGGGAGGTGCAGTGACTGTGTGTGATATGAAGGCGTAATAACTGTGTGTGAGAGAGGGAGGTGTCGTGAATGTGTCTACGACAGGGAATAGTAGTGACTGTGTGTGAGTTTAATGTGTGGTGGCTGAGTTTGTGTGAGTGACAGAGTGACTGTGTGTGTGACATGGAGGTGTAGTGATTGTGTGTGAGACCGGGCGGTGTAGTGATTGTCTGTGAAAGGGAGTTGTAATGACTGTGTTTGTGAGTGCGATGTGCAGATACTTTGTGTGGAAAAACGGTATGCTGTGATTGTGTGTGTGTTAGGGAAGTATAGTCACAGTATGTGTGTGACCGAGAAGCGCAGTGAGTGCGTGTGTGACAGGAAGGTGTAGTGACTGTATGGGTCACAGGGAGTTGTAATGACTGTGCGTGTGACAGGGAGGCGTAGTCACTGTGTATGTGACAGTATGGTGTATTGACTGTGTGTGAGAGGGAGCTACAATAAATCTGTGTGCGTGACAGGGAGGTGTAGTGACTGAGTGCGTGACAGTGAGGTATAGTGATTGTGTGTGTCACAGGGAGTTGCAGTGACTGTGTGTGCGGCAGAGAGGTGTCATTACTGTTTGTCGCTCTTGCTCGTAGCCGGCTGTTTGAATCTCCACCTAAGCTCCACTTGCATCACATCTTCTGAATTCACTGCCCTCCTCTCCTCTCTAAATATTACCGTTCAGATTAATAGTCTCCTCAATCTTCTCATCCAATGCCAATTGCGGGGAAGTAATGGTCTTCTTTCCCTTCAAAATACATAACACCCGCCAGGCAACCTCATTCTCCTGCCTCGTGGCACCCAACACCATCCCCTCTCCCTCTGCCTCACACTTCCCTTCATCGAATCCTAGAACGAACTCTATCTTAAATTCCTTCCTCCCCATCTCTACCAGACAGAGAGAGACTATATGTGTGAGAGAGAGCGATAGGGAGAGGTTATGTGTGTTTGAGAGACACAGAGAGAGACTTTGGCATAGGAGAGACCGAGAAACTCTGTTTGTGTGTGTGAGACAGAGAGACTGTGTGTGTGCGTCAGAGTGTCAGAAAGAGACTGTATGTGTTAGAGAAAGAGAGAGACTGTAAATGTGTGAGAAGCAGAATGGGACTGTATGTGTATGTGAGAGAGAGAAAGTCTGCGAGTGTTTATGTTTATAAACAGAGAGACTGTGTGTGTGTGAGAAGCAGAATGGCACTGTATGTGGATGTGTGAGAGAGAGAAAGACTGCGCATGTGTTTATTAGAGACAGAGAGACTTTGAGTGTGTATGTGAGACAGAGAGAGACTGCGTGTGTGTGGGATAGAAACAGTGCGAGAAAGTGTTCTGTTTGAGTGTGAGAGAGATAGACAGAGACAGACTGCGTGTGCTGGTACCAGAGAGAGGCTGTGGGCATGATTGTGTGCGAGAGAGGGAGAGAGAGAGAATGAGAATATTTGTGTGTGTGTGAGAGAGAGACAGAGAAAGCCTGTGTGTGTGTGTGTGAGAAGCAGAATGGGACTGTATGTGTGTGTATGAGAGAGAAAGACTGGATGTATGTGTGTGAGAGAACGAGAGACACTGTGTGTGTGAGAGAGACAGAGATAGATGGTGAGTTTGAGAAAGAGATAGAGAGAGACTGTTTGTGTGAGCGAGAGAGACATCGAGAGATTGGGTATCTCTGA